>NC_069500.1:165960579-166295579 GCF_027579735.1 Bombina bombina | reverse complement strand
GGGGCAGTTTGAGCTAAAAAAAAACACCTGCAAAAAAGCAGCGTTCAGCAGCTAATGCAGCCCCATTGTTTCCTATGGGGAAACACTTCCTAAGTCTGCACCTAACACCCTAACATGAACCCCGAGTCTAAACACCCCTAACCCTACACTTATTAACCCCTAATTTCCCGCCCCCGCTATCTCTGACACCTACATTATAATATTAACCCCTAATCTGCCGCTCCGGACACCGCCGCAACCTACATTATCCCTATGAACACCTAATCTGCTGCCCCTAACATCGCTGACACCTACATAATATTTATTAACCCCTAATCTGCCCCCCCAACGTCACACCTACCTTACCTACACTTATTAACCCCTAATCTGAAGACAGGATCTCGCCGCCACTATAATAAATCTATTAACTCCTAAACCACCACACTCCCGTCTCGCAACCCCTATAATAAATTTTATTAACCCCTAATCTGCCCTCCCTAACATCTTTGACACCTAACTTCAAGTATTAACCCCTAATCTGCCGACCGGACCTCACCGCTACTCTAATAAATGGATTAACCCCTAAAGCTAAGTCTAACCCTAACACTAACACCCCCCTAACTTAAAAATAATTTAAATCTAACGAAATAAATTATTTCTTATTAAATAAATTAATCCTATTTAAAGCTAAATACTTACCTGTAAAATAAACCCTAATATAGCTACAAACTTTGTA
Source organism: Bombina bombina (assembly GCF_027579735.1). Classification (NCBI taxonomy): domain Eukaryota; kingdom Metazoa; phylum Chordata; class Amphibia; order Anura; family Bombinatoridae; genus Bombina; species Bombina bombina. Next base: position 166,294,864 of record NC_069500.1, on the reverse strand, counting down.
TTTATTTTAACTAGGTACAATAGCTATTAAATAGTTATTTACTATTTAATAGCTACCTAGTTAAAAATTACCTGTAAAATAAATCCTAACCTAAGTTACAATTAAACATAACACTACACTATCAATAAATTAATTAACTAAACTACCTACAATTACCTACAATTAAATCAACTAAACTAAATTACAAAAAAAACCAAACACTAAATTACAGAAAATAAAAAAAGATTACAAGAATTTTAAGATAATTACATCTACTCTAAGCCCCCTAAAAAAATAACAAAGCCCCCAAAATAAAAAAATGCCCTACCCTATTCTAAAATAAAAAGTTAACAGCTCTATTACCTTACCAGCCCTTAAAAGGGCTTTTTGCAGGGCATGCCCCAAAGAAATCAGCTCTTTTGCCTGTAAAGGAAACACAATACCACCCCCCAACATTACAACCCACCACCCACATACCCCTACTCTAACCCAAACCCCCCTTAAATAAACCTAACACTACCCCCTGAAGATCTCCCTACCTTGAGTCGTCTTCACTCAGCCGAGCAGCGATGGACCAAAAGAAGACATCCGGAGCGGCAGAAGTCTTCATCCTATCCGGGCAGAAGAGGACATCCGGACCGGCAAATATCTTCATCCAAGCGGCATCTTCTATCTTCATCCATCCGATGAGGAGCGGCTCCATCTTCAAGACCTCCGGCGCGGAACATCCTCTTCTCCTGACGACTAGACGAATGAAGGTTCCTTTAAGTGACATCATCCAAGATGGCGTCCCTCGAATTCCGATTGGCTGATAGGATTCTATCAGCCAATCGGAATTAAGGTAGGAAAAATCTGATTGGCTGATTGAATCAGCCAATCTGATTCAAGTTCAATCGGATTGGCTGATCCAATCAGCCAATCGGATTGAGCTCGCATTCTATTGGCTGATCGGAACAGCCAATAGAATGCGAGCTCAATCTAGTGTTAGGTTTATTTAAGGGGGGTTTGGGTTAGTGTAGGGGTATGTGGGTGGTGGGTTGTAATGTTGGGGGGTGGTATTGTGTTTTTTTTTTACAGGCAAAAGAGCTGATTTCTTTGGGGCATGCCCCGCAAAAAGCCCTTTTAAGGGCTGGTAAGGTAATAGAGCTGTTAAATTTTTATTTTAGAATAGGGTAGGGCATTTTTTTATTTTGGGGGCTTTGTTATTTTTTTTAGGGGGCTTAGAGTAGGTGTAATTAGCTTAAAATTCTTGTAATCTTTTTTTATTTTCTGTAATTTAGTGTTTGTTTTTGCAATTTAGTTTAGTTGATTTAATTGTAGGTAATTGTAGGTAGTTTAGTTAATTAATTGATAGTGTAGTGTTAGGTTTAATTGTAACTTAGGTTAGGATTTATTTTACAGGTAATTTTTTAATTATTTTAACTAGGTAGCTATTAAATAGTAAATAACTATTTAATAGCTATTGTACCTAGTTAAAATAAATACAAAGCTGCCTGTAAAATAAATATAAATGCTAAAAGAGCTACAATATAATTATTTGTTATATTGTAGCTATATTAGGGTTTATTTTACAGGTAAGTATTTAGCTTTAAATAGGATTAATTTATTTAATAAGAAATAATTTATTTCGTTAGATTTAAATTATATTTTATTTAGGGGGGTGTTAGGGTTAGACTTAGTTTTAGGGGTTAATACATTTATTATAGTAGCGGCGGTTGGGGGGGGGCAGATTAGGGGTTAATAAATATTATGTAGGTGTCGGCAATGTTAGGGGCAGCAGATTAGGGGTACATAGGGATAATGTAGGTTGCGGCGCTGTGCGGCCAGCAGATTAGGGGTTAAAAATATTTATTAGAGTGGCGGCGATGTGGGGGGACCTCGGTTTAGGGGTGCATTTATGGGTGTTAGTGTACTTTAGAGCACAGTAGTTAAGAGCTTTATGAACCGGCGTTAGCCCAGAAAGCTCTTAACTCCTGACTTTTTTCTGCGGCTGGAGTCTTGACGAATGAGTTCTAACGCTCACTTCAGCCAAGACTCTAAATACCGGCGTTAGGAAGATCCCATTGAAAAGATAGGATACGCAATTGGCGTAAGGGGATCTACGGTATGGAAAAGTCGCGGCTGGAAAGTGAGATTTAGACCCTTTCCTGACTGACTCTAAATACCAGCGGGCGGCCAAAACCAGCGTTAGGAGACCTTAACTCTGCTTTTGACGGCTACCGCAGAACTCTAAATCCTCTTCTTCCGATGTCCTAACACTGAATGAAGGTTCCTTTAAATGACGTCATCCAAGATGGCGTCCCTCGAATTCCGATTGGCTGATAGGATTCTATCAGCCAATCGGAATTAAGGTAGGAAAAATCCGATTGGCTGATGTTATCAGCCAATCGGATTGAAGTTCAATCCGAATGGCTGATTGGATCAGCCAATAGAATGCAAGGTCAATTCTATTCTATTCTGGAGCGGCGGTTTAGGGGTTCATATATTTATTATAGTGGCGGCGGGATCCGGGAGCGGCGGTTTAGGGGTTAATAAGTATTATGTTGGTGGCGGTGGTGTCGGGGCGGCGGTTTAGGGGTTAATAAGTATAAAGTAGGCGGCGGCGGTGTAGCGGTGTAGGGGGGGACAGATTAGGGGTGTTTAGACTCGGTGTACATGTTAGGGTGTTAGGTGCAGACACTTCCCATAGGAATCAATGGGATATCGGACAGCGGCGAACATGAGCTTTCGCTGCTGTCAGACTCCCATTGATTCCTATGGGATCCGCCGCCTCCAGGGCGGCGGATTGAAAACCAGGTACGCTGGCCCGGAATAGTGGCGAGCGTACCTGCTAGTTCTTTGATAACTATCAAAAGTAGTCAGATTGTGCCGAACTTGCGTTCGGAACATCTGTAGTGACGTAACCATCGGACTGAGTCCGGCGGATCGTATGTTACATCACTATATTCTACTTTTGCCGGGCTGTAGGGCTTGATAACTACAGCGAATCAGCCTCGCCACAAATACGCTGCGGAATTACAGCGTATTTGCGGTTGACGGCTTGATAACTAGAGGCCTATACATCCAGCGTGACTCATGTTGGAGCAGTATTTTGTCTATATTGCCCCCTCTCCTTTTGGGTTTGATATGCTTTATACCTAATACCTTCAGTGAGGAAAAGTCATCCTATACTCCTTAGCAGTCACCTTATTGTTTTTGTGTGAACACTTAGAAGACAGATTAAATCTGGAATACCAGAAGGATAAAACATCTGCAAAAGGAAATTGCCTCTTAACCCTACCATTGCCACATTTGTTGAAGGCTCAAAGGCAATTCTCACTTGCGTCATGCCAATCACATCTCCACTATTATTAAGACCTCTATTTACCTCTACATCTCCCATATCAAGGGGTGAAGAAACACCTGGAGCTGGCTACACACTAACCCCAGACATAGAGGTGGATACCATTACATCTCCTCACACTGGTGATTCTGGGGAAACTGTACACACATAAAACTTGTCTGTCCTCAGGGGACTACTATTAGAAAGGACTGAAACTAAAAGCTGCAGAGCCTGACAAAATGTCTCCAAAAAAACCTAACAAATCTAGCAGGATTTCTAAACAACATCAGATATCCACGCTATCAGTCAATAATTTCTTCAAATCTGTGGAACCATTACCTCCACCTGTACTATCCAAGTTAGATTCTGTACCTATGGATAACCATTCCTCAACTGACTCTGAGTCAGAACTTAACTCGGATGCTATAACTATACCCAAAGCACTCTTTGACTCATTGTCCTCTGAAAAGGATTTCTCTACACAACTCTGTCAAGTTAAACAATGTATCAGAGAGGAAATCTCTGACCTCAAAAAATAACCCCAGATTAAATTTTTAAAATACCTGGGAGTATATCTTACACCTGAATTTAAATATCTTCAAAAAATACAACTATGGTACACTAATATCTGAGTTCCAAAATCTCACTTTGAACTGGCTACCAAAAAACATTTCATAGTTAGGTAGAATTTGAGTAGTCAAAATTATGCTTCTCCCCAAAGCACTATATTTTCTACAAACTGTCCCTATTCTAGGCACATCTAAAGATCTTGATTCCCTTCAAAAAATCATGAACAATTACATTTGGCATCGTAGACCCCCACGAATAAGTAAGCAAACATTATATAAGCTCCCCAAGGATGGTAAACCTATATCCAAAGCACTCTTTGATTCATTGTCTTCCAAAAAGGATTTCTCTACACAACTCTGTCAATTTAAACAATGTATCAGAGAGGAGATCTCTGACCTAAAACAATAACTATCTGATATAGGTCAGAGAGTGGAGACGCTTGAGAATTACCAAGAATGACACACTTCTGCTGTTACAACCTGTATACTCACATCAAAAAGCAAGATGAAATGAAGAAGATGAAATAGAAGTTGATGCCACAATATTAGAATTAGAGGCATACCTGAATCAATACTCCCATCTGACCTAGCTCAATATCTACAAAATTTGTTTGGCTCACTAAAAAACGACGATTAATCTTCAACAATATAAATCAACAGAGCTCAAAGAGCCCAATGACACAAAGCTCAGGAAGACTTACCCCCCAAGAGATGTCACTGTAATGCTCGTGGGATATTCCTCTATCAGACCGAACTCATCCAGTAGTCTTGTTATCCCGGCGTCGAGCCGAAAAGATAGGGAATATCCCAGAGCAGAGAAAGTAAGATGAGGTAGGCGACACTCACTACAGGCAGGACAGTCCCCAGTGACAACGGCAGAGCGGTCCAAGGCATACCAGTAGAATGGTCAGGCAGGCAGGATTTGGCAACAGTAAAGCAGTCCAAGGGCACACCACTAGAATGGTCAGGCAGGCAAGATTTGGCAACAGTAAAGCAGTCCAAGGCACATCACTAGAATGATCAGGCAGGAAGGATTCTGCAATAATAAAGCAGTCCAAGGGCACACCACTAGAATGGTCAGGCAGGCAGGATTTGGCAACAGTAAAGCAGTCCAGCAATTAAAGGTTTAAGAGGCAGAGTAGTCAGACAGGCAAAGTTCAGCAGCAAAAATCAATCCAGAAATTATAGGGTTAAGAGGCAGAGTAGTCAGACAGGCAGAGTTTCAGTAGCAATAAGTAATCCAGCAATTATAGTATCTATCACACCCAGGAGCACACAAAGTATCACCTATACTTGTGCAGTGATAGATCGTACTGAACAGATTTAAATAGTGTAGGATAGGCGCCACAGCGTGAGACCAGCATCAGGGAGCGTGCGGCGATGATGTCAGTGCCACACGCCTCCAGAGCCAACACAGCCCTAGGCAATGAGCAAGGAAGAAGATGCCACACCCCTAGCAACTACTGGAGCGGCGCGGTGTGACATAGCCGCCTACTCAAGGGTTCCCTCCGGGAACCAAAGCTGGCCTCAGAGGATGAGCAGGAAGCATGGAATCTCGAGACCAAGGATGGAGCATGTACATCATGGGCAGGAACCCAGGAACGATCCGCCACCGAGTAACCCTTCAGATATTGCAGTTGTCTGCGTCTGTATCTGGAGTCCAGGATCTTAGCTACTTCATATTCTGGGTCACCACGGACCAGGAGCGGAGGAGGAGGAGCATGGAGTCAGGTATATCTGTTCTTGATGTAAGGTTTGAGTAGAGAGATGTGGAAGACTGGGTGTATGCGTAGGGTTTGGGGCAAGGCCACTTTGTAGGAAACAGGAGATAGTCTTTTCAGGACCTTGTAAGTCCAATAAATCTAGGCCCCAATTTATGACAGGGTTGACGTAGATGAATGTGTCGAGAAGAAATCCATAAACGTTCACCCACTGGGATGGCACGTACAGAAGCTCTATGGCGATCAGCAAACTTCTTATATCTAGAGACAGCTGCACGTAACTGAGAGCGAATACGTTGCCAATGAGAGGTGAGTCTAGTGATGTATCGGTCTGCAGCAGGAACCCTAGCAGACTGAGCAGAAAGAGGGAAGACACAAGGTTGATATCCTGCTGCGGATTGAAAAGGAGAACATCAAAGAGAAGAGTACCAATGAGTGTTTCTTGCTAGCTCAGCTAGGGGTAACAACTCAGACCAGTTAATATGGCGAGCATTGACAAAGGCTCTAAGGTAGGTTTCAAGATCCTGGTTTGGTCTCTCAGTTAGGCCATTGGTCTGAGGATGGTAGCCATAAGACAAAGAAACAGTGGTTCCAATCAACTTACAAAAGGCTCTCCAAAAGGCAGAGATGAACTGTGGACCTCTGTCGGAAACAATATTCACAGGAATGCCATGAAGTCGTATCACATGCAAGAGAAAGAGAGGAGACAATTCATGTGCAGAAGGCAGTTTTTTTAGGGGTACGAAATGAGCCAGTCTGGAAAAGCGGTCCACCACAACCCATATAACTGTATGGTGGTCAAAAGAGGGAAGGTCCACAATGAAGTCCATTGTTATGTGTGTCCATGGTTGTTTGGGAATGGACAATGGTTGGAGCAAGCCACGAGATCATGGTGTCTTATTGGCAGCACAAGTAGTGCAGGCCTTCCCATAATCCTGAGCATCAGACTTCATAGTAGGCCACCATACATGTTGGGAAAGATGCTTGTTCTGAGAGTTTGCTATCATGGGCCCAGGCTAGCACAGGGAAGTGTAGGTTCAGAGGTACAAAGAGGATATTGGAGGTCACAGGAGCTCCAGGAGGTTTACTAGACTGGGCACGTTGCAATCTTTGCAGAAAAGTAGTGTTTAGTTGAGCAACCACACAGGAGGGGGGTAGTATGTGTTCAATAGGAGTTTCAGAAGAATAACTTGAGTGAGGGAACTGACGGGAAAGAGCATCCGCCTTGTTGTCCTTAGTCCCAGGAAGATAAGAGACCACAAAGTTAAAACGGGAAAAGAACAAGGCCCACCTGGCCTGTCGAGGATTAAGTCGATGAGCAGTCTCTAGGTAAGTCAGATTCTTGTGGTCGGTGAGAATCTAAATGGGATTGGCGGTAACCTCTAATCAGTGACACCATTCGGTTAAAGCCATCTTAATGGCTAAGAGTTCACGATTACCCACATCGTAGTTCTTCTCAGCAGGATCAAAGTGTTTAGAGAAAAAGGCTACAGGGTGTGACTTAGTAGTCAAAGGATCCCTTTGGGTAAGAACTGCTCCAGCCCCTATCTCGGAGGCATCAACCTCTAAAGTGAACTGTAGGTTAGGGTCAGGATGGCAGAGCACAGGAGCTGAATAGAAAGCCTCTTTCAGAAGGCATGAATTGCTTCGGGAGGCCAATGTTTACAGTCTTTGTTCCATTTTTATTAATTCAGTGAGAGGAACGATTGTTTGAGAAAAGTTCTTTATAAACTTGCGGCAATTATTGGAGAACCCCAAGAACCTCTGTAATCCTTTTAGAGAGGTAGGTTTAGGCCATTCCAGAACTGCGGTGAGTTTAGCAGGATCCATGGCAAAACCCTCCTTAGAGATGACATAGCCAAGGAATTGGATCTGTACTTGATCAAATTCACATTTTTCTAATTTGGCTTCCAGAGAATTTCTGAGACATAGAAGCACCTGCCTTACGTGTCTATGATGTTCCTCCAAACTGAAAGAGAAAACAAGGATGTCATCCAGATAGATGATGACAGTGCAGTTGAGGAGGTCACGGCAGACATCGTTGACGAATGCCTGGAAGACTGCAGGGGTGTTACACAGCCCGAAGGGCATTACAAGGTATTCGTAATGCCCAGATCTTGTGTTGAAGGCGGTCTTCCATTCGTGGCCGGGAGAGATACGAATTAGATTGTATGCCCCACGTAAGTCCAATTTGGGGAAAAGCAAGCATCCTGGAGGGAGTTATACAGTTCAGTGATTAATGGTATGGGATAGCAATTTTTGATGGTTATGTTGTTCAAGGCCCTGTAGTAAATGCAGGGTCTGAGCCCACCATCCTTTTAACTGACAAAAAAGAAGCATGCCCCAGCAGGAGAGGAGGAAGGGCAAATTAAACCTTTAGGTTCTCTTAGATGTACTCCTCCATGGATTTGGTTTCAGCCTTGGAGAGTACATATGTCCTCCCTTAAGGAAGTGGAGCTCCGGGAAAGAGGTTGGTCTTGCAGTCATAAGGACGGTGGGGTGGCAGCACTTCGGCTGCTTTTTTCTCAAACACATCCATAAAGTCTGCGAATACTGACGGTTTGAAGGAGTCTGTATACTGGCTATGGGAATACGGGGTAGAGGAGTGGCTGTAGCCAGGCAGGAGTGGAAACAGGAGGTACCCCAGGAAGCCAGTTGTCCCTCAGCTCAGTCGAACTGTGGATTGTGTACCTGAAGCCAAGGAAGACCAAGAATGACAGGCTGTGCTGGGGAATGAATGACTTCAAACTGTAGCTGTTTGATGTGAAGAACTCCCACAGTTAGGGTCAGGAGTGCTGACACAAAATGGATCAAGTCTGAACCAAGAGGGGTGCCATCAAGGGTAGTTATCTTGAGACAATGTCTTTCCTGCAAAAGAGGCAAGCCAGCTTGAATCATGAAGCGGTGATCCAGGAAGTTCCCAGCTGCCCCTGAATCAATGAAGACTTGAGTATGGACAGTATTCTGAAGGAATGTTAGGGTAAAGTACCAGGATCCGAGAGGAGTAAGGGGATTTAGTAGAGATCATGCTTAGAAGTACCCTTTCGTTATACCATAAGCATTGGCTTTTCCCGGCCAAATGTCACAGTCCTTTAGTTGGTGGGAGTTAGACCCACAATAAAAGCATAGTCTCAGTCTCCTTCTCCTCTGTCTTTCAGACTCTGAAGGTTTGAAGGAGGAGAGATCCATAGGTTCCTCCACTGAGGTAACTGGAGCTGTTGGAGAGATAGCGGATGCTGCCAAACCTGGGCGAACAGGAGGACGAGAGGGAAGGACCCTCCTTGTTCTGTCTCTCTAGTCTTGGCTTGTCTTTCCTGAAAGCGAGAGTCCAGACTGAAACAAAGCATTGTAAATTCATCCAAAGAAGAAGGGATATCACAATAAGTGAGTTCATCTCTGATGCGTTCATGCACACCCCTCCTAAAGGCTGCCTTGAGAGCACTGCCATCCCAAGTGGTTTCAAGTGCCAAGGTGCGAAACTCGATGGCAAATTGTGTCACAGTTCTATTGCCCTGGCGGAGATCCAGGAGAGCATATTCCGCAGCAGAGGTACGGCCAGAAGCCCCAAACACAGAAGATAAAGCAGAAACAAACTCATCAGCATCATGCAGGAGTGTAGCGTTCTGTTCCAAAAGGGGAGAGACCCAGGCTAGGGCCTTGTACATCAGCAAGGAAATGATAAAGGTGACCCTTGACTGATGAGACTGAAAGGTGTGAGGATCATTACAGAAGTGCAACCTGCATTGGTTTAGAAAACCCCTGCAATCAGTAGTACCTTCATACTTGTTAGGCAATGGTATCCGGGGTATACTTCCAGAAGCTGAGGAAGAAGTCACAGTACTAGGAGTAGGGGCTGGCAGCATAACAACAGGAGCGGCATCCCTCACTGCAACTAGTAAGGAGAGTTGAGCGGTAATAGCCTCTAGCTTGGAATCCATATTCTGCAACTGTGTGGTATGGGTTCCCAACATCTGTCCCTGAAGATAAAAAGCTTGTGCCACCTCATCTGGCTGCAAGTATAATATAATGCTCATGGGATATTCCTCTATCAGACTGAACTCAGCCAGTAGTCTTGTTATCCCGGCATCGAATGGTCAGGCAGGCAGGATTCGGCAACAGTAAAGCAGTCCAAGGGCACACCACTAGAATTGTCAGGCAGGCAGGATTTGACAACAGTAAAGCAGTCCAAGGGCACACCACTAGAATAGTCAGGCAGGCAGAATTTGGCAACAGTAAAGCAGTCCAGCAATTAAAGGGTTAAGAGGCAGAGTAGTCAGACAGGCAAAGTTCAGCAGCAAAAATCAATCCAGCAATTATAGGGTTAAGAGGCAGAGTAGTCAGACAGGCAGAGTTTCAGCAGCAATAAGTAATCCAGCAATTATAGTACGATCTATCACACCCAGGAGCACACAAAGTATCACCTATACTTGTGCAGTGATAGATCGTACTGAACAGATTTAAATAGTGTAGGATTGGTGCCACAGCGTGAGACCGGCATCAGGGAGCATGCGGCGATGACGTTAGTGCCACACGCCTCCAGAGCCGACACAGCCCTAGGCAACGAGCAAGAAAGAAGACACCGCGCCCCTAGCAACGGCTGGAGCAGCGCGGCGTGACAGTCACTGTCCGAATCATCAGTTACTACTTGCTAGACAACAACCAATTCAATTTGACAACACAGATTTGCAAATATTTGCCAACTTGTCGCAAAGAACCCTCCAACAGTGTAAGGAATTACAACCTGTCACAAATCTTCTAAGGAAGCAAAACATTCCCTACAGGGGATTCCAATTTCATGTATCAATTCCACGGAAGGGCAAACGCCTAATCTGCAAATCCCCAAAGGACTTAAAGAACATCTGCAAGATGCCTAATATCACTTCACCGGTACCAACTGATGGCTCTCCTCACCTGCAAGAACAAAGTCGTGCTAAAACTGCCCTACCTCTTCCACAGTGGGCGGAGTGGAAACAAAAACCACAAAAGAAAAGCCGAAGGCAACCATCTTCACCCTCTTCTATCTCAACAGACAAGTGCTGACTCATCCTTGGCTCCCTGTATCTTTTTTTGTTTTACAGTTCCCCTTTAGGAGAGACACACTTGGACCTTTCCAAGTGATATGAGACCTGGGGAACCTCATATGTGGTTACCCTCATATTTATATTTCTGTTTAGGATTGTGTAGCTGACAATTTTTTTTATCCTAAGTTAATTCACTGTTTTAAAAGTATTTATGAATACACACCAAGTTACTAATTTTAATTCCACATGGTTCAGAGAGTTTTCTCCAAGTTATTTAATGAGAATATTATTTGTTCTTTATTCTGTAAATAGAATATTTGTCACTTTGATTATCTGTCACTTGAATTGATCTATCTGTGATCCATATTTAGATTACGTACTTACGCCTAGATTTAGAGTTCTGCGTTAGCCGTCAAAACCAGCGTTAGGGGCTCCTAACGCTGGGTTTGGCCACCCGCTGGTATTTAGAGTCAGTCAGGAAAGGGTCTAACGCTCACTTTGCAGCCGCGACTTTTCCATACCGCAGATCCCCCTACGCCATTTGCGCATCCTATCTTTTCAATGGGATCTTCCTAACGCCGGTATTTGGAGTCTTGGCTGAAGTGAGCGTTAGAACTCTAACGACAAGACTCCAGCCGCAGAGAAAAGCCAGGAGTTAAGAGCTTTATGGGCTAACGCCGGTTCATAAAGCTCTTAACTACTGTGCTGTAAAGTACACTAACACCCATAAACTACCTATGTACCCCTAAACCGAGGCCCCCCCCACATCGCCGCCACTCTAATAATTTTTTTTAACCCCTAATCTGCCGACCGCACAACGCCGCAACCTACATTATCCCTATGTACCCCTAATCTTCTGCCCCTAACACCGCCGACCCCTATATTATATTTATTAACCCCTAATCTTCCGCCCCCAACGTTGCCCCCACCTACCTACAATTATTAACCCCTAATCTGCCGACCGGACCTCACCGCTACTATAATAAAGTTATTAACCCCTAATCCGCCTCACTCCCGCCTCAATAACCCTATAATAAATAGTATTAACCCCTAATCTGCCCTCCCTAACATCACCGACACCTAACTTCAAGTATTAACCCCTAATCTGCCGACCGGACCTCACCGCTACTCTAATAAATTTATTAACCCTTAAAGCTAAGTCTAACCCTAACACTAACACCCCCCTAAATTAAATATAATTTTTATCTAACGAAATAAATTATTTCTTATTAAATAAATTATTCCTATTTAAAGCTAAATACTTACCTGTAAAATAAACCCTAATATAGCTACAATATAAATTATAATTATATTGCAGCTATTTTAGGATTAATATTTATTTTACAGGTAACTTTGTATTTATTTTAACCAGGTACAATAGCTATTAAATAGTTAATAACTATTTAATAGCTACCTAGTTAAAATAATTACAAAATTACCGGTAAAATAAATCCTAACCTAAGTTACAATTCAACCTAACACTACACTATCAATAAATTAATTAAATAAAATACCTACAATTTTCTACAATTAAACCTAACACTACACTATCAATAAATTAATTAAATAAAATACCTAAAATAAATACAATTAAATAAACTAACTAAAGTACAAAAAATAAAAAAAGAACTAAGTTACAAAAAATAAAAAAATAATTTACAAACATTATAAAAATATTACAACAATTTTAAGCTAATTACACCTACTCTAAGCCCCCTAATAAAATAACAAAGCCACCCAAAATAAAAAAATGCCCTACCCTATTCTAAAATAAAAATAGAAAAGCTCTTTTACCTTACCAGCCCTTAAAAGGACCTTTTGCGGGGCATGCCCCAAAGAATTCTGCTCTTTTGCCTGTAAAAAAAAACATACAATACCCCCCCAACATTACAACCCACCACCCACATACCCCTAATCTAATCCAAACCCCCCTTAAATAAACCTAACACTAAGCCCCTGAAGATCTCCCTACCTTATCTTCACCACGCCGGGTATCACCAATCCGTCCAGAAGAGGCTCAGAAATCTTCATCCAAGCCCAAGCGGGGGCTGAAGAGGTCCATCATCGGGCTGGAGAGGTCCATCATCCGGCTGAAGTCTTGATCCAAGCGGGGGCTGAAGAGATCCATCATCCGGCTGAAGTCTTGATCCAAGCAGGGGCTGAAGAGATCCATCATCCAGCTGAAGTCTTCTATCAAGCGGCATCTTCAATCTTCTTTCTTCCGGATCCATCTTCAAGTTCAATCCGATTGGCTGATCCAATCAGCCAATCAGATTGAGCTTGCATTCTATTGGCTGTTCCGATCAGCCAATAGAATGCGAGCTCAATCTAATTGGCTGATTGGATCAGCCAATCGGATTGAACTTGAATCTGATTGGCTGATTCCATCAGCCAATCAGAATTTTCCTACCTTAATTCCGATTGGCTGATAGAATCCTATCAGCCAATCGGAATTCGAGGAACACCATCTTGGATGACGTCCCTTAAAGGAACCGTCATTCGTCGGGAAGTCGTCGGCCAGGATGGATGTTCCGCGTCGGCGGGATGAAGATGGATCCGGAAGAAAGAAGATTGAAGATGCCGCTTGATAGAAGACTTCAGCCGGATGATGGATCTCTTCAGCCCCCGCTTGGATCAAGACTTCAGCTGGATGATGGATCTCTTCAGCCCCCGCTTGGATCCAGACTTCAGCCGGATGATGGATCTCTTCAGCCACCGCTTGGATCAAGACTTCAGTCGGATGATGGACCTCTTCAGCCCGATGATGGACCTCTTCAGCCCCCGCTTGGGCTTGGATGAAGATTTCGGACCCTCTTCTGGACGGATCGGTGATACCCGGCATGGTGAAGATAAGGTAGGGAGATCTTCAGGGGCTTAGTGTTAGGTTTATTTAAGGGGGGTTTGGGTTATATTAGGGGTATGTGGGTGGTGGGTTGTAATGTTGGGGGGGTATTGTATGTTTTTTTTACAGGCAAAAGAGCAGAATTCTTTGGGGCATGCCCCGCAAAAGGCCCTTTTAAGGGCTGGTAAGGTAAAAGAGCTTTTCTATTTTTATTTTAGAATAGGGTAGGGCATTTTTTTATTTTGGGGGGATTTGTTATTTTATTAGGGGGCTTAGAGTAGGTGTAATTAGCTTAAAATTGTTGTAATATTTTTATAATGTTTGTAAATTATTTTTTTATTTTTTGTAACTTAGTTAATTTTTTATTTTTTGTACTTTAGTTAGTTTATTTAATTGTATTTATTTGTAGGTATTTGTATGTAATTTATTTATTGATAGTGTAGTGTTAGGTTTAATTGTAGATAATTGTAGGTATTTTATTTAATTAATTTATTGATAGTGTAGTGTTAGGTTTAATTGTAACTTAGGTTAGGATTTATTTTACAGGTAATTTTGTAATTATTTTAACTAGGTAGCTATTAAATAGTTATAACTATATTGTACCTGGTTAAAATAAATACAAAGTTACCTGTAAAATAAATATTAATCCTAAAATAGCTACAATATAATTATAATTTATATTGTAGCTATATTAGGGTTTATTTTACAGGTAAGTATTTAGCTTTAAATAGGAATAATTTATTTAATAAGAGTTAATTTATTTCGTTAGATAAAAATTATATTTAATTTAGGGGGGTGTTAGTGTTAGGGTTAGACTTAGCTTTAGGGGTTAATAAATTTATTAGAGTAGCGGGGAGGTCCGGTCGGCAGATTAGGGGTTAATACTTGAAGTTAGGTGTCGGTGATGTTAGGGAGGGCAGATTAGGGGTTAATACTATTTATTATAGGGTTATTGAGGCGGGAGTGAGGCGGATTAGGGGTTAATAACATTATTATAGTAGCGGTGAGGTCCGTTCGGCAGATTAGGGGTTAATAATTGTAGGTAGGTGGCGGCGACGTTGGGGGCGGCAGATTAGGGGTTAATAAATATAATATAGGGGTCGGCGGTGTTAGGGGCAGCAGATTAGGGGTACATAGGGATAATGTAGGTTGCGGCGGTGTACGGAGTGGCAGATTAGGGGTTAATAATAATATGCAGGGGTCAGCGATAGCGGGGGTTGCAGATTAGTGGTTAATAAGTGTAAGGTTAGGGGTGTTTAGACTCGGGGTACATGTTATGGTGTTAGGTTCAGACTTAAGAAGTGTTTCCCTATAGGAAACAATGGGGCTGCGTTAGGAGCTGAACGCTGCTTTTTTGCAGGTGTTAGATTTTTTTTCAAGCTTTTTCGGCCCCATTGTTTCCTATGGGGGATTCGTGCACGAGCACGTTTTTGAAGCTGGCCGCGTCTGTAAGCACCGCTGGTATTTAGAGTTGCAGTGGCGGTAAATTATGCTCTACGCTCCCTTTTTGGAGCCTAACGCAGCCCTTCTGTGAACTCTAAATACCAGCGGTATTTAAAAGGTGCGGGGGAAAAAAACACGCGTAGCTAACGCACCCCTTTGGCCGCAGAACTTTAAATCTAGCGGTTATTTTCTTAGACTTCAAGTACCTCAAGAACTGCCTCCCTTTTCTTTTACACTTGATCCCCGAAGGCTAATGGAAAGACACAAGGATTTGTAATTCTGACCCAGAATACAAAAGGTTTAAACAAAAGACGTATGGCCTTACAGGATCTCCATAAGAGAGGAGGACAGAAACTAATGCCACAAGAAACATACATTAAAGCTAACCACAGTCCCAAATTCTTCTCTTTTCACTACACCAGCATTTCAATTGTACTAATCCTCACAATAAAATTAATGGCATAAGTATTCTTTTTCATAAATCCATATCATTCACTGCAATACATATTGACAAATATAAAGAGGGCAGATACTTATGTGTGACAGGTCTTTTATTCGGAAAACCTGTCACACTTATTAACATGCTCCGAATAAACACTAAGACCGCTTTATTACCTCAATAACAAAATCCATACTCAACCACACTCAACTCAACAGTATATGGCAAAACCTAAAACTTCTAGGCCTACATGATACATGGAGATACCAAACCTCTCAAAAGAAAGACTTCACCTTTTCTCCCACCCTAATCATAGCTACTCAAGATTGGATTGCATCTTAGTTGACCATTTAGCTTTATCATACGTCATAAACTATTACATAAAACATACTTCCTGGTCCGATCACTCTCTAGTCATGATCATTATTATATGACTTTTAGCCCCTTTTAAACCATTTATTTGGAGACTTGACTCTTGCTAGATAAGCTTCAGGTAGAACACATCTCAAAATGTATTATACAATATTTCTCCATCAATAATACACCAGAAATAAACATAGGAACACTATAGGAGGCCCATAAAAGCACTCTTAGAGGGGAATTTATAAAAATGAAAGCCTATAACTCAAAAAGAAGTAGGGAAGAATACTTGTCATTAGCCAAGGAGTAATCAGATCTAGACCTTAGACATAAAAACAACCCTGCAGACACCAAATTTTTGGAACAACTTTAAGCTAAAAGGGATATGATGAATAACCGACTACTATCAAAGCCCAACGACAACTATTCATACAACAGGCTTTTTATAGAAAGGGCAATAAACCAGGGAAGTAGCCAAAAGCCTCATAACACAAAACCAGAAAACATACATTCACTCAATAGAAACATCTCAAGGCTCACACCTAGAAGATATTGTCACAATAGCAGCAGAATTCCAAAAATACTACCACAAGCTTTACAATTTACATCCAGACAGAGATGCCCATACACATTTAAGAATGATATCCCAGTCCCCCAAATACCACAGGTTCTAAGAGAATACTTACTACAACCTACTCAGACTAGAGAAGTGTGTGAAGCCATACAAAGTCTAAAGTCTAATAAAGCCCCAGGTCCAGATGGGTTCACAGGCCTATACTACAAAACATTTTCAAAACATCTTGTTCCATACCGCACCACACTTTTTAATGCAATCCTAGAACACCTAGCATTTCCGATACAATGCCTCAGGCCCATATTTCAGTGTTGGCAAAACCTGGAAAAAAAAACATGTCTCCCAACTTTAGACCAAACTCCCTACTAAATGTATACTTAAAATTGTATGTCAAAATCCTTGCATCCCATCTGAACAAAGTCCTACCCCACCTTATCCACCAAGACCAGGTAGGTTTTGTACCCCAAAGGGAAGCGTGAGACAATACAGTAAAAGTAATAAACCTCCGAATATATGTCTCTGCGCAAACATACCCTCCATCTTTCCATCAACAGACGCAGAAAAGACATTTTATCATCTTGAATGGTCATTTCTAAAAGCTACCCTACAACATTTTAACTTCCCCCCAAGGTTTTCCCAACAAATATTATTCTTATATACTAAACCCATGGCCCAAGTGAGGGTCAATGGCAACTTGTCAGACCTGTTCGAAATACGAATTGGATCTAAGTAAGGATGTCCACTCTCATCTCTCTTTTTCATCCTCTCACTGGAGCCCCTAGCAATAAAGATCAGACGAACCAGTGATATCCATCGAATAAAATTAGGAGACCATTCCTATAAATTAGCTATTTATGCAGATGACTTACTGTTGATACTAACCCAATTCACAATCTTACTACCTATGACATTTAGCAAACTTTCTAATTTTGGTTGAGTCTCTAATTTTTCAGTGATCACAACAAAATCCAAATGTCTCCTTGTTAATCTCTCCTTTCACACTTTAAGTGCCATCAAATCACAATTAATCAAACCCCAGATTAAAATTTTAAAATAACTGGGAGTATATCTTACAACTGACTTCAAATCTCTTCAAAAAATACAACTATGGTACACTAATCTCTGAGTTCCAAAACCTTACTTTGAACTGGCTACCAAAAGACATCTCATGGTTAGGTAGCATTCGAGTAGTCAAAATTATGCTTCTCCCCAAAGCACTATACTTACTACAAATGGTCCACATTCTAGGCACATCTAAAGATCTTGATCCCCTTCAGAAAATCATGAACTATTACATTTGGCAACGTAGACCCCAACAAATAATTAAGCAAGCATTATATAAGCTCCCCAAGGATGGTGGTTTACGAGTCCCTAACCTCAAGACATATAAATTAGCCATCTCGTTACAAAGATTTTCCGAGTGGTGCAGAGCTAGAACAAGCAAGTCTAAAAGATGGTTGCAAATAGAATCTCATCTATCTCGCTGCCCACACTTATGTGGGATCTGCTGGAACCCCAGGTTCAGTAAAAGGGACAAAATTTCATCCTTTGATAGCCAATGAAACATGGTCAGATTGGCTATCTATAAAAAATAATACTGTATCTGCAATATCACGACTAGACATTCCTCACTCTCCACCTTGTTAAGTAACACCGAATTCCCACCTTCTACTCAAACCCCCTCAGCAATCACATATTTATATGCATCTATCTCTTAATAGAAAACAGCGCTTTAAAACCCAACAAATCACCCATTCCTTAACTCTTGGTTCAGATACCATCAGTTGAGGTACTTCATTCTTACACGCAACAATAGGAAAGATCTAGTTCGCTCTCTCACACATTTTGAACAAATGTGTATTAATGACAGTACTCCCAAAAAAGTTATATACACTCAATATAAAATATTTTTTTCTAACCAACACCCACACCTACCTAGATACACAGAGGGCTGGGTTAGGGAAATGGAATTTAATACCTCCTTACAAGATTGGACCACTAGATTAAAAAATCTAATGCATTCAGCCCACTCTTCACAAGCACAAGAGACAAACATAAAAATAATAATGAGATGGTGCCTAACGCCATCCAAGTTTAAGCATATCTACAAATCCACTTCTAAGAACTGTTGGAGAGGCTGTTCACAAGAGGGTCACATGACACACATTTGGTGGAGTTGTAACCTGATAAAAACACATTGGACTGATATATTTCACAACATAAATAAAGTCCTCAACACCCAACTCAAACCCTGCCCTTAACTGATCCTACTCCACCAACCTAGTGGAATAACTTGGAAAATCAGAAAATACCTTTTCCAGATTATGCTAAACTTGGCCAATCAACTAATACCAAGACACTGGAAATCGTTACAACCACCTACAGTTTCAGAATGGAGAAAATTAGTAAAAGCAAACCTTCCCCTGGACATATTTTATTATCTCATACTAAGCCAGCTGTCCTTTTTCTAAGACATTAATCTCATCTGGGACAATTACGTCCATTTGCTGTAACAACAAATCACCCCCACCTAACCATTTAACCATTATAGACTGACTATAGCTTCAGAACATCAGACATACAAGTAGACACACACACACACACACATATATATATATATATATATATATATATATATATATATACAGTATGTACAAAGAAGAAAATGTTTTTCCGCGCTATCACACTACACCCAACTAGTATGTATATTACATATCATGAGCCAAGCTTCTGTAGTAATACTGATATGTATATATAAAAAAAAACACACAGATAAGATGCAAATAATTAAAAAATACGAAATACTAAATATGTACAAAGTACTGAATGTGGTCAGAATATGATAATAATAATGCTAAAAATATATACACGTAGATTACAAGTTTTGCGTTAGAGGCTGTGTGGTGCTAACGAGCAGTTTATGCTCACCGCTCACTTACAGACAGCGCTGGTATTACGGGTTTTTACAAACCAGACAAGAATTGAGCGTTGAGCAATATTTTGCTCATTACCGCACTCCAATACCAGCGCTGCTTACGTTAGCAGAGAGCTAGTGTAACGTGCTCGTGCACGATTTCCCCATAGGAATCAACGGGTAGAGCTGGCTAAAACAAAGTCTAACACCTGCAAAAAAGCAGCGTAAAACTCCTTAACGCAGCCCCATTGATTCCTATGGGGAAATACATTTTATGTCTACACCTAACACCCTAACATGAACCCGAGTCTAAACACCCCTAATCTTACACTTATAAACCCCTAATCTGCTGCCCCCGACACCTACATTATACTTATGAACCCCTAATCTGCTGCCCCCAACATTGCCAACACCTACATTATATTTATTAAGCCCTAATCCCCTAATCTGCTGCCCCCAATGTCGCCGCAACCTACCTACACTTTTTAACCCCTAATCTGCCGTCCCCAACGTCGCCGCCACTAATAATAATAAACATATTAACCCCTAAACTGGCGCACTGCCGCCTTGCAAACATTAGTTAAATATTATTAACCCCTAATCTGCCAGCCCTAACATCGCCGACACCTACCTACATTTATTAAACCCTAATCTGCCGCCCCTAACATCGCCGCCACTATATTAAAGTTATTAACCCCTAAACCTAAGTCTAACCCTAAACCTAACACCCCCTAACTTAAATATAATTAATAGAAATGGAAATAAAAATTCCTATCATTAACTAAATTATTCCTATTTAAAACTAAATGCTTACCTATAAAATAAACCCTAAGCTAGCTACAATATAACTAATAGTTACATTGTAGCTAGCTTGAGGTTTATTTTTATTTTACAGGCAAGTTTGTATTTATTTTAACTAGGTACAATAGTTATTAAATAGTTATTAACTGTTTAATAACAACCTAGATAAAATAAATACAAAAGTACCTGTAAAATAAAACCTAACCTAAGTTACAATTACACCTAACACTACACTATAATTAAATTATTTCCATAAATTAAATTAAATTATCTAAAGTACAAAAACAAACAAACACTAAATTACAGAAAATAATAAACAAATTTTTAAACTAATTACACCTAATCTTATCCCCCAACAAAATAAAAAAGCCCCCCCAAAATAAAAAAAAAGCCCTACCCTACACTAAATTACAAATAGCCCTTAAAAGGGCCTTTTGCGGGGCATTGCCCCAAAGTAATCAGCTCTTACCTGTAAAAATAAATTGCAAATCCCCCCAACATTAAAACCCACCACCCACACAACCAACCCTACTCTAAAACCCACCCAATACCCCCTTAAAAAAAACTAACACTAAACCCTTGAAGATCACCTTACCGAAGCCGGGAGAAGTCTTCATCCAAGCCGGATGAAGTGGTCCTCCAGACGGGCAGAAGTCTTCATCCAGACAGCATCTTCTATCTTCATCCATCCGGCGCGGAGCGGGTCTATCTTCAAGACATCCGACGCGGAGCATCCTCTTCATCCAACGGCTCTTCTGGAATGAAGGTTCCTTTAAATGACGTCATCCAAGATGGCATCCCTTCAATTCCGATTGGCTGATAGAATTCTATCAGCCAATCGGAATTAAGGTAGAAAAAATCCTATTGGCTGATGCAATCAGCCAATAGGATTGAAGTTCAATCCTATTGGCTAATGCAATTAGCCAATAGGATTGAGCTGGCATTCTATTGGCTGTTCCAATCAGCCAATATAATGCAAGCTCTATCCTATTGGCTGATTGCATCAGCCAATAGGATTTTTTCTACCTTAATTCCAATTGGCTAATAGAATTCAATCAGCCAATCGGAATTGAAGGGACGCCATCTTGGATGACCTCATTTAAAGGAACCTTCATTCCAGAAGAGCCGTCAGATGAAGAGGATGCTCCACGTCGGATGTCTTGAAGATGGACCCGCTCCGCGCCCGATGGATGAAGATAGAAGATGCCATCTTGATGAAGACTTCTGCCCGTCTGGAGGACCACTTCACCCGGCTTGGATGAAGACTTCTCCCGGTTTCGTTGAGGACTTTGGCCCAGTTGGATGAAGACTTCTCCCGGTAAGGTGATCTTCAAGGGGTTATTGTTAGGTTTTTTTAAGGGGGTATTGGGTGGGTTTTAGAGTAGGGTTGGTTGTGTGGGTGGTGGGTTTTAATGTTGGGGGAGGATTGGTAATTATTTTTTACAGGTAAAAGAGCTGATTACTTTGGGGCAATGCCCCGCAAAAGGCCCTTTTAAGGGCTATTTGTAATTTAGTGTAGGGTAGGGCTTTTTTATTTTGGGGTGCTTTTTTATTTTGTTAGGGGGATTAGATTAGATGTAATTAGTTTAAAAATCTTGCAATTTGTTTATTATTTTCTGTAATTTATTGGGGGGGTTTGTACTTTAGCTAATTTTATTTAATTGTATTTAATTTAGGTAAGTCATTTAATTATAGTGTAGTGTTAGGTGTTATTGTAACTTAGGTTAGGTTTTATTTTACAGGTACTTTTGTATTTATTTTAGCTAGGTAGTTATTAAATAGTTAATAACTATTTAATAACTATTCTACCTAGTTAAAATAAATACAAACTTGCCTGTAAAATAAAAATAAAGCCTAAGCTAGCTACAATGTAACTATTAGTTATATTGTAGCTATCTTAGGGTTTATTTTATAGGTAAGTATTTAGTTTTAAACAGGAATAATTTAGTTAATGATAGTAATTTTTATTTAGATTTATTTAAATTATATTTAAGTTAGGGGGATTAGGGTTAGACTTAGATTTAGGGGTTAATAACTTTAGTATAGTGGCGGCGACGTTGGGGGCGGCAGATTAGGGGTTAATAAATGTAGGCAGGTGTCGGCAATGTTAGGGATGGCAGATTAGGGGTTAATAATATTTAACTAATGTTTGCAAGGCGGGAGTGCGGCGGTTTAGGGGTTAATATATTTATTATAGTGGCGGCGATGTCCGGTTCGGCAGATTAGGGGTTAAAAAAATGTTTTAAGTGTTTGCGATGCGGGAGGGCCTCAGTTTAGGGGTTAATAGGTAGTTTATGGGTATTAGTGTACTTTTTAGCACTTTATTTAAGAGTTTTATGCTACGGCGTTGTAGTGTAAAACTCTTAACTACTGACTTTAAAATGCGGTACCAGTCTTGACAGGAGAGGGTCTACCGCTCACTTTTTGGCAGACTCGTAATACCGGCGCTATGCAAGTCGTATTGAAAAAAGAAGATACGCAATTTCCGTAAGTGTATTTGCGGTATTTCCAAGTCTGGCCAAAAAAGTGAGCGGTACACCTGTACCTGCAAGACTCGTAATACCAGCGGGCGTTAAAAAGCAGCGTTAGGACCTCTTAACGCTGCTTTTTTAACCTAACGCACAACTCGTAATCTAGCCGATAGTAATTAATAAAAGTAATAATACTAAAAATATCTACGGCTAGATTTAGAGTTCTGCGGCCAAAGGGGTGCGTTAGCTACGCATGCTTTTTTTCCCCCGCACCTTTTAAATACCGCTGGTATTTAGAGTTCACAGAAGGGCTGCGTTAGGCTCCAAAAAAGGAGCGTATAGCATATTTACCGCAACTGCAACTCTCAATACCAGTGGTGCTTACGGACGCGGCCAGCTTAAAAAACGTGCTTGTGCACGATTCCCCCGTAGGAAAATGGGGCAGTTTGAGCTGAAAAAAAACCTAACACCTGCAAAAAAGCAGCGTTCAGCTCCTAACGCAGCCCCATTGTTTCCTATGGGGAAACACTTCCTATGTCTGCACCTCACACCCTAACATGTACCCCGAGTCTAAACACCCCTAACCTTACACTTATTAACCCCTAATCTGCCGACGCCGCTATCGCTGACCCGTGCATTTTATTATTAACCCCTAATCTGCCGCTCCGTACACCGCTGCAACCTACGTTATCCCTATGTACCCCTAATCTGCTGCCCCTAACACAGCCGACCCCTCTATTATATTTATTAACTCCTAATCTGCCCCCCACAACGTCGCCGCCAGCTACCTAAAATAATTAAGCCCTAATCTGCCGACCGGATCTCTCCGCTACTCTAATAAATGGATTAACCCCTAAAGTCTAACCCTAACACTAACACCCCCCTAACTTAAATATAATTTAAATCTAACGAAATAAATTAACTCTTATTAAATAAATTATTCCTACTTAAAGCTAAATACTTACCTGTAAATCAAACCCTAATATAGCTACAATATAACAAATAATTATATTGTAGCTATTTTAGGATTAATATTTATTTTACAGGCAACTTTGTATTTATTTTAACCAGGTACAATAGCTATTAAATAGTTATTAACTATTTAATAGCTAAAATAGTTAAAATAATTACAAAATTACCTGTAAAATAAATCCTAACCTAAGTTACAATTAAACCTAACACTACACTATCAATAAATTAATTAAATAAAATGCCTACAATTATCTACAATTAAACCTAACACTACACTATCAATAAATTAATTAAATACAATACCTACAAATAACTACAATTAAATAAACTAACTAAAGTACAAAAAATAAAAAAATATTTACAAACATTAGAAAAATATTACAACAATTTTAAACTAATTACACCTACTCTAAGCCCCCTAATAAAATAACAAAGACCCCCAAAATAAAAAAATGCCCTACCCTATTCTAAATTAAAAAAGTTCAAAGCTCCTTTACCTTACCAGCCCTGAAAAGGGCCATTTGCGGGGCATGCCCCAAATAATTCAGCTCTTTTGAGTGTAAAAAAAACATACAATACCCCCCCAACATTACAACCCACCACCCACATACCCCTAATCTAAACCAAACCCCCCTTAAATAAACCTAACACTAAGCCCCTGAAGATCTTCCTACCTTATCTTCACCATGCCAGGTTCACCGATCCGTCCTCCGAAGTCTTGATCCAAGCCTCCGAAGTCTTCATCCAAGCCCAAGCGGGGGCTCGCGATCCATAATCCGGCTGAAGTCTTCTATCAAGCGGTGGCTGAAGAGGTCCAGAAGAGGCTCCAAAGTCTTCATCCTATCCGGGAAGAAGAGGAGATCTGGACCGGCAACCATCTTGATCCAAGCGGCATCTTCTATCTTCATCCAATGACGAATGGCTCCATCTTGATGACCTCCAGCACGGATCCATCCTCTTCTTCCGACGTCCAACTGAAGAATGAAGGTTCCTTTAAGGGACGTCATCCAAGATGGCGTCCCTCCAATTCAGATTGGCTGATAGGATTCTATCAGCCAATCGGAATTAAGGTAGGAAAATTCTGATTGGCTGATGGAATCAGCCAATCAGATTCAAGTTCAATCCGATTGGCTGATTGGATCAGTCAATCAGATTGAGCTCGCATTCTATTGGCTGATCGGAACTTTGTTTGTTTATATGGCGACTACTTACCTCATATTGATTGAGGTTTTTAGAAGTAAGTGAGTGGCGATAGGGGTTTTGTACCCCATATTATTTTTTACCAAACCATCTACATTTGCTTATGACACTCAGGGGCCTATCTATCAAGCTCCGAATGGAGCTTGATGGCCCATGTTTCTGGCGAGCCTTTGATAGGTCCACTCTGGAAGATAGTTAACTGTAAACTGAATACTCTGCACAATTGCAGTTTAAACTGTGATTCTGGAGAGACTTTGATGTATTAGCCCTTTCTGTTTTTCAACCAGAGACTTCCTGAAATAGATTGATCTATGATTGTAAAGTAACTTGCTTGTTTATGTTTATTGTATCCAAAAACTTTCAAATAAAGAGAAAAAAAAAGTAAAATAAATGCATGGCCAATGAAAAACTGTCTGTGAATGCAGAATTCAAATAATGGGGCCTATTTACCAAGCCCCGTATTGGCCCCAATGCCTCTGTTTCCGTGCGAGCCTTCAGGATCACTGGAAACAGGAGTTAAGAAGCAGCAGCAGCAAAAGGGTAGCTGGAATATAAGGTTTTGCAAGGCTGAAGATAACTATTGCACAGTTCAAAGCATAATTCAGTCATCGAAAAAAAGACAACCATCCCTTCATTTGGACACAGGCCTCAGACCAAGCTTTTCAACACCTAAAAACAAGATTCACCTTGGTTCCAATCCTAAGATTCCCAGACCATAAGCTACAATACATTTTAGAGGTCTATGCCTAACACTATGCTACAGGAGCGATCCTTTCCCAAAGGAGATCACTTCTCGATCCAATACATCCTGTTGCATTTTTCTCCAGAGAGATGATTTCCTCTGAACGAAATTATCCATTGGGAGAGAAGGAATTACTAGCTATAAAATCATCTCTCGAGCACTGGAGACATTTACTTGAAGGTACTATCCTCCCAATTTTGATCTTTTCTGATCAACATAACTTACAATACCTGAAAACAACCAAGACCCTTTCCTCGCGTCAAGTACAGGGGAGTCTTTACTTCTCAAGGTTCCATTACATCATAACATATAGACCTGGTAGGATGAATGGCAAGGCAGATGCCCTTTCAAAAAAAGATCCAAGACCTTCAGTTGAAGTTGAACCCACTAGCATTATCCCTATGGAAAATATTGTTGGTGTCCTGGATGATTACAACGAGATCCTCAAGAAAGAATAGGAAAAAGATTTAACTAAATCCATGGAATTGCTGCAACTAGATAAAAATGGAATTTATTACCACGAAAAACAGATTTACATTCCACCCAATCTCAGACAAGATATACTAAAGTCTGTTCATGAATCTCCGCTTCCAGTTCATCCAGTTATTCAAAAAACATACCATTTATTATCCAGGTGGTTTTGGTGGTCTAAGATGTACCCAGATGTCAAGCATCATATAAACTCATGTATTACTTGCACTACAGCCAAAGCACAACACAGACAGCCCTATGGGTTATTACTTTACAATTTGATTCCCAACAGACCTTGGGAAAATATCAGCCTAGACTTCATAGCGGAGCTCCCTAATTCAAGTATTTACACCACTATACTTGTAGTGGTAGATTGTTTAACTAAAATGGCTCATTTTATACCTTATAAAAGTTTGCCTACTGCCTCCCAAACAGTACAACTCTTCTTTGATAATATTGTTAAATTACATGGACTTCTATTTAATATAACCTCTGACAGGGGAGCCCAGATTACTTCCAGATTTTAGAAAGAGCTTTGTGACAAACTGCAAATCAAATTGCGTCTTTCTACTGCATATCATCCTCAGACTAACAGACAACGGAGCGCACCAATCAATGGTTGGAGCAGTATCTTCATTACTACTGCAGTCACCAGCACGATAAATGGTCCGCCTATATATCCTCAGCTGAGTTTGTATACAACAACGCCTTACAATCCTCAATGAAACTCAATTAAAGATTATGGCTATCATCCCACATTCTACTTTCTTTCTAACTGTGACAACATTTGTCCTCTTGTCAATGACACACTCAACACTCTTTCTGAGAACTTTAAACTACTACAAGAGAATATCAAGGATGCTCAATTGAGACAGAAGACGTATTACAATCTCAAACAAAGAACTTCAGCACAGTATTTCATTGGAGATAGAGTTTGGTTGTCAACAAAGAATTTGAAGATCCATACCCCTTGTAGGAAATTCAACATGCTGTATGATGGTCCATTTCACATAATTAAGATTGTTAATGAAAACACTGTCACATTGCAACTCCCATCTACTTACCGTATCCATCCTACGTTCCCTGTCGCCCTGCTTAAACCTTTTTGTTCCATTCATTCGGGAGAGGTTTATTCTCCTTCAACATTGCCACCCATTTCGGATGACATCGAATATGAAGTTGAACAAATTCTTGACTCTAGACATGTTAGAGGCGAACTTCAGTATTTGATTCGTTGGACTATTTTTTGTTTTCAAAATAACTTTATTGAAAAAGCATGAGGTTACACAACAGAATATAAATGTATATGGTGTACATCATATTTGTTACATGAAGAATTACAAGGAAAAATCTACCCATATAGTAATTGTATTTGAGCATTGCTCTCACCGTTTATTCCCACCTCCTATAACCTCCGATCCAATACCAGCACATTACTTAGCTTGCCTCAATACAAAAAGAAAGCAGCTCAATCCTCCTTTTCCTACAGAGCACCACAATTATGGAACGACCTCCAGCACACTTTCAAACCTTCCCCATGCTTAATATCCTTTAAGAGATTCCTCTCTACATATCTCAAAACAGAATGCACCTGTCATGGTTGATTATATATTTCCTACCTGTTCTATGTTAAATTTTTGTGCATATATTGTGTATTATTATTAGTTTTGTATTTTATTGTACCCATTGTATCAATTCAATGTTTTGTGTACCCAGGAGAAATCTCAATGTATCTTTCCTGGTAAAATATTTTATAAATAAATAAAATAAATAAATTCTCATTCGCCATGTGTTAATACTATACATTTATTAATCTGAATACTATATCTAGTGGATATAAAAATGATAACATACATCTTATCAGTTTGACAATATACTCAGGATGGCTAAAAATGAATAAAGAATGATCAGTATATATTAATTGTATTTATAAGCAAAGTGCAGTGAACCGCATTCCATACCCCTGCTATTACTAGGTAGACCTCCCTTGGATCTTATAAAATAACACATTAATAATGGTATTGGGGTTATATAATAGTAAAACTTAGTGAAAATAACAAAATTTAACATAGAGACCTACATTGAACTAACATTTAATTTTATGATAAATACTCTTTTATACCCCCATATTCATGCAAGTCTCAAATTATAAGATAGTGTAGTGAGCATATAGGAGAGAAAAAGGATAGGGTACATCAAGCCCATAACAACAAAAATATCTCTAGCCAAATAGTATAAGCTAGGTAACTATGTCTTTATTCATTTTAAGGTAACTAGAATCTACTGATAGGGCAAAATCGCTGTCAGATGTGTAAAGAAAAAGCTTTATATAAATGGTATTTTATACAGCCATTGGAGATTTTATAGATGTTCCTCTTAACTCGTAGGAATTATATTATGCTGGCTTCCTCTCTGCAGCCCCGGCCGCGGGCCACATAGGGAAGATTAATGGTCTGATAACATTGCTTATCATTATAGTGAGATGTAGATTCAGTTGTTTCAAAGTAAAATAGTTCTAAGATATTGTTGTAGATGGAGAGCATTATATGGCAGTAAAAAGGGAACTAACAAGCTGCATAAAGTGCAAACCGAACACAATTTAAAACAATGGTACAATAACATTTAGCGTTTACCAACATCATCAAGGCAAGGTTATGATGGCAATAGCAAAATTACCACTCATTAGTTATCAGCCCCCTATGTCTGTCTGATCAAAGAAACTGTTCTTGGGAGAAGTCAGCGAAGCCTTTTGTAGAGGCTGAGCGAGCCTGGTCATTTGGTTCAAAGGGCAATTATACTTATCAATTTACTGTGAGTCCGCAAAGGCTGTGGTGTTGCGGAGCCCATCTGGGTCTAGGAGCTTTACATTGGATGTCTCATGTATGCCGGCCATCAGAGTGGTTTTATACAGAAAGTTTGGCGATTTAGCGTTCATATTTATCAGGGGGGTATTTTGATAAAGCCCACACATATGGGTGAAACGCGTAGAAGTTGAAGTTGCCTGTTACCAGAACCAAACCCACTAGGTACCTAGTATTTACCCGCGCGTATTAACGCTAAGAGCGGGTGCCCATTCACCTCGAGGATCATACTTGCATCAAGACTGCCTGTCACAAACAGGGAGCTGTGAGTATTGGAAACTGTAAGCTTAACAGCTCATCAGATATTCACACACAAAGAGCGGCGTACCTCTGCCGGTAACCTCCCCACGGAGGGAGTCGAGAATCCTGTGCCAGAGGATAGGAGCTGCAGTACATAAAGCGGCCCACACGCAAGGAGCGTGTTACGATTAAAGATCACAGTCTCTGAAATACACCACAGCGACATTCGGATACAGTCGCTGCAACTTTCTGTGAGTTAAAGTGATATATATAAACAAGCAAGGATACAAAGTGTCGTTAATAAGGAACTTTTTATTGCTTCCAGTAAATTTTATCACACTGATAGTTTTGTATGCAATAAACCATACAACCTAAAGTAATTGCATCTGTTGAAAATTTATAAGGACTATAAAGACTGTCCCTTATATCCAGGAATAAACCAACTGATTTTAAGGAATCAAACATTGATCAATGCATTTCCAAAACAAGCGCTTATTGTAAATACATATTTTTATATCAGGGTGGTATTCCTACAGCACTAATCATAATATTGTATCTAATTTTAAATCATGTGTCTTTAAATGTTTCATATATTGTTTTATAAATTTATGTATCAGGGATTCCTACAGCACTAATTATAAATATTGTATCTAATTTTAATTCATGTGTTCTTAAATGTTTTCATATACTGTTTTGTATTAGGGATTATTTCCACTAGTAAAAGATTTACAAACTACACCGCTTATGATTATAATTTTTGTTTTGACCTAAACCAATTAGGTGTGTTAAGTATACCAAGCTTATTAGCGCCCTCTCATTCGCCATATTGTTTGTCTCTTTAATGTAATACAGTTCCATGGTCTGTATAGCAGCAGGTTTAGATGGTATGGGCCTCTGTTGCGGGTTAATGTTTATTACCATAAACTCTGGTATTTTGGCACCAGTTTGAGTAACAGATTTTAGTGCTTCCTCTGTAATTGTAGATAATATTCTGCTTGTGCATAGTTTATTCATCATCAGGGCATCAAATGGAGCTCTCTTGTATAATGACTTCATGATCTTCTTGAATTCTGCATACTGTGAGTTAAGATGGGTTGATATATCCACGTCCTTTATGGCCGCCATTTTCTTTCAGAGTTGCTTGATGTCAAATTACTCAGTACTCCGTTCTTTACCTATGTAGGTGCAACTTGATATCCTTGCTACATGCAAGGCGAGGGTAGGGAGAACGATTCAAGGGTGGTATTGTGACCAATGTAGGTAGAAACCCTCTGTGGACCGAGGGGGGTGGCACTGCTTATTAACAAGCTGCCGCTTTAGGCCTCTGCTGTTCGATGCTGAGCTCTAGTTTCATAGATACAGCAAAGTATTTTGAAGTATAGGGCTCTTCTGAGCCATGTTGTAGTGTAGAATGCAAATGCTGTTGTATCACTGTAGGATTCCTTAGATAACCGGCAGAATGTTGAGAATTCAACAGGAGCTCTGGGAAAGTGCGACCACTCCGGATCACTGTTTGGACACGCCCCCTTCGTTGGACCATTTTTTTTATTCTGAGGAAGATTCTTGGGAACCTTCCTCCAATTTGTCAGCCCCCCGAGTTGATTTCTCTTTTTCATCAACGTCACCCAGACAGGCCTCGTCTGTGAACCACAGAGTGGTTCCTCTTGGGGAGGGTGTTATGTCATTGTTAGGATTCAACTGATGAAAGACAGTTGTTTTGGATCTGCAACTGCGAAACTGTTATAAAATGTCTCAATGGAGCTGAGATTTATCTTATCAGGAAGACAACCAGCTAGCTCACAGTGAATTTTTGGTAAGATACAGTTGAGGTATATTCAGGTATGAACCTGGTTATGATCTCAGAAATAATTCAGAAGAATGTCTCTCTCTATGAGGAAGAGCTATATATATAATAAAGCAGGCAGTTCTGATTAACTGAACAGTGTCTCTTGTTATCATATACCAGGTGAGTAACAAATTGCAATGATGAGAAACTTCACATATATACATATATACAAATTAGAACATGTTCATGCTTACCACAACCTCAGGACACTTTGCTTGTAGTTATTTTCAGTGAGAGGAGAGTTTCTGATCTGCAGCTGACAGGCAACAGTGAAGCAATGCAATCAGGTAAGAGACAGAGCGGCTGTATAGAAACTGGAACTCAATTACAGGTTGTTTTTCCTTAGAGCCTTTAATGTAGTTAGACAGCGGCAGACTTAGTTACAGTGACTGTGACAAACAAAAGTGCAGAGGTTTGGTATTGTAGCACAACTGTTTCCTTTGAGAGGAGATGATTGCTGCAGCTTGTGGGAGTCAGCATGAAGTGGGTATCAGTCTCCCAGTTTGTAAAGTTCCTGTGCTGCAGGCAGTTTAATGATTGGAAAGTTTCCAATTTGTTTAGGATGCTTGAAATATCTCAGTAGATAAAGGAGATTAGAACAATAATTTGTAATCCAAAATAGCTTAGGATAAAGCAGAGAGAGCAACTATGTTACTCCTATAACACTCAACAACTAAGCACTTGTCTAAGGTTAGAAAACAGGTGATATAGAGTAGGTAGGTTGGTCTAATGAATAAAGGTGGTATTGGAAGTTATTCACACAAGTCAGTTTAAGGTGGAATTCCTGACAGTCATGGTGCTGTTTCTATAAGGATGGGTGGAGCCTTTACCTGCTACCTGTTAGATAAAAACCCTCCTTTTTCTTACCTCGATGCTTGGTATTTCTTGATTCTCAGCTCTTAATGTCAAGCCCCTCCTGAACCTGTACCTTTGAGAAAAGTATCTAAATTGCGGCCTCAGACATTCAGCCTGCATATTCTATCTCTATGTAGTATGCGCTCTACGCTGTTAGACTTTAAATGCTAATAGTCACGGAACCAACTTTAATACAACCTCTGACCTGCAGTCAGCTGACCGCTACT
This sequence comes from Bombina bombina, assembly GCF_027579735.1. Classification (NCBI taxonomy): domain Eukaryota; kingdom Metazoa; phylum Chordata; class Amphibia; order Anura; family Bombinatoridae; genus Bombina; species Bombina bombina. Next base: position 166,262,994 of record NC_069500.1, on the reverse strand, counting down.
TCCAGCTATCTGAATCCATCAATGGAAGCTGCAGTTCATCTCCTTACCACGTACTCTGTAAATTGCAATGGACTTTCCCGCATCCCACCTTTGCTGAACAGCTGATTGCAACACTTCACCGGATCTGAACAAGTACGTACTTATTACTGGTAAAAATCTCTACGTTTCTAGTAACCATCTTCTGAATCGCATTGAGTTCCATTAATTACAGGTACTTTTTAATTCATACTAATAACACTTATTCAATGTTCAGAATATCTATAGTTTACCCAACTATAAACTGCTGTATTTACTCTGAGCATGAATAGTGTGGATATTAACAGCTGTGTTAGTTTCAGGCTCTGTAGTTGCTAGTATATACTGTTGCTATCAAAATCTGTGGAACCTATGTTTAACCTTATCTACTATTCGATCCTTGCACAGCAACAATACCTTATAACCTGGATGTAACAATTAGGAAAACTATATCAAGACGATTTACCTACTTATAAGTAACTCTGTTCTTAAGCTTTTATCTAAGATCTGCAGTTGAGATTCATATTTTACTTTAGTTTTATTCCAGTTAATAGGAATACCTTACTTGTTATTACAATAAGAATGCAGCTGAAGCAGCAATTAGACTATCATAGAAGTCATTTAGTCAAAAAATTACAAGCAAGATTTCTAGAAGTGTATCGTTAAGTAATATACAATAAACTCAGTCTAGTATTCTGGCAACATCATACATACGGATTCTGCCAACAAAAAAATGTTAAATCAGTTAGCATAAGTCATGTCAGAACAAGCAGCGTCATAGGCCCCCATTTATCATTTGCCGGGACAAGGTTAACTATCAGAAACCTTGTCTACTGCTTGTGCAATGCTGCCCCCTTTGATTGGCTGAGAGCAAGCAGGGGCTGTCAATCAACCAGATAGGATTGGGATGATTTAAGTCTATGCCACGTTAGGTGGTGGAGAGGCTAAGTAGCTGCTGTCTTAAAACCTGCAGCTGCTTAACTATCGTTTTAGGCTGGCTTGTGGTGAGCCTGTATCACAGAGGCCCCAAAGCTGAATCCGCAGCTTAATAACTGGGGTTCATTGAATACATAAAGCAACATCTGTGGTAATTTATAAAATCACTTTACAGAGAAAAAGCCAGACATAAACCTTAGATTATGATCTACGATTAAGGCATACTAGCCGAAACGCGTCAGATGCTAAGCTGACAGCACTGCCTGTGTGCAGTTTTTAATACATGATATTGTAGCACCTATGAAGGAGGAATAAAGGATTACACACCTTAAATTGAGGCTCGCTGGTTTTTCTTTATGTTTTGGATATAAACCTTAGACAGTGGGATTTTTCTGGAATTGTAATGAGCACTTGTGGCGTGGGTTTTAGGAAACTCAAGAGCCTAAAGATAAGTGTCCTACCAGTGATCAAAAGATGGTGACTTTTTGACATAGATTAACCTTTCAATACGAAGTTGGACACACCTCATATACAATCAGGTACAAAGTTTAACAGTGAACAATAAATTCCAAGGGAGCAGATTTATCATGTCTGGCAGACATGATCCGCTGTAGAGATCATGTCCGCCAGACATCAATAAATGCCGACAGCATACACTGTCGGCATTTATCACTGCACAAGCAGTTCTGGTGAACTGCTTGTGCAATGCCACCTCCTGCAGATTTGCGGCCAATCGGCCGCTAGCAGGTGGTGTTAATTAACCCAATCATATCTGATTGGGCAGATTGATGTTCACAGCTTCAGAGGAGGCATACGAGTTTAGGAGCATCGGTCTTAAGACCGCTACTTCTTAACTCCTAATTCTGGCGAGCCTGAAGGCTCTTGCGGGAACAGATTATTTGGCCCCATTCGGGCCATGATAAATCAGCACCTAAGACTTAAAAATGAATTATCTGGAATGCAACAGATCACCCAATAAATGGTCTGGAAGATTAGTTGGCCCCTTGAGCAGTTGGTTAATATTATGATGCAGTAAGAGAAGCCTAGTTAACTCCTTAGATCAATAAGACTTCAGAATTTCAACTTCTTGTAAAAGGATATACTATAATTGATTTATGAGTATGTTACATTTAAAAGTTTACATTTTATTTTTATTTAGAAAAAAACTTCATATCTCATTAGGAGTGAGAGTTATTTTGGGGAGGGGATTAAAGTTAGTGTCTGGAAAACTAGACATGTAGGTTGTAATAATTTTAGCTTGTTATGTAGCAGAGAATATGATTTTGATTAAGGTGAAAAATGTTCTATAAATGTTTCTGATAAATATAACAAGAAAACAAAGTCTTGAAAAACAAATATTTTAGCTAAGACATCACGCTGCACAAATAACATTTGGTTGGAAATGTATTATTTAAAGGTTTTGTTTGGGAGACCTTTCTTGCTGTGGCTATTTTTATTAAATACTTGCCATTAATGTTTTGTGTTCTTGGAAACAATGTGAACGTGTTATTTCTGTTACAAAATATATGCCTGCTAGCTGTTCCATATTTCTTATCAACCAGTGGTTAGAGGTTCATCATCCCTATGGAGAAACTGTTGGCATAAATAACACTGTCATCTGGGTGGAACAGACACTCTTTAAAATAAGTGGTCTTGTAAAAATATTCTTTGGGGCTTGACTGATGGTAAATTATATGACTGCAAGCTAGTATATTTTGACCCTTGCAGTAAATAAATATCCTTCTAGAGCTACAAATCCCTGTTAGTAAAACGTGCAGATGTGGAATGCACAAGAGACGTATAACAAACCAAAATGCCTGGGCACAGTGTCAGTAGTTTATGTTTTTCTGAAAATTAAGAAATGGAATCATATTATTAATGTGTAACTGCTATCATCAATAAGTCTTAATAATATTAAAAATATGTTTTGGGGAAAATAAATTGCTTGGTTTTAATTATTTGTAAATAAGAAAAACAGATTATTATTTTTTTTATGTGTTTCTGATCTCATAAAAAAATGTAATGTTAAAAATATGTATGGGAAATATTATTCTTTACGCATGGGAATTATAATTCAGTTTTTCCCAGTTTAGTATTTAGGTATATATTAGAGCAAACACAGAAGTGTTAACAGTCCCTTTCATTATATCCGTTTTAGGCATATATTTTCTATAATAATTTTACCCATGACAAAATGCTTAAAGGACCAGTAAACAGTAGATTTGCATAATCAACAAAAGCATGATAACAAGACAATGCATTAGCACTTAGGGGGAGATTTAATAAGCAGCTGATGCTACTTTCTCTGCACGTAGTTTCCGGCGATCCGGAAACTGAAGTTAAGAAGCAGCGGTCGCAGCTCCTTAACTTGTCCGCCACCTTTTAGGACTGCAATCCAGCCAATCCGATCGGGATGATCGACACCCCCTAATAGCGGCCGCGAATGTGCAGGGGGCAGCATTGCACAAGCATTTCACAAGAAAAGCTTGTGCTATGTTAAATGCTGACAGTGTATCCTGTCACTTTACAGCTGATGTAGCTTTCTGAAGCTGCGACGTATACATACTGTACATTATGTTGTAAGATAGGATTCGTATCGCATGACGTATAGATAAGTCATTTGGGGTTAAAGGCTTAATTATGTATAATTAAATATGAGGAATTATATTTTGGGTTTAATGTCTCTTTAAAGGGACAGTCTACACCAGAATTTTTATTGTTTTAAAAGATAGATAATCCCTTTATTATCCATTCCCCAGTTTTGCATAACCAACGCAGTTATATTAATATACTTTTAACCTCTGTGATTATCTTGTATCTAAGCCTCTGCAAACTGCCCCTTTATTTCAGTTCTTTTGACAGACTTGCAGTTTAGCCAATCAGTGCCTGCTCCCAGATAACTTCACGTGCACGAGCACAGTGTTATCTATATGAAATACGTGAACTAACACCCTCTAGTGGTGAAAAACTGTTAAAATGCATTCTGAAAAGAGGTGGCCTTCAGGTCTAAGAAATTAGCATATGAACCTCCTAGTTTAAGCTTTCAACTAAGAATACCAAGAGAACAAAGCAAAATTGGTGATACAAGTAAACTGGAAAATTGTTTAAAATTACATGCCCTATCTGAATCATGAAAGTTTATTTTGGCCTAGACAGTCCCTTTAAGTTAGCAAGCACGTTAAATTATCAGGTGATACATATTTGTTGTTAATTAAGTGGTAAGCTATAAATACTGAGCTTAAAGAGACAAAAAGGTCACAATTGAAATGTACATGGGTGTATTTCAATTTTAAATAGAAGCATTTTTGCAATGTAATCCCATTAGCAAAAATGTTTCTAGTAGAAGTAGTAGTTATTACTGTTTTTCAGTGGCATACACACATATGCTCTGAAGTCCTGTTCACCTGTATCCAAGCTCAGATAGCTGGCGGTGGTGTGAATTGCATTTGTAAAGAGATAATTTGTTTCATAGAAGCCACTGCTGACTCCCTGAGAAGGTGTAATATTTTAATATTGGTGCACAGGCCCTCACAGCATATCTGCGTATGCCACTGAATAATGACTTTTACTAATAGAATTTTTGTTAAATAAAGTATATTGCAAAAATGCTTCTACTTAAAATGTAAATGCACCCATGCAAATTTCAATTATGACCTTTCTGCCCCTGTTTCATTAGCCTTGAGAAAGCATATATTTTATGAGAAACAAATTAAGGGTTAGATTACAAGTGGAGCGCTAATTTACCGTGCGCTCGTAAACAGGCAAATTCACCCGGGTGAATAAATAACCAGCGATAAAAAACAGTCATTACAAGTGGCTGGTTATTGCTACAGCAAGCTTGCGGTAACAATTCACGCTCCGAAAATTATTATTTTTTTCCAAAAGTACCCTAATTGGCCCCAAAATAAAGTATATTTTAGTTTTTCATAAAAAAAATAATAAAAAAAAAATCCTGCACAAAGCAGTTTTTAGGGGTTAAAGTTGGCGGGTGTGGGGTGAAAAGTTCCTTTCATCTATGGGGAACTGTGTTTTCCCTGTAAATATATATGTCTATCTATCTATCTATCTATCTATCTATCTATCTATCTATTGGATTTTTGAAAAGCGCGGCTATTCACCCGTAAGGGTCTCAAGGTGTTGAGGGTTGCAGTTCAGTCGAAGAGTCATGTCTTGAGGTCCTTTCTGAACTTAGTTAGGGTGGTAGCTTGTCTAAATTGCAGCGGGAGGGTGTTCCAAGTCTTGGCAGCCAGGTGAGAGAAGGATCTGCCTCCCGCTGTGGTTTTCCTGATGCGGGGGATGACAGCGAGGGCTTGGTCGGCCGATTGAAGTTGTCTGGCAGGGGTGTAGAAGGTAACGTGGTGGTTCAAGTATTCGGGACCGATGTTGTGGAGGGCCTTGAATGCGTGGGTGAGAAGCTTGAAGGTTATTCTTTTGTTGATGGGGAGCCAGTGCAGGTCCCGCAGGTATTTGGTGATGTGGCATTGACGAGGGATATCAAGGATTAGTCTGGCCGAGGAGTTCTGGATGCACTGTAGTCTCTTTTGGAGCTTGATGGTGGTGCCGGCGTAGAGTGCGTTACCATAGTCCAGTCGGCTGCTGACGAGGGCGTGAGTGACAGTCTTCCTGGTCTTGGTTGGGATCCATTTGAAGATCTTTCGCAGCAGGTGAAGTGTGTGGAAGCATGCAGAAGAGACGGCGTTGATTTGCCGGTCCATGGAGAGCAATGAGTCCAGGATGACGCCTAGATTTCGTGCATGGTCGGTGGGGGTTGGAGGGTGTCCGAGGGCTGTGGGCCACCAGGAGTTATTCCATGTGGATGTGGTGGGACCGAGGAGGAGGACTTCGGTCTTGTCTGCGTTCAGCTTTAGGCAGTTGTAGTTCATCCAGGTGGTGACTGCTGTCAGCCCTTTGTGGACGTTTCTCTTGGCGGTGGTGGGGTCACTGGTGAGTGAGATGATTAGCTGGGTGTCGTCAGCGTAGGAGACGATGTTGAGGTCGTGTTGTCGGGCGATGGTGGAGAGAGGGGCCATGTAGATGTTGAATAGGGTGGGGCTCAGAGAAGAGCCTTGGGGTACACCGCAGCTGATTTTTGTGGGCTTGGAGGTGAAGGGTGGGAGTCTAACTTTCTGGGTTCTGCCAGTGAGGAAGGAGGTGATCCATTCCAGGGCTTTGTCACGTATGCCGGCATCGTGTAGTCGGTTGCGGAAGATGAGATGGGAGAAAGTGTCGAATGCTGCTGAGAGGTCTAGGAGAATGAGGGCGGCGGTCTCTCCTCGGTCGAGTAGGGTGAGGATGTCATCTGTGGCGGCGAGGAGGGCAGTCTCGGTGCTGTGGTTGCTCCTGAAACCAGATTGGGAGGAGTCCAGGGTGTGGTTGGTTTTGATGTAATCAACGAGTTGCGCGTTGATGGACTTCTCGATGACTTTGGCCGCAAAGGGGAGCAAAGAGATTGGGCGGTAGTTCTTCGGATCATTGGGGTCAGCCGTGGGTTTTTTCAGTAGGGGTTTTAATTCTGCGTGCTTCCAGTCATCCGGGCCGGTTTCGATGGAGCAGTTGATGGTGCTGCAGAGCTCCGGTGGGCAATGGTGTCACCTGCTTTGTTGAAAATGTGATGCGGGCATGGGTCCGAGGGTGCTCCGGAATGGATCGATCTCATGATCCTGATGGTGTCCTCTGTGGTGAGGGGGCTCCAGATGGTCAGTGGGGGGTAGGCGGTGGTGTATTTGGGTGAGGTATCGGTGGGAGTTGGTGGGTAGGCGGTGGTGAGTGAGTTCTGGGGCACGAAGCTGTCATAGATGTCGACGATCTTGTGGTGGAAGTACATTGCAAGGTTATCGCAGAGGTCCTGGGAGGGCGGGATGTTGTTGGTGTTGCTGGTGGGATTGTAGAATTCCTTGATGACTGTGAACAGCTATATGCTTATATTCATTTATATTTATGTGTTAATATGTGTATATACACATATAAACACATAAATATATATGTACTGTATATATTCATATACATATATATTTAACATTTGCTGCCCACCACTTTGCTGCACTAGGTTCTTATGCCGTGTCTGATGGCATGAGACTGAGGCTCTCATTAGAGCCTATAGAAGCGCGCTCTGGTGAGCTAACTTGTAATTACTAAATGGAGTGCGAATATTACCTTCGCAAAAGTGATATTTTGCGCTCCACTTGTGATCTAGCCCATAATAGGATTTTAGATTCTTTATGTTTTTATTTTGTTAATGAATATAAACAATTGATTTTAGAGAAGGAAAAAGGTATGGTTTTAGTCTGTGTTTTTAAGTTAAGAAGTAGAAATGTTAATGTTGATTGTTCTGTAAATTATGCTTAAACTATCAACATCAATCATTGGCATAAAAAAAAATTAATTAAAAACACAGGTATTTGTAAATCTAAAAATCCAATGTTTATGGATTTTATGCCAAAGAGAATGATCAAATTGCGTTAGTCCATGGTATCCGTAAGGATGAAATTCAGCTCTTGAGAATGTGATGTGTCATTACTTTGTCCTTCACAAAACAAAACAGGGTGACACTGAAACATGAAGCCAATGTCAGTTGAGAGTCTCAGTGAAAATAAAGGGCCTACATCATTTAAAAGTACTGTAAACAATCTATGTAAATAGCTGCAGTACCAGGATATCTTTGTTGCCCAAGACATTTAAGAATTCACAATACATAGCGCCATTTAGATGTGTTTGCATAACCTTCATGCCCTGAGCTGTTTTTTCTTGGTTTTGAAGTCAGGTGGTACAACCGTACAACCAATTAAATTAACTACCATCCACTCTATAGATAGTATGCAGAGGTATGTTGTGTGGTGTGAAGCAAATCACAGACACGTTGTGCACGAGCGAGCAAAAGTATATTTTTCGCTTTTCATTTTTAACTCATGGGGAACAACAATATCTTGGTACTCCAACTGTTATATTGTATTCAGTAACTTATCTGGTTAAGACAATGAGGCCTACTTATCAAGCCGTCAACTTACTTGCATTCCACGGCACCAATACGCTCGCCTGACATCGCCTAACTTCGCTGCCGCGGACCTGCATACATTCTCCATTTTTAACAAAAAAGCTGTCAAAAAGCAGAGCACCAAGTACGGGGCGATGAGCAGCGGACTGTTGTTAACTAACAGTCATCGATCTCACTGCTCTTCGGCTTTTTCCCAGCTTTATTTGCATACTGTCACTAAGCACCGCCACTATACTAAACTGTTTAACCCCTATCCCGCTGCTCCCGACCCCGCCACAACTAAATAAAGTTATTAACCCCTAAACTGCCACTCCCGGACCCCACTGCCACTCTAATAAAGTTATTAACCCCTATTCCTCCACTCCCGGAGCCCACTGCCACCTAAATTATGTTAATACCCCCTAATCTGCTGCCCCCTACACTGCCGCCACCTACGTTATACTTATTAACCCCTAATCTGCCACCCCTATACCGCTGCCACCTACATAATGTTAACCCTAATCTAAAACTAAAACCCACAAAATAAAACCTTAAAAAATCCTAACACCAACCCCAGAAGATTCACTTACAGTTTTGAAGATCCGACATCCATCCTCCAAGAAGCCGGCAGAAGTCTTCATCCAAGTGGCCGAAGTCTTCATCCAAGCCAGCAGAAGTCTTCACCCAGACAGCATCTTCTATCTTCATCCATCCGGCGTGGAGCAGCTCCATCTTCAAGACATCCGACGCTGAGCATCCTCTTCTAATGACGGCTTCTTCGAAATGAAGGTTCCTTTAAATGACATCATCCAAGATAGGGTCCCTTAGATTCCAATTGGCTGATAGAATTCTATCGGCCAATCGGAATTAAGGTTGAAAAAATCCTATTGGCTGTTGCAATCAGCCAATAGAATTGAGCTGGCATTCTTTTGGCTGATTGGAACAGCCAATAGAATGCAAGCTCAATCCTATTGGCTGATTGGATCAGCCAATAGGATTGAAGTTCAATCATAAGGTTTTATTGGGTGGGTTTTAGTTTTAGATTAGGGTTTGGGCTGCAATAGAGCTAAATGCCCTTTTAAGGGCAATGCCCATCCAAATGCCCTTTTCAGGGCAATGGGGAGCTTTGGTTTTTTTTAGATTAGGATTTTATTTGGGGGGTTGGTTGTGTAGGTGGTGGGTTTTACTGTTGGGGGGTTGTTTGTATTGTTTATTTACAGGTAAAAGAGCTGATTACTTTGGGGCAATGCCCCGCAAAAGGCCCTTTTAAGGGCTATTTGTAGTTTATTGTAGGTTAGTTTTTTTTTTTTATTTTGGCAGGCTTTTTTATTTTTATAGGGCCCTTAGATTAGGGTGTAATTAGTTTTAATTTTAGATAACTTAGTGTTTATTTTTTTGTGTAACTTAGTTTTTGTTATTTTTGTAGCTTAGTTGTTAGTTTTTTGTAACTTTGTAATTTTTTAGTGTAGATTTAAATTATTTGAGTAAGGTTAGGTGTTTAAATATATAATATAGTTAATTTAATTTGTAGTTTATTGTAATTTTAGTTTAAAAGTTAGGGTAGGTTAATTATTAATTTTAATATAGTTTATTGTAATTTTAGTTTAATAGTTAGGGTAGATTAAATTAATTAGTTTAATATAATTTTAGTATAACAGTTAGGGTAGATTAATTAATAGTTTAATATAGTTTAATATAATTTTAGTATAACAGTTAGGGTAGATTAATTTATAGTTAAATATAGTTTAATTTAAATCTAAAGGTAAGTTTAAATTTATTATATGATAGGGATGAGCTAATATTTAATGTAAGGTTAGCGGGTTGTTAGGTTTAGGGGTTAATAGTTTAATTTAGTTTATGGTGATATGGGGGCTGGCAGTTTAGGGGTTAATAGGTTTAGTAAGTGCTAGTGATGTGGGAGGCCAGGGGTTTAGGGGTTAATAACTTTATTTAGTTGTGGTGGGCTCCGGGAGCAGCGGGATAGGGGTTAATAACTTTATGTAGGTGGCAGCGGTGTCAGGAGCGGCAGATTAGGGGTTAATATTTTTTATTTAGGTGGCAGCGGTGGCGGGGCGGCAGATTAGGGGTTAATAAGTATAATGTAGGTGGCGGCGGTGTAGGGGCGGAAGATTAGGGGTTAATAAGTATAATGTAGGTGGCGGCGGTGTAGGGGCGGCAGATTAGGGGTGTTTAGACTCGGGGAACATGTTAGGGTGTTAGGTGTAAACATTACTTTTATTATACCATAGAAATCAATGGGATATCAGACAGCAGCGAACATAAGTTTTCGCTGCTTTCAGACTCCCATTGATTCCTATGGCATCTGCCGCCTCCAGGTACGCTGGGCCGGAATAGTGGCGAGCATAACTGGTAGGTATTTGTTAACTAGCAAAAGTAGTCAGATAGTACCGAATTTGCATCCGGAGCATCTGTAGTGACGTAACCATCGATCAATGTCGGACTGAGACCGGCGGATTGTATGTTACGTCACAAAATTCTACTTTTGCCGGTCTGTAGCCTTTGATAAATAAGGCAAATCAATATCTCCACAATTACGCTGCGGAATTCCAGCATATTTGCGGTTGATGGCTTGATAAATAGGCCCCAGTACCTGGCGTGATTTCCACAACATCATTTAAAATATTTAATTAGTTTAAAAACATGTATATACAAAATCAGTTTGCAATGGCATGTGTTTAAATTTAAAGGGAAATAAGGTAAAAATGAAAATGTGCATAGCTGTATTTCATTTTTTATTAGAACCACTTTAGTTAAATTTCTTCTATTAAAAGTTATTTGTGTTCAGTGGCATATTTAAAGGGTCAGGATTGGCTTGTATGACACCAATAAAGTCTACACACTACCGCCAGCATTCTGAGCAGACATGGTATTTGGATAGCGATGAGCATATGTGCATTTGCTACTGAATTTAAGTATGTTGCAAAATGCTTATATTTAAAATTAAAATGCCCCATACACATTTCCATTTTGAACTACCTATCCCTTTAATTATCAACAAATGCCATTAAAAATGGATTTTGTATATACATTTTAAAGTCATTAAATATTTTAAATGATTTTGTTAAAATCATGCCAGTTACTGTCTCAACCAGACGAATTTTCCAGCTCTCCCTTCTCGCAAAAGAGGACTCGCAGTACATGGAAAGTGTATGAATTTGCCTGTATTGTTGCTACCATATTTGTGGTGCTCAGGCACCTGTTATTTTTAGTGAATATGAGTATGTACTATGCAGGCTTATTAGCAAGAAGAGGTTATTCTTTAAATGATTTAAATGTTAAACTTTAATAGCATCTTTTTCATTACATTTTACATTTACATTTTTTTTTTTTTACATATTTGTAAATCAAATTAGCACATTATACTTATCTAGTCAATTTTGGAGAATGGTTTAATAACAAAAGGGAGGGAGGAGTGGGGTGTTCTGCCTTAAAAGGCCTATTTTTGGCCCCGGTCCAGTCCTGCTTGTCAGAATTGATTCATCTATGATATAATCATTGTAACACCATTTTATTATTATTATTATTATTTATTTGTAGAGCGCCAACAGATTATGCAGCGCTATAAACATACAAGGTAACATTTATAGGGATTAAATGGGTAGAGGGCCCTGTCGAGAGTTGAACTGTTTTAGTCAGTTTTTTTTAAGGTGACCTTAAAACATTTGGGCTCTTAGGCTTACATGCTAAGGGGGTTCAAGGGGATAGCAATGGAGGAGAGGAACTGGGATTAGAAAAGGTTACTGTAGGTTGTATGCATCCCTGAACAGTAGAGTCTTTAGGGAACAATTGAAGCTTTCAAAACTAGGGGAGAGTCTTGTGGAGTGAGGCAGAGAGTTCCACAAGATGGGAGCCAATCTGGAGAATTCCTGTAAACGGGAATGTGAGGAGGTAACAAAAGAAGAGAGTAGGAGGCCATGAGCAGAGCGAAGGGGACAGGAGGGAGAGTATCTGGAGACAAGGTCTGAGATGTAGGGGGGGAGCAGTGCCATTGAGGGCTTTGTATGTCAGAGTGAGGCTTTTGTGTTTTATTCCGGAGGCAAGAGGAAGCCAGTGAAGGGATTGGCAGAGAGGTGCAGCAGATGAAGAGTGACAAGTAAGGAAGATTCATTATGGATTGTAAAGGAGCTAGGTGGCAGCTAAGGAGATCAGAGAGGATGGAGTTGCAATAGTCGAGGCGGGAAAGGATGAGAGAGTGGATTAAAATCTTAGTTGTGTCTAATGTAAGGAAATGTCTAACTTTAGAGACGTTATTAAGGTGGAAGAGGAAGGATTTAGCCAAGGACTGAATGTGAGGAGTGAAAGAAAGATCAAATGTGACCCCAAGACATCGGGCATGCGGGGTAGGGGTAATGATGGAGTTGTCGACAGTTATAAAGAGATGTGGGGTGGAGAATTTGGAAGAAGGGGGAAAATAAGGAGCTCAGTTTTGGAAAGATTTAGCTTAAGGTAATGAGAGGACATCCAGGATGAGATGTGAAAATGACAGTTTGTGACATGGGTTAGCAAGTAAGGAAATAGGTCTGGTGCAGAGAGGTAGATTTGGGTGTTATCAGCAAACAAATGATATTGAAACCCATTGGACTTTATTAAGGAACCTAATGATGATGTGTAGATTGAGAAGAGAAGGGGACCGAGAACAGAGCCTTGCAGTACCCCAACAGAAAGTGGTAATGAGGCAGAGGAAGCCCCTAAAGGTACGGTTAGACAGGTAGGTAGAGAACCACAAGAGGGCTGTATCACAAATGCCGAAGAATTGGAGGGTTTGAAGGAAAAGAGGGTGGTCAACAGTATCAAAGGCTGCAGGCAGATCAAGCAGGATAAGCAGAGAAAAATAGCCTTTCGATTTTGCTGTAAGTAGGTCATTGGTAACCTTAATGATTGCTGTCTCTGTGGAGTTTATGGGGACGAGATCCAGATTGCAGTGGGTCAAGGAGGGAGTTTAATGTAAGGAAATGGGATAGGCGTGCATATACTAGCTTTTCAAAAAGCTTTGAGGAAAGAGGGAGTAGGGGAATTGGGCGGTAGTTGGAAGGGGGAAGTTGGATCGAGAGAAGGTTTTTTGAGGATAGGTGTGACCAGTGCATGTTTTAGAGGTGAGGGGGTGTGTGAGTATAGGGGTAAGGGTAGAAGAGAGGATGGGGAGAAGATGTGAGGCGATGGAGTCGAGGGGACAGGTAGTGAGGTGAGAGCACAGTATAAGCGCAGAAACTTCTTCTTCAGTAACAGGGGTGAAAGAGCTAAATTTAAGGCTATGTGGGTTTTGGGTGATTGTAAGCTTTTGAGGGGGTGGGAGACTGGTAGTATGTTGAGAGCTTATTTTGTTTCTGATTGAGTCAATTTTGTTATTGAAGTGGCTGGCAAAATCTTGAGCTGAGAGAGAAGTTGTATTAGGAGGTGGGGTGGGCGGAGAAGAGTATTGAAAGTGGAGAACAGACGTTTTGGGTTTGAAGAAAGAGTAGAGATTAGAGTAGAGAAGTAATGTTGCTTACAGACATTAAGGGCAGAATAGTAGGAGTTCAAGATGAGCTTGTAGTGAAGAAAGTCAGCTGAACGCCGATTTTTAAAGAGATATTCATGAGGAAACTGAAATATTATAATACACAACAGTATTTCACTGAGCAGCCTCAAACAATAAATGCAGGTGCACACAACACTCACATGCACAGTAAATGATATCAATAAAACAGTGTTTTTACTAAAAATGTTTGCATGCTATAAGTGTATTGCAAAATGCTTCTACTTAAAGGGATATTGAACTAAGTTGTTTTTCTTTCATACCAAGAGAACGACGAAAAATAGATAATAGCAGTTAATTAAAATGTTTCTTAAAATTGCATGCTCTATCTGAATCGTGAAAAAAAAAATGTAGTTTCCATTAGAAAATCCCTAATAAATAAAGTATTGTCATTCTTTATCAGCATGCTATATTTCACATAAATCCTACTTGGCTGCACAAGCAAGACGTAACAATATAAATTAAACCATTAAACAGATGTTCTTGGTTAGTCTAAATTTCTTTGCAGTGATAACAAGCACCATGATGGTATTACACTTCCGGAATGCTATACCAGACACATGACAAGATCTCTTCTCATTACAAAAAATAGACTATTTCAATTATTGTTTTGTTTGTTATTGTTTTTTTTAACATTCCATACGATATCCAGTACACATTTCCAGACTATGGATACACAATCTAAAAACAAAAACAAGTTATAAATTACAATTCATGTTATTCATGATTATTACCATAAGAGAGGTTTAATATAGAAAGTTTACAAATAGAAAACCATATTTATCAAAACCCTGCAATAACAATTTTGTTAAAACTTTTCAATTGTTGCTGTATTTGCTTATGTTATTATCAGCTTATAAAATATTTTATAAAGAAGTAAATAAAAAATATAGCTTTAGGACTTTCATGCAGTTAATAATATTATGGTCATGATACAGTAAATACCAAAATTATTTAATAAAATTTTTATGGAGAAGTCAGAAAAATTATTGCAGCCAACAAAATGTGATGAGGTTGCATTTGTCTATAGCATTGCTAGGGAGCTGGAAAGCAAATGCTGTGGTTAATGCAATGTATTCTCATTATTACTGTCCACTAATTTACACACACACTGGTGTTCTCTGATTATTTTGTTATATAATTGAAGTCTGTGACTGATAGAATTCTAGAAACATTTCATTCCATTCAAAATCTCTTTTTTTCTCTCTTAAAGGGACATAAATGAGCTATACAAAGTGTTCTAATGTGCTAGAGCAGTTTATTATTGATTAAACAAAGCTATATGTTTAACTTGCACAGGCTAAAGACCTACTTAAAGGGCCATAATACCCAAATGTTTAAACACTTGAAAGTGATGCAGTATAGCTGTAAAAAGCTGACTAGAAAATATCACCTGACCATCTCTATGTAAAAAAGAAAGATATTTTACCTCAAAAGTTCCTCAGTAGCCACCTCCCATTGTAAAGGATTTCTAAGCAGCATTTTAGTATGTCTGTCCTGGGACAGCTGAAAGGATGAGCCTCGTGAACTCTCATATTATTTCACCAATCAGGTAAAGGAAGCTTACTATGAAATCTCATGAGAGTTAAGTCAAATCTCATGAGATCACAGTAAGAGTTCATGACCTCAGCACTGCTGATGCTGATTGGCTGCTGTTCATTTCTTCATTTTTTAATTTTTTTTACCTGCAGCTGGGAGCAGCTGAGTATAACTTTTTACACAGAACTTACTCTGCTGAGCTGAGGAAATTGTGAGGTAAAATATCTTCCTTTTTTACATAGAGATGCTCAGGTGATATTTTCCTGTCAGCTTTTTACAGTTATACTGCATCAGTTTCAAGTGATTTAGCATATGAGTATTATGTCCCTTTAAAATCAGCTCTTGTAATCCTTAGCTGAAAACAACTAGTGATTGGTGGTTCTATACATGTGACACACCAGGCTAGCACAGCTGCTGTGTTCAGGTGCTCATTGCCTGACCAGAGCTGACTTTATCTATGTGTGTAACCTCTTTGTGGAGATAAAACAACCAGTTTTGTACATGTTAGATGCAGTGGCACCTGGTGCTTCTTCAAGATGGCAGGATGCTAGTCCCCACCCCTTGAAAAAAAAGCCCTCAGAGGGCTCCGCCTATGCAATGCAATATATATATAATGTAGTGTACAATGCCTCAATGGTCTTGAACAGAGATTGGCACCTGAAATGGTTAGCTTAGTGTACTGCTTGGAACCAAAAGCAACACTAGAATCAGTTAAGAAAGAAAAGGCAAATTCTTGGCTAAGAGACGCATTCAAGGAATTCAAGAGGAGAAGGAAAGTTTTCCTGAGCAATCAAAATATATATATGTAAAATATCCTAAAAATAAAACACTGGCTGCTGTGTAATACATTTTAAGGAACCAGGATGCCCAGCTGTGACTGATCCTGGGTTTATATGTGTGTAAGTATGTAGTGTGTGTGGTAGAAGACTGACAATTTCTGCATGTAGCTCAGGACAGTGAATCAAATGTGTATATTGTATATATGATCAGAGTGAACAAAATGTGTTCTGTGTGTTTAATGGCACTGAATGAAAAGTGTGTGTTTTGTACAACATGGCAGTGAATGAAATGTTTACATTGTGCACTTGTTGTAAATAAAATGGTGTTACGGTAACTGAGTGTACCATGCGCGTAGTTAAGGGCATTGGTATTAGGTGTAGAGATGATAAGCTGTTAGTTGGCATTTCAATGAAATGTTGGCAGTGTGTGTGTTTGAGTGTGTAGTGAGTATGGAGAGTGTGTGTTTATATTTGTATATTTTATGGATGTGTAGCGTGTGTAGAGTTTAAGTTTAAAAGTATGCAGAAAATGTGTGTGTAAATATTTATCGTGTTTGATGTGCATGTGTGTAGGTGTATGTCTTGTATGTTTTAATGTATAGTGTGTATGTGTTTGTGTGAGAATATGTAAAATGAAGAGTGGGTGTGTGTGAGTATAGGTAATATGAAATGTGTGTGTGTGTGAGTAATATGAAGAGTAAATGAGTACCTATTCATGTGTGTACCTCTAGGCACTGCAGTAAGTGTGATGGGAACTGTTCACCTCAGGGCTGGGTATGGGAGGTGGCGTGAGTTTCTATGTGTGTTGGTCAGAGTTTTGTGTGTGGGTTGTGCACCTTGGGTAACTTCTAACAAAGTGCAGTGTGCATGTGTGTGTTTTGGGTTGGTACTTTATGCAGTGCTGAGTGTAAAGTACAAATAACTCAGGAACTACCTGTCAGGGGTTTTTCCCTGCTTTGTTTGCCATGTGCTGCTGGCAGCCATTTTACTTACCTCTCTTGCTGACTCTGGTGCATACTGTGTAATGCTGCTCATTTTCTGCACTTCCTTTTATGACCAGACTGGTGTACATCATCAGTGTGAGACAGGATGCAGTCTCAGATTTGTGATGTAATCACTTATTATTTAAAGGGCCTCTGTTCAGTATGCTTTGCCCTTGCGTTGTCTCAGACCTGTTTGTGAGAGCTCCTGTGTATTACCTGGCTGTCTAACGTCCCTCCTGGTTCCTGATCCTTGACTTGTTCCTGACTCTGCTGTTCTCCTTGTTCCTGATTCCGGCTCGACTGACTACTCGCTTTGGCTCCTGACTCGTCTCGTCTGACTATTCACTTTGGCTCCTGACTCGGCTCATCTGACTACCAGCTCTGATTTTGATTCCTGGCTTGTTATTTGTCTTGTGGACTTTTTATTATTTCTTGCTATTAATAAAGGTGTGATTATTTTTGTACTTCTCGTCTCAGTCTGATTCCTGGCACCCTGACATTATGCAAGGGCCATGAATCCTGACGGTGCTAATATTCCACCTTTACCTGCCATAATTTACAGGATGGATGAACAGGATCAACGCTTGGATCAATTTGCACTAACCCTGCAAACCCTGCTGACTCACACTGCACATTTGGAACAAAGTGTTCTGCAAGTTATGGCTGCTCCTGTTTCATCTGCTGCACCTAGTCCTACCAGGAGCATGTCCGGTTCTGCACCTCTACCTCAGCGATATGGAGGTGATCCTAATCAGTGCAGAGGGTTTTTGAACCAGGTGGGCATTTACTTTGAGATGTTACCTCAGGCGTTTCCCTCTAACAGAGCAAAGGTGGGATTTCTCATCTCGTTACTCTCTGACACAGCTCTTGCCTGGGCTAATCCCTCTTGGGAGACTAATAAACCTGTGATTTCAAATTACCCTGAATTTGTGGCCTCCTTTTGAAGGGTATTTGATGTTCCAGCTCTCTCCTCCTCTGCTGCTAAACGACTCATGTCCATTCAGCAAGGTACAAGATCTGTTGCTCAGTATGCCATTGAGTTCCGTATGCTTGCCGCAGAGGTAGGTTGGACCAATGAAGCCCATGTTGCTGCCTTCTTTCATGGGCTTTCTGATGCGATTAAAGACGAAGTTGCTGCCATAGATTTACCAGAAGATCTTGAGGCATTGGTGTCTTTTTTTATCCTAATTGACATCAGACTAAGTGAGAGGCCCTCTTTCAATGAGCACTTGTGGAAGCCTCCTGTTCCATTGTCTCCTATGTGTTCGTTCCCACCCATGCCTCCCTCTCCTCCCATGCCTCCTGGTCCTGAGTCACCAGGTACTGCTGAGCTGATGCAGTTGGGATTCACGCATCTCTCCGCAGCGGAGAGGGCCTTTAGGAGGAGGGAGGGGCTATGCCTCTATCGTGGGTTACAAGGCCACCTTTTGAAGTCTTGTCCTACACGGTCAGGAAATGCTCACACCTAAGGTCCTGTCGGGGGCAGACCTTGGGTGGTTTATCCTCATCCTCGGAACTGCTAAAGGAGAAACCTTTGGTCACGGTTGTCCTTTCCTGGGTGGACTCCTACATAGTCACCCAGGCTCTTGTTGACTCCGGTGCTGTGGGCTATTTCATTGACAGTGCTATTGTATCAAAGCACTCCATTCCTGTTTTGTCTCGGTCCATTCCGCTTGCTATTGAGGCCATTGATGGCAGGCCCCTTCGGCCCGCACTCGTTACTCACAAAACTGCTCCATTATTCATGGCTGTTGGGGCTCTCCATTATAAAACCCTCCAGTTCCAGGTGATAAACTCTCCGCATTTTCCGGTTGTTCTGGGTTATCTCTTGCTCCAAAAGCACAATCCCAGTCTCGACTGGCGCAGGTCCGAATTTTTGTTTTTTTTGTTTTTTGAAGGCTTTATTGGTAATAAAATTGAAACTACTAATAAGTTCCCAAACGCAGTGGGAAGTATAAAACCAGTCATGAAAACATGATACATAAAACCAGATTTGTCCCAGGTAGTTTTCTCGCTATATCAGATGACACAGTGAGAAACACGGGTAAGCTGAAAGGAAGGAGGGATAATAGGTAAGTTATCAGCGGGAGAGAAAGATAAAGAAAAAAAGTTAAGAAGAAAAGGAAGGAAGAAGAAGAAGAAAGGAAGAGAGGCTCTTATATAAAAAAAGGTATGCAAATGGAGTGGGCTTGGAGGATCCACCTACAGATCTGACCTAGGGTACCAATTAGGCCTAAATAATTTAGTTCAATCTTCCCAAATCGACTCAAATAGGTCAATTTTATCTAGGGTATAGAACACATTCCTTTCCATGGAATTGATATAGGCCATGAATTCTAAGACAGAGGACCAGCGCGGGGGATTCTGGCTTTTCCAGGCTCTATTGATCGCCAGTCTGGTGGCCGAGAAGAGGAACACACATATATAGCTCTGGTACTTAGGGAGGGAATGCAGGCCTACATGTAGTAAAGCTGTTTCTGGGGACTTAGGGACATGTATACTTAACCTGGTTAATAGGGTGTACATCTTGTGCCACAGAGGTTTGAGTTTGGGACAGGCCCACCATATGTGGAGGGAATCCCCTGGTTTTCCACATAGTCTCCAGCACTGGGGCATAGGAATCAAGTTAAGTTAAAAAGTCTCATTGGTGTGACGTACTAGTGAGAGAGCAATTTGTAGTATGATTCAAAGAGGGTTGTGCAATGTATGGCATTTGTCGTGAGATCGCAGGCCCTAGTCCAAAGGAGCTGAGGGAAATATGCATGTAAAATATCTTCCCATTTTCTGATATGTGAGGCCTTATCATCTGGGGTTGCCCCTTCCACAAGCAAGTAGAAATGGGTTAAAGGTTTACAAATTTTTCCGTCTTTTTTCCACAAAGTTTCCCAGATGGTCAATGGGCGTGGAGGTGACGGGGTGAACCCCCAGGATCTTAGTATACTTTTAATCTGGGTGTATTCAAAACATAACTTGGGAGGAGCGACCTGTGTGCCAGTGATTTGGGTCAAGGGCAGGTATGCATCTGAGGAGTGGGGTGACATTAGGTCAGAGACCAAGGAGAGGCATAAGTTGGACCAAGCATTAGGGTGTGAGTCGGGGAGGCCTAAAAGCAGTCCATCGAGGGAATGAATAGGCGAGGGATGGGGGGCTACCCCCGAGTAGTGTCTTAATTTAATCCCTGGAATATAGGCATTCTTTTATTATACTATTCTCAATATTGAGAGTGCGTCTACAGTGCGGGGGAATTCAGTGCTGGGGAATCCAAATGAAATCGCGTAAGTGAATATGGTTAGGTAGAGATGCCTGCTCAAGGGCATGCCATCTGCTTAATCGTGTCTTGTTACCCCAATGCGAGATATGAGTAAGCATAGCTGTTTCATAGTAACTGATGACAGATGGAGAAGCAACACCCCCAAAAGATTTTGGATATTGAAGTAATTTATGGGCAACTCTGGCTGGTTTGCCTTGCCAAATATATTTGGTAAAACCCCTTTGAAACTGCAGCAGCAAGCATCGCGGTAGTCTGATGGGCAAACACCTAAATAGGTAAGTTAATTTTGGTAAAAACGACATCTTAAAGGGACATTAAACCCAAATTTTGTCTTTCATTATCCAGATAGAGAATACCATTTTAAACAATTTTCTAATTTACTTCTGTTATCTAATTTGCTTCATTCTCTTGATATTCCTTATATTGCTTATATTTATCTACTGTCTTTAATATTTTGCGTAGGCATTTACACTGGCCTGAGTTAGGGAGGTAAACTGAGATTAGCGTGTACATGACTTGATTGAGTTTACAGTTAAGAATAATGTATCTAGCTTGGGGATCAACTTCTTGAAAAGTGATTTTGTACGCCAGGCGCTTGTGTATGAGGATGGCAACACCTCTGGCTTCAGTAGTGTAAGGAGCGGGGATTAAGGTGGTGTAGTGTTTAGAGAAAAGTGTGGGGATGTCACCAACCTTCCAGTGTGTTTCCTGTAAAAAGACAACATCGGGGTTTAAGTGCTTGAGTGACATAAGGAAGACACTACACTTACCAGGCGAATTTAACCCTCTCACATTATGTGTAAGGAACTTTAAGGTGTCTCTGTCAGCCATTTGGGTGATGTAAAACATACCATTGTGATAAGAGCCTGGAGAGGGGAAATAAATTAATAACTATTGTGGTGGAAGTAGTCCACCAAGATAAGCCCAGCATATGGGCTAAGTGGGGGGGGGGGAGATTACCAAGGTCTAACGAAAAGACCGGGGCAGTTTGACCTAAAAATGCAAATAACATTAGTAAACAGTTGGATGTTACAATTAGCTATATTTAAATAAATAACATAATAACAAGGAACTTAACTTCCGTTAGCCTAAAACAATTGTATGGTACCATATCTGAACAACCAGGACTAACAGAAACTATAATGGCATGAATTAAATGAGACAGATACTCATCTTGTTTCTGAAGACCGGGTTCAATGAATAACAAAGTCCATATGCATGGCCACTTAGGGGACCTTTTCCTGTGGAGGGGTCAGATGTTTTTGCCATTTGGGCCTCTGTTCCTTGACTTGCCACTCAGGAGCTGAGGCTCTGAGCCTTGACTGGGAAGATGATGATTGGGGGATACTCATAGGTGGGCGCAGGCCCCAGGACTCAAGAAGCGTGAAGCCTTGATTGAGGTTAGCCACAGTATGTGAGTGATTGTCCTTTGTGATGAGAATTTTAGTTGGAAAGCACCATCTGTATTTTATGCTTTCACGTCTAAGTATCTCCGTTATTGGGGAGAGCAGTCTTCTTTGTTGAAGGGTGTGTTGAGATAAGTCCTGTAACAATTGGATATTCTTGAACTTTTCAGATAAGGGAGGCTTACGGTAGGCCGCCTGCAAAATCTGATCTTTAAGGCTGTAACTGTGGAAACATACAACAACATCTCTAGGCTTGTCAGATGAGAGCGATCTGAGTCTAAGGGCTCTGTGGCAGCGCTCTAGACTGTTGGGAGTCATAGTAAAATGTCCCAGGAGTTCCTTAAATAGCTCTGAGAGGAAGTTCTATAGATTGGGAGGTAAGACAGCCTCCGGAATACCATGAAAGCGAATGTTACTGCGTCGTGATCTGTCTTCCAAATCGGCTAATTTGTACTCCAGTTGTAATCCAGCCAAAGATTCAGAGTATGCCAGGAGGTTAGTCAGTGGTTAAGTCATCCTGTTTGCGTTCTAAGGCATCAACTCGTTCCCCGATCTCAGATATGTCTTTACCGAGCTCGGCCGGGCTGCGATGAATCTCTTGGGTGATTGAAAGGGTTTGGGCAGCCAGCAGTTTTTGCATAGTTGTCTCCGTGATGTATTTAGGGGAGGTCACACAGGAATTTACACTAGATTGAGAATCGCCGTCTTGGGAGTCTTGGTCAGCGTGGCTGGAGGCCGACTTAGGCCTCGCTTCCATTGAGTCGTAATTCAGTTTGCGTGCACTCGCAAACCGATAAATATGCTGTCGGAAGCAATATCGTTTATCAACTGTTTCCAATGGCGCGTTATACCTCGATATCGGCAGCCGGACTTCGGCTGCCGAAAAGATCTTCGCGTCCCATAGAAAGTAATAGAAGCCGTTAATCGATAAATTATACCAGGTTTCCAATGAAAGCGCTAACCGTTAATACATTGTCGGAGGCTGTCGATACATTGAGATATATTACCCCCAGCTCAACTAGGTGTAAAAGAGGAAAATTGTGCTTTTTGAGACCTATTTTCTATTGAAATTATAAAACTTGCAAATAATGCAAGTGTTTTAATGTAGAAATAAATTGTTATAAGTAATATTTATTGTTGTCTCATGTATAGAAATAGTTGAACTTATATTCTAATAGAAATATCAGTATATATTTAAATATAATAATATATGCAAGAACATATCTACAGAATGCAAACTAGACCTATGCCTAGGGCAGCAAGAAATATTACTTATATTTATGAAGTGTTAAATATAATTATATTAGAAAATAGTATTCGATTATTAAAAATATGGATAAGTGTTTTTTTATTTTTCTTGAGAGGCGATCACAGGTAAGAAGCACGGACGTTAAACGTAAATTCTATAGCGTAAGGTCGGGTTACCTTAGCAACTAATTGATTTTCAAGAAATCCGAAGTCAGATGGAAGCGTTAACACAACGTTAACTTACAGCTACACGAAAAGAGCGACTGCGCGCAACACGCTAATCTTTTCAATGGAAACCTGGTACTAAAATGCAGCCGTAAATTACTTTTAGCTGTCGGCCGCTTCGGTAGCTTACGGCTCCATTTTTAACGACTCAATGGAAGCGAGGCCTGAGACGGTACTCTAGAAGTTGGAAGAGAAAAGTGATCCAGGACCATCTTCTTAACTTTATTTTGATACTTAGATTGCCTCCTGGCAGTGTGTAGCATGTTTAATCTTAATAATACAGATACCCCTAGTCAAGTAACAGCAATATATACTTTCAAAATAAGCAGATAAGGGCCCCCAGTAACCTATGGAATAATCAATTAAGCATTAGGGTACAGGCTAAGTCATTGATTAGGACATGAGCCAAGCTCCAGTATACATATACTGCTAAAATAGGTCAACAGTCCCAGCCATACCAGCTTTCCCGCTTACCACATCAGAGGGGAGAAGATCTCCTCACAGAATGCCCAAAAAGGCTAAAAAGGCTATATTACTGATGTGATAACAGGACAGCTCAGGACAGAGAAATTAAGGACAGCACTATGCATAGGGTAATGTGCACCAGAGGGTGAGCGGGATAATTACAGTCGCACTGATGCCTGAAAACCAAACTCTCACCTTAGGGAGCATGGGGATACGACCCGAAGGAAGGGATAAGGAAATGGGAAGTGACCCACCCAGACAAGCTGGGCGGGAGTGGGAAGGTGAGGAATGGTAACACAGGTGTTCCACTTATAGTATTGCTTGCTCACTCCGTGTTGTATATTTTGGTAGACTAGTAGGAATGTGGGTGGGAGACAGGTATTAGTCTGAGAAGGGCTTAGGGGTTTTTTTTGCAAACAATTTAAGCAAAGCATATACATAACACTCCACTCTGGGTATGGACCACAGAGGCACATAAGCTTACGCAGCAGCTGAATCACATCACCCAAAGTACACACCAGAATGTCCAGAACTCCAGAACAATATTGTGTTAAAAGATTTGTATAGGGTTGTATATCAAAGAGCTTGTGCAATATGGTGCTGGTTCAGGCCCATATAAGTAAGTGAACAGGGTTAGTTAAGTATGGGTGGTGACTCCAAATTTCTTTCTCGTGCAGCCCCCAGGTAGGGCAGAGTAATGTGTGGCTTCTGCACAAGTCCCAAGCACGTTTTGGTGCCAGGGCGTGTAATAATGTTCCCCTTGGCTGGGTTCAGATGCAGCGGCCCAACCTCAGAGAGGAGCTTGTAGCTTCTTGTGTGAGAATTTTGGTCCCAGACCTCAAACTAGGCTACAAAGGGCCCGACACAGAGTGTTCTGCCCCTGACTTCAGGAATCCACTATCCACGCTATGTGTGGTGAGATAAGTGTCTAAGTTTGATTCCCCTTTTTACTTTGATTGTCCTCACAAGTGCTTTTGCGTTTGTTGCTGCCTCCGGAGCGGAGCCCCGACCCTCCGGAAGCAGGAGAGCTGCAACTGTGTCCCCTTTATTAGAAGAGGGTAATGCTAAGGAGCCACAGCGTTAAAAGCTGGGGGCGAGCAAATGTTATTAAGTTATGAGGTATATTACCAGACCTTTCCCTGTGCCCCGGCATGTTTACTATAGGCACATGGTTCCTAGCCTGACTGTGGGTCACCGGAAAGAAAGCTGGTCTAAGTAAAGGAATTAAAGACTGTGTATATCAGTGCTGTAGAGGCAATCTGCAATCAGGGGTTAGAACTGGGGTGCAAGCAGAGGATAGGGTGCAATGGGTGAATCTCTTGAAGGATAGTGGCCAAGGTTTGAGAGCTCTAGCTGTAAGTGGGCCCAGGAGAATAGTACTCTCAGTAGTGTGTCCACAGTGAGACCTGCTAGCTCAAAGGTGAATAAGCCCCTTAAGAATATCAGATTGAAATGTTCAGATTATGGACTACACGGTGGGGTGGATTAAGGCCTCAGGAGTAGATTTGCTGTTAATAGGGCAAGTAAGGCTCAACTGTGCACATCTGATGTGGTGCAGACTCTTACCCCAAACGTGGTGATCCAGGAGACCTCTGAGATTAGGCGAATGGCTATAGGCCAGCATCCAGGGGTGAGGAGGATATCAAATGAGCTGGGACACACTCAGAAGACGGGTCTCAAAGAAAGTTTAGATGCGGCCTAACAATCAGGCCTCCCACGTGGCGTTAAGCGTGTGTACCCACGTAGTGAGAAGTAGGCCAAAACCGGCCCCAACAGAAGCAGCCTATGGAGATTCTCCCTGTGATCCTGAGGGAGCAGCGTAGAGGAGCGTACAAGGCCTCCCCAGCAGTGAGTGCTCTGAAATTTAGGCCCCAGTAAATCCGGAGAGATGAGAGGAGGCGTGGGGTCGGAAAGAAGATTGCGGCCATTTAGGACACCCCCCGGATGCCGGTCTCTCTTCCAAGTACACCGCCAGAGATGAGGAGGGCACCAGAACAGTTGCGCACACCAGCCCAGCCAGGCCATGGTAGGTATCCCCAGGAGACAGTGCTTGAGGCGGCCTGCGATATCGCTCCAGTGAGAATGTTTCTCGTGCACCAGGTAGATAGGCTGAAAGACCCAGAAGTTAGGTAGGCCCTGGTTCCCTGTTCTGGAGCGGAGCCCCGACCCTCCGGAACCCGGGGGGAGCATCCCAGCACTTGGCGGTACAAGATGGGCAGTCAGGAGCCGCTGGTGCAGCTTATCACACAGGTCTTGAGGCCCAAGCCAGTCAGCCTAGAAATGTCCGTGAAAGAGCTACAAACTCAGATAGTATAAGTGTCCTGTTGCTGGGGTCTGTCACTGTAGTGAGATCTGGAAATAAAACCCCAGAAACTTGCAATACAACTTATTTTGGTTACGTAGCAAAGAGCAGGTTCGAAATTTTGTCGTGGTCTCCGCAATGTATTTCCACTTGTCTCCGGAAACCAGTTAAAGTCTTGTGCACTTCTTCGGCATCTCAATTGCCAGAGGAGTACCGAGAGTTCCTAGACGTTTTTGACAAGGTGCGTGCCGGTATGTTGCCTCCTCACTGGTCTTATGATTGTGCCATAGACCTGCAACCCGGAGCCATTCCTCTCGCAACTTGAACCTTCATGTGCCTTCCAATTAACTGGCTCCCCGTTATGGTGGTTCTTTTCGAATACTCCTGTGGCCTACGCTCTTGACCTTCCTCCTGCAATGCGCATCTCCAATGTTTTTCATGTCTCCCTCTTGAAACCATTGGTTTGTAATCGGTTTACCACTGTGTTGCCTCGTCCCCCTCCTATCTTTGTTGACAACCATGAGGAGTATGAGGTCAGCAGCATTATTGACTCTCATATGTCCAGGGGCCACATACAGTATTTGGTTCTCTGGAGGGGCTACAGTCCGGAGGAGCGTTCATGGGTTCCCTCCTCTGATGTTCATGCTCCCGCTCTCCTCCGTGCCTTCCATGCTCATTTCCCCAATAAGCCTTTTGTCCTCCCATGGGGGAGGGGTCGTTGAGGGGAGGGTACTGTCAGTTTTTTTTCCCTGCTTTGTTTGCCATGTGCTGCTGGCAGCCATTTTACTCACCTCTCTTGCTGACTCTGGTGCATACTGTATGATGCTGCTCATTTCCTGCACTTCCTTTTATGACCAGACTGGTGTACTTCATCCATTTGAGACAGGATGCAGTCTCAGAATTGTGATGTCATCACTTATTATTTAAAGGGCCTCTGTTCAGTATGCTTTGCCTTTGCGTTGTCTCAGACCTGTTTGTGAGAGCTCCTGTGTATTACCTTGCTGTCTGACGTCCCTCCTGGTTCCTGATCCATGGCTTGTTCCTGACTCTGCTGTTCTCCTTGTTCCTGATTCCGGCTCGTCTGACTACTCGCTTTGGCTCCTGACTCTTCTCGTCTGACTATTCAATTTGTTTTCTGACTCGGCTCGTCTGACAACCAGCTCTGGTTTTGATTCCTGGCTTGTTATTTGTCTTGTGGACTTTTTATTATTTTTTGCTATTAATAAAGGTGTGATTATTTTTGCACTTCTCATCTTCTAGTCTGATTCCTGACACTACCTGCTCCTTATCTGCCATACAACTACTTACCTAATAACCTGCAAACATGCACCAAGATGAGTGTGACCACTCACACAGATAGAATGTAACCAGCCTGTTTTACCTGTTACTTACACCTCACTGTCACCTAGATTACGAGTTTTGTGTTAGAGGCTGTGCGGTGCTAATGAGCAGTTTTCCCTCACCACTCACTTACCTACAGCGCTGGTATTACAAGTTTTCAGAAACCCGTTGTTAAAAGACAAAAAGTGAGCGTTGAGCAAAATTTTGCTCATTACCCCACTCCAATACCAGCGCTGCTTAAGTCAACGGTGAGCTGGTCGTACGTACTCGTGCACGATTTCCCCATAGGAATCAACGGGGAGAGCCGGCTGAAAAAAAGTCTAACACCTGCAAAAAACAGTGTAAAGCTCCCTAACGCAGCCCCATTGATTCTTACGGGGAAATTAAATTTATGTCTACACCTAACACCCTAATATGAACCCCGAGTCTAAACACCCCTAATCTTACACTGATTAACACCTAATCTGCCGCCCCGACATCGCCGACACCTGCATTATATTATTAACCCCTAATCTGCCGCTCAGGACACCGCTGCCACCTACATTATATGTATTAACCCTTAATCTGCTGCCCCCAACATCGCCGACACCTACATACTATTTATTAACCCCTAATCTGCCTTCCCCAATGTCGCCGACACCTACATTATATTTATTAACCCCTAATCTGCCGCCCCCAACATCGCCGCCACTATATTAAAGTTATTAAACCCTAAATCTAAGTCTAACCCTAAACCTAACACCCACTAACTTAAATATAATTTAAATAAATATAAATAAATATTCCTATCATTAACTAAATTATTCCTATTTAAAACTAAATACTTGCCTATAAAATAAACCCTAAGCTAGCTACAAAATAACTAATAGTTACATGGTAGCTAGCTTAGGGTTTATTTTTATTTTACAGGCAAGTTTGTATTTATTTTAACTAGGTAAAATAATTATTAAATAGTTATTAACTATTTAATAACTACCTAGCTAAAATAAATACAAAAGTACCTGCAAAATAAAACCTAACCTATGTTACAATAACACCTAACACTACACTATAATTAAATACATTTACTAAATTAAATACAATTAAATAAATTACATACAATTAGCTAAATTAAATTAAATTAGCTAAAGTACAAAAAAACAAACACTAAATTACAGAAAATAATAAACAAATTACAGATATCTAAACTAATTAAACCTAATCTAATAGCCCTATTAAAATAAAAAAAGCCCCCACCCAAAATAAACTAAACTCCCAATAGCCCTTAAAAGGGCCTTTTGCGGGGCATTGCCCCAAAGTAATCAGCTCTTTTACCTGTAAAAAAAAATACAAACAACCCCCCAACAGTAAAACCCACCACCCACACAACCAACTCCCCAAATAAAATACAGATACTCGTCGACTTACGACTTATTCGACTTACGGCCATCCGTACTTATGACCATCGGTCACACTGAAGAGGCGATGCATGCGCAAAGGCGGTACTTACGACCATCGGTCGCAAAGGCGGTACTTACGTCCATCGGTGGCACTGAGGGTGATGCTTATTTGCGTATGTGCGTAAAGGGGCAAGGCAGTGCTTGTGTGCGCAAAGGCGATACTTACGTCCATTGGTCGCACTGAGGGTGATGCTTATTTGCGTATGTGCGTAAAGGGGCAAGGCAGTGCTTGTGTGTGCAAAGGCGGTACTTACGACCATCGGTCGCAAAGGCGGTACTTACGACCATCGGTCGCACTGAGGGTGATGCTTATTTGCCTATGTGCGTAAAGGCAAGGCAGTGCTTGTGTGCGCAAAGGCGGTGCTTGTGTGTGATGAGAAGTGACTGTAAGCAGCAGCCTTTGTATGGGTCTGACCATGTCACAGTCCAAAAGGCCAGTACCGTGTAGTGGCAAAGAGGCTACAAAGAAGAGGAAAGCTCTTGATTTGGAGTTAAAAATGAAAGTGATAAAGCAGTATGACGAAGGTAAAAAAGTGAATGCGATTGCCCGTGATATGAAACTGTCGCATTCCACAGTTTCCCCAATCATTAAGGACAAGGAAGGCATACGTGAAGCTGTAAAAGGTTCTGCACCAATGAAATCAACAATAATAACAAAACAACGTCAAGGGCCCATTCATGAAATGGAGAAATTATTAATGTTGTGGATAGAAGATCAAATACAAAAACGTACACCCATAAGACTTCTAACAATTCAGATGAAGGCTAAAAGTTTGAGACTTTAAAGGAGAAAGCTGGTGAGGATTACAAAGAGAATTTCCAGGCAAGCACTGGATGGTTTAAACATTTTAGAAGAAGATTCAGTCTGCATAATGTACGGGTTTCAGGAGAAGCAGCAAGTGCAGATTCAGAAGCCGCTGTAAAGTTCATTGACACTTTGGATGAATTAATCCAAGAGGGAGGGTATTTACCTGAACAAATATTCAACGTTGATGAAACGGGTCTGTTCTGGAAACGGATGCCTGAGCGCACATACATTCACCAAGAATCAAAAACCATGCCAGGATTTAAAGCATTCAAGGATCGGGTAAGCTTGTTACTTGGAGGAAACGTTGTTGGTTTTAAGCTTAAGCCATTTCTTATCTATCGCTCAGAAAACCCACGTGCATTTAAAAACATTAATAAGCACACGCTGCCTGTGTATTACCGGTCAAATGCTAAATCGTGGATGACTCAGGCATTGTTCACAGACTGGTTTGTTAACTGTTTCATTCCCCAAGTTCGTGAATATTGCTTAGGGAAAGTAATCCAGTTCAAAATTTTAATGATTTTAGACAACGCACCTGGACATCCACCACACCTGGGTGACCTTAATCCTGATGTAAAAGTGGTTTATATGCCACCCAACACAACACCACTCATTCAACCGATGGACCAAGGGGCAATTGCCACGTTTAAAGCATACTACCTCAGATCTACATTCTCCCAAGCCATAGCTGCTACAGATGCTGATGATGACATAACATTGCGTGATTTTTGGAAAAGTTATAACATTCTTCAGTGCATAAAAAATATTGCAGCATCGTGGGAGGATGTAACAGAAAAGTGCATGAATGGAATTTGGAAGAAGTGCCTAAAACGATATGTGACCAGATTTGAGAGATTTGAAACAGAGGAAGAGCTCAATGAAATTCGAGAAAACATTGTAAGACTTGCAAACAATCTTGAAATGGAATGTGAAGTGGAAGATGTAGAAGAGCTGTTAGATTATGAGTCAAAAGAACTTTCAAATGAAGATCTAATAGAACTGGAAGCAGAGAGCGTTACAGAGGAAAATAGGAGAGAGGAAGAAGACAAAGAAGAAGAAGAGCCAGAGAAGAAATTCACTGCAAAGGGGTTGGCTGAAGGCTTTACATTGCTAAATAAAGCTGTCTCCTGTTTTGAAAACATGGACCAGAATGTTGAAAGATTTAACAAGGTTGACCGTCAAATTCAGGAAGCTGTGCATGGCTATCGTGAAATCTATGAGGAGAAAAAGAAACAAACGCGTCAAACAAACCTCAGCATGTTTTTTGAATAGAACACTGCATCTGAAACTCCTCCAGCCTCCACTCACCAAAATGATAACTCTGATGACATATAACTGTAAAAGTACAGTAAAAGAAAAATTTAAGTTCAGTTACTTTTCTTAAAAGTTTAAAGTAAAATAAGTGTTAAAGTTCCTGCAAACTACTGTACAGGTACAGTAAATATTATGTTATTATTTGCATAGTACTACAGGTAGAGTACAAAAAAAATGTTATTTTATTACAGTACAGTATAGGTACAGTACAGTAAATGTCAGTACAGTAATATTATTTGCAAAGTAAATGTTATGTTATTATTTGCACAGTACAGGTACAGTAAATGTTATTTTATTATTCATACTGTGATGATACTGTATTAGTAAAGGAATTTAATTTAAAACAACTCTGGTGTTATTGTTATTATTAATCATGAAATGTCAGCCCAACACATCACACAATAGACCATATTATTTACATGCCATATATTTTGTCCGACTTACGTCCAAATCGTCTTACGACCGGAAGGTCAGAACGGAACTTGGTCGTAAGTCGACGAGTATCTGTACTATCTAAAAAAACTAAGCTCCCCACTGTCCTGAAAAGGGCCGCCCAAAGACCCAAACCTAAAAACCTAAAAACACTAATCCCCTGAAGATCGACTTACCGGGAGATGTCTTCATCCAAGCCGGGCCAAAGTCCTCAACGAAGCCGGGAGAAGTCTTCATCCAAGCCGGGCGAAGTGGTCCTCCAGACGGGCAGAAGTCTTCATCCAGACGGCATCTTCTATCTTCATCCATCCGGCGCAGAGCGGGTCCATCTTCAAGACATCCTCTTCTGCCGATGGACTAATGATGAATGAAGGTACCTTTAAGTGACGTCATCCAAGATGGCGTCCCTTAGATTCCAATTGGCTGATAGAATTCTATCAGCCAATCGGAATTAAGGTATAAAAAATCCTATTGGCTGATGCGATCAGCCAATAGGATTGAAGTACAATCCTATTGGCTGATCCAATCAGCCAAAAGAATACAAGCTCAATCCTATTGGCTGATTGGATCAGCCAATTGGATTGAACTTCAATCCTATTGGCTGATTGCATCAGCCAATAGGATTTTTTCTACCTTAATTCCAATTGTCTGATAGAATTCTATCAGCCAATCGGAATCTAAGGGAAGCCATCTTGGATGATGTCACTTAAAGGTACCTTCATTCATCGTTAGTCCATCGGCAGAAGAGGATGCTCCGCGTCAGATGTCTTGAAGATGGACCCGCTCCGCTCCGGATGGATGAAGATAGAAGATGCCGTCTGGATGAGGACTTCTGCCCGTCTGGAGGACCACTTCGCCCAGCTTGGATGAAGACTTCTCCCGGCTTCGTTGAGGACTTCGGCCTGGTTTGGATGAAGACGTCTCCCGGTAAGTCGATCTTCAGGGGGTTAGTGTTAGGTTTTTTTAAGGGTGTATTGGGTGGGTTTTATTTTTAGGTTAGGGACTTTGGGCGGCAAAAGAGCTAACTGCACTTTTAAGGGCAATGCCCATCCAAATGCCCTTTTCAGGGCAATGGGGAGCTTAGGTTTTTTTAGATAGTATTTTATTTGGGGAGTTGGTTGTGTGGGTGGTGGGTTTTACTGTTGGGGGTTGTTTGTATTTTTTTTTACAGGTAAAAGAGCTGATTACTTTGGGGCAATGTCCTGCAAAAGGCCCTTTTAAGGGCTATTGGTAGTCTAGTTTAGTTTAGGCTAGGGTTTTTTTATTTTGGGGGGCTTTTTTATTTTAATAGGGCTATTAGATTAGGTGTAATTAGTTTAAATATCTGTAATTTGTTTATTATGTTCTGTAATTTAGTGTTTTTTTGTACTTTAGCTAATTTAATTTAGCTAATTGTATGTAATTTATTTAATAGATATAATGTAGGTGTCAGCGATGTTGAGGGCAATAGATTAGGGGTTCATAAATATAATGTAGGTGGCGGCGGTGTCTGGAGCAGCAGATTAGGGGTTAAAAATGTATTATAGTGTTTGTGATGCGGGAGGGCCTCGGTTTAGGGGTTAAAAGGTAGTTTATGGGTGTTAGTGTACTTTTTAGCACTTTAGTTATGAGTTTTATGACAGGGTAGGCTGTACCGCTCACTTTTTGACCTCCCTGGACAGACTCGTAATATCAGTGCTATGGAAGTCCCATAGAAAAAAGACTTTATGAAGTTTACGTAATTCGTTTTGCGGTAAGGCCAAACAAGTGTGCGGTACACCTAAACCTTCAAGACTCGTAATACCAGCGAGCATAAAAAAGCAGCGTTAGGACCTCTTAATGCTGCTTTTTTACCCTAACGCACAACTCGTAATCTAGCCGTGTGTGTCCCGGCCTGAGCAGGTAAAGTGACCAACTGATCTCTACCAGCACTGAGTGCTTTCGCTCAAAACTTTTCACTGGTGCTCCCTCACGACACAACACTGTGGGACTTGTGCTCTCTGTGAGCAGCATGTGATTCTGGGTATTTTCCCCCAGTGCTTGAAACTAGCACAGTGTCACCATGTGCTCTTACCTAGTAATTGCTGGTGGGTGCTCTTTTCCAAAACAGTTTTACTGGGTGCTTTCTCCCAATACTTGTCACTAAGTGCTTAAATCAGGATGTTTTCAAGGCAGACTCACTGAACGCAGATAAAACTTGCCGTTCAGTTGGACAAAGCAGTCGACTGCATCTGCAAGTTCTTTAAGGTGTTTACCTAAAACATCCATCCTGGCCTATTTCTTGCCTATTTGTTCATGAGAGTCACTTGTGTGGGAGGGGGGAAGCTGTCCGGTGCTCAGTAGCGCTGTGTGACCTGTAACCCCCTCCATTCTTTAGCCAATAGGGGTTATAGGGGCCCTCTGCTTTTTTTACAAAAAGGTTGTCTCTGCCTAAATACCCAAAAGGAGTGGCAACTTCAAAAATCTCTTATAGGGGCAGACTGAGCATGTGTAAAGGGCTAAAAAGAAAATAGAGAGATTCACTCAACTGAGACAGAACAAAAGCTATAAAAACTTCTGTGCTTGTTCATAAGGCCAGTACCACTCAGGGTGCAGTCTCTTTTAGCACACTATGCCTCTTTACAGATGAGAAACATCCTATAAGTCTGATCCTGTCAAATGACAACCCAGCCTCGAAATACCAGGCAATTCTCCTCTAAACAAGAGTTAACAACAAACCCCAGACGTATGTTTCAGCCTCTTTAGGCCTTGTCAGTAAGGTACAGTTGCATTTCTCTGGGGCATGTGTGCAGGGAGTCAACATCTGGTTTCCCCTTTTACTCTTAGGGAGATCCAAGAACAATTTGTATGTATAAAAGAAAATAGAGACACACTCCAGTGGCCAGTACCACTCAGGGTGAAGTCTCTTTTAGCACACTATGCCTTTCACAGAGGAGAATAACCTGTAGTATATCAGTCTTATCCTTCTAAATGACAGTCCAGCCCCAAAATACCAGTCAATTCTCCTCTGGACAAGAGAAGAAAAAAAAACCCAGACGTACATTTCATCCTCTTTGGGCCTCATCAGTGAGGGGAAGTATTTTTTAGCACACAATGCCTTTAACAAAGGAGAAATATTCTGTAGTATATTGGTCTTATCCTGTCAAATGACAGTCTACCCCTGAAATACCAGGCAATTCTCCTCTGAACAAGAGAAAGAAAAAAAAAACCCGGACGTACATTTCATCCTCTTTGGGCCTCATCAGTGAGGTGTAGTATTTTTTAGCACACTATGCCTTTAACAAAGGAGAAATATCCTGTAGTATATCGGTCTTATCCTGTCAAATCACAGTCCAGCCCCGAAATACCATGCAATTCTCCTCTGAACAAGAGATAACAACAAACCCCAGACTTACATCTCAGCCTCTTTGGGCCTCATCAGTGAGGTGAAGTCTTGTTTAGCACACTATGCCTTTAACAAAGGAGAAATAACCTGTAGTATATCAGTCTTATCCTGCCAAATGACAGTCCAGCCCCAAAATACCAGGCAATTCTCCTCTGAACAAGAGATAACAACAAACCCCAGACTTACATCTCAGCCTCTTTGGGCTTCATCAGTGAGGTGCAGTCTCTTTTAGTGCTCTCAGACAGGGCATATTTTAAAAAAACACCCTTAGAACTTGGCTGTTATATAAGATATTTTTTAATAACCTTTTTTTATTATTTTAAAATATCCCCAACCCCTTCTGCAGAAAAATAAACTAATAAGCTGACTGTGCAAGCTTACAATGGCATTTTATTTTTATTTTTTTCATAAAAAACTCCACTGGGACATTTATTTTCACTTTATAGCTGACAGTGGAAGGTAAGTTTTTAATATTACATTATTTTGACTATGCTGGCAGAAATGTATCACAAACACAAAGTAATGTGACATTACACAAAAAAGGTCAAAATACACATCATTTACAAGTAAACTAAAGATAACTTGCTTATTAAAATAAAAGAGCAGCGCACACTCTTGCCACTCAATAAGCAACACATTATTATATAAAGGTTTGAACTCACTTTCTTGCATCTTATGAATTAAACTTTATAGTGATGGGTAAGTCAAAATGAAACCATGACTGTACACGTGTAACAAAACTTATTAAATGTACCTCTTTTTTTGTTACCTTTTATTAATACTTAGCCTGCTTCAATTAGAGTGTATCAAGGAAGGCTCATTTCATGTAAAACACTGTTACAAGCATTAGTGAGTAAAAAAGAAAAAACAACCAAAGCAATTGTCAGTTGAATCAAAAGCTTGATTATTTAATGTTGTTCACAGGTTTAACACAGGTGTTTTAAACAAGGTAGTCTCTCCATTCCAACCCGATGCGTTTCGCACATGCTCACATGTGCTTCATCAGAGATTGAGGGTGTACTTGCATGTCCACTACTTATAGCAAGGGAACCAATGATAATATTGCAATATGTTGATATATAAATTAAAGATACCGATTTATTGCAAACACTGCTGACCCTCTTGTATTCAAAATGTATAACCTGCTGTTGCTAAATAAATAGATCTTTAATCAAGAAATTAGTATTTTTCACTTGACCAGTGTTCTACTTAGAGCAAAAAGGAATTGAAAAGAAGGAAGAAGAAATGAGGTTATCACTAGTACCCCTTGTACAATTGGTATTGACCTTTGCATACAGCCTTTTGCACCCCAAATTTTAAAGTCTAGACCCACCTCTGTACAGTGATTATTTACTTTCTCTGTTTAAATGTTTAGCATTATCAAAGCTATACAAGAGTAACAATCAATATATCAAACATAAATCTAGAATTGAATAAATGGTAAAGTCCCAAATTGTTATCAGAGTATCTTTTAAATTGTCCCAAAACAAATGTCTGGGATTGTAGCCAAAGGTGATCAAAATCTTCCTTAAAGGAACAGTAAATGTAAAAAATAATGTTACATAATTCTGCATTATCTTAGCGAGAGCGTGAAAAATAAACAAGAGATTTGAATGATTTTAACCCCCAAAGTTACTTTTACCTTGTTTCCTCCCTAGGCTCTTCTGATCAGGTCTTCTTTTCAAAAGCGATTTTGCGTATGCGCTGTGTCTAATCACAGCGTGCCTGATTGCGCTACTGAACTAAATGTAGGTCACTCCCTCTACCAGACCAGAGTGGGAGCGAGCTACATTTAGTTCAATAGCACGATCAGGCACACTGTGATTAGACAGCGTGCCCGCAAACCACTTTTGAAAAGACCTGTTCAGAAAAGCCTGGGGAGGAAACAGGGTAAATGTAACTTTAGGGGCTAAAATATCTCAAATATTTAGTTTTTTCAAGCTGTGGCTAAGATAATGTTACATAATTCTGCACTATGTACAGAATGATATAACATTAAATTTACATTTACTGTCTGTTTATCCCACATGTTCAAGTTAATTCTTAGGGGCCGGTTTATCATCGGTCTGTCCAACATGATCCGCTCAGCGGATCATGTCCAACAGACATCAATGAATGCCGACAGCATAAGCTGTCGGCATTTATCATTGCACAAGCAGTTCAGGGGGGCCCCTAGCTGGGGTGTCAATCAGCCCAATTGTATAGGATCCAGCGGATTGATGTCCGCAGCCTCAGAGCAGACGGACAAGTTATGGAGCAGTGGTCTTTAGAAGGTTCGCGTGGAAACAGGGGCATCAAGCTCCATTCGGAGCTTGATAATTCGGCCCCTTAATGGTCACCATATCTAATAAAATGATTGTGTGTCAATAAACAAATATTAGAATATCATTCCAGATCCCAGGTTTATTAATTTTATAACACACCTAAATTGGAAAACATACAGGCCTCTAGTTAACGTGTCTACTTTACCTGCCTTCGCCGGCCCAATACGCCCGCCTAAGCTCGCCTACCATCGCTGCCACGGACCTGAAAAATCTTGCCAAAGTTATCAATAAAGCTATCAAAAAGCCGCGCACCAAGTACGGGGCGATGAGCAGCGGACTGTGATAGTTATCACTCATCCGATCTCGCTGCTCTTCGGCTTTTTGACAGCTTTATTGACAAGCTGTCACTAAGCACCCACACTAAACTACACTGTTCTACCCCCTATACCTGCGCCCCCAGAGCCCCCTGCAACTAAATAAAGTTATTAACCCCTAAACCGCCACTCCTAGACCCCGCCGCAACTATAATAAATGTATTAACCCCTAAACCGCCGCTCCCGGAGCCCACCGCCACCTAAATTATACCTAGTAACCCCTATCCTGCCCCCCCTATACCGCCGCCACCTATAATAAAGTTATTAACCCCTATCCTGCGGATCCCGGACCTTGCCGCAACTAAATAAATAGTTTAACCCCTAAACCGCCGCAACCTATATTAAACTTATTAACCCCTATCCTGCCCCCCCTACACAGTCGTCACCTATAATAAATGTATTAATCCCTATCTTGCCCCCCCTACACCGCCGCCACTATAATAAAATTATTAACCCCTAAACCTAAGTCTAACACTAACCCTAACACACCCCTAACTTAAATATTAATTAAATAAATCTAAATAATATTTCTCTTATTAACTAAATTAATCCTATTTAAAACTAAATACTTACCTTTAAAATAAACCCTAATATAGCTACAATAGAAATAATAATTATATTGTAGCTATCTTAGGATTTATTTTTATTTTACAGGCAAATTTCAATTTATTTTAACTAGGTACAATAGCTATTAAATAGTTATTAACTATTTAATAGCTATCTAGTTAAAATAAAGAGACATTTACCTGTAAAATAAAAACTAGCTATTTTAGGATTTATATTTATTTTACAGGTAACTTTGTATTTATTTTAGCTAGTTAGAATAGTTATTAAATAGTTATTAACTATTTAATAATTACCTAGCTAAAAGAAATACAAAATTACCTGTAAAATAAATCCTAACCTAAGTTACAATTAAACCTAACACTACACTATCATTAAATTAATTAAATAAATTACCTACAAATAACTACAATTAAATTCAATTAAATAAACTAACTAAAGTACAAAAAATAAAAAGCTAAGTTACAAAAAATAAAAAAAATAATTTACAAACATTTCAAAAATATTACAACAATTTTAAGCTACTTAACCTAATCTAAGCCCCCTAATAAAATAACAAAGCCCCCCAAAATAAAAAAAAATGCCCTACCCTATTCTACATTAAAAAGTTACCAGCTCTATTACCTTACCAGCCCTTAAAAGGGCCTTTTGCGGGGCATGCCCCAAAGAATTCAGCTCTTTTGTCTGCAAAAACATTAAAACCCACCACCCACATACCCCTACTCTAACCCAAACCCCCCTTAAAGGGACAGTACACTGTAAAATTGTTTTTCCATAAATGTATTTTAAATGACTTGTTATACCAACTGCAGAGTATAAAATATTTGAGAAATTGCATTTTCGGGTTTATTTGTGTATCTGAAGTAGCTGGTGTTGTGCTTTGAAACCACAGCCTATTACAATGGGTTGAGCTTCAGGTAATATCAGATCTCATTATGTTATCACTTTCATGTACACAGACTTGCTTCCTTATCTTATATTTGTCTGGAACACCAAAGCTCAATACATAGAGAGAACAATGGAAAATGATAATTTTATTACTTAACTATCATGCCCCCACTGAGGGTGTAATCTCTTCTGCTGGCTGTGTTTACTTAGGCTTGTCAATAGCATATACGCCAGTATCAAAACTTTCAGTATAGGTTGGGAAACCACAAGCTAAATCAGCTATTTCAAATGCTGAAATATGAGTAAAGGAGCTACTTGCAACCAATTTAATACACTCTAGCAGGTAAAAAGGATCATTGGGAATAATTTAAAGGGGAGAAAGTTTTTGGGTGAACTGTCCCTTTAAATAAACCTAACACTACCCCCCTGAAGATCATCCTACCTTTAGCCGTCTTCAGCCAGCCGATCAGCCAATCAGATTGAGCTTGCATTCTATTGGCTGTTCCGATCAGCCAATAGAATGCGAGCTCAAGCTGATTGGCTAATTGGATCAGCCAATCGGATTGAACTTCAATCTGATTGGCTGATTCCATCAGCCAATCAGATTTTTCCTACCTTAATTCCGATTGGCTGATAGAATCCTATCAGCCAATCGGAATTGAAGGGACGCCATCTTGGATGACGTCACTTAAAGGTACCGTCATTCGTCGTTAGTCGTCGGGAAGAAGAGGATGGCTCCGCGTCGGCTCGTCTGAAGATGGCTCCGCTCCGCTCCGGATGGATGAAGATTGAAGACACTGCTTGGATGAAGACTTCAATCGGATGGAAGACTTCTTCAGCGCCCCTTGGATGATGACTTCTGCCGCTCCGGATCTCCTCTTCGGTTCCATCAGTGGTCGGCTGGCTGAAGATGGCTAAAGGTAGGATGATCTTCAGGGGGGTAGTGTTAGGTTTATTTAAGGGGGGTTTGGGTTAGAGTAGGGGTATGTGGGTGGTGGGTTTTAATGTTGGGGGGGTTGTATTTTTATTTTACAGGCAAAAGAGCTGTTTTCTTTGGGGCATGCCCCGCAAAAGGCCCTTTTAAGGGCTGGTAAGGTAATAGAGCTGGGAACTTTTTAATGTAGAATAGGGTAGGGCATTTTTTTATTTTGGGGGGCTTTGTTATTTTATTAGGGGGCTTAGATTAGGTGTAAGTAGCTTAAAATTGTTGTAATATTTTTGAAATGTTTGTAAATTATTTTTTTTATTTTTTGTAACTTAGCTTTTTTTATTTTTTGTACTTTAGTTAGTTTATTTAATTGAATTTAATTGTAATTATTTGTAGGTAATTTATTTAATTAATTTAATGATAGTGTAGTGTTAGGTTTAATTGTAACTTAGGTTAGGATTTATTTTACAGGTAATTTTGTATTTCTTTTAGCTAGGTAGTTATTAAATAGTTAATAACTATTTAATAACTATTCTAACTAGCTAAAATAAATACAAAGTTACCTGTAAAATAAATATAAATCCTAAAATAGCTACAATGTAATTATTAATTACATTGTAGCTATCTTAGGGTTTATTTTACAGGTAAGTATTTAGTTTTAAATAGGAATAATTTATTTAATGATAGTGTAGTGTTAGGTGTAATTGTAACTTAGGTTAGTTTTTATTTTACAGGTAAATTTCTCTTTATTTTAACTAGATAGCTATTAAATAGTAAATAACTATTTAATAGCTATTGTACCTAGTTAAAATAAATTGAAATTTGCCTGTAAAATAAAAATAAATCCTAAAATAGCTACAATATAATTATTATTTCTATTGTAGCTATATTAGGGTTTATTTTAAAGGTAAGTATTTAGTTTTAAATAGGATTAATTTAGTTAATAAGAGAAATATTATTTAGATTTATTTAATTAATATTTAAGTTAGGGGGGTGTTAGGGTTAGTGTTAGACTTAGGTTTAGGGGTTAATAAATTTATTATAGGTGGCGACGGTGTAGGGGGGGCAGATTAGGGGTTAATAAGTTTAATATAGGTGGCGACGGTGTAGGGGGGCAGATTAGGGGTTAATAAGTTTAATATAGGTGGCGGCGGTTTAGGGGTTAAACTATTTATTTAGTTGCGGCGGAGTCCAGGATAGGCAGGATAGGGGTTAATAACTTTATTATAGGTGGCGGCGGTATAGGGGGGGCAGGATAGGGGTTACTAGGTATAATGTAGGTGGCGGTGGGCTCCGGGAGCGGCGGTTTAGGGGTTAATACATTTATTATAGTTGCGGTGGGGTCTAGGAGCGGCGGTTTAGGGGTTAATAACTTTATTTCGTTGCGGGGGGCTCCGGGGGCGCCGGTATAGGGGGAAATACATTTATTTTGTTGCGGCGGTGTAGGGGGGGCAGATTAGGGGTGTTTAGACTCGGGGTACATGTTAGGGTGTTAGGTGCAGACGTTTCCCACAGGAATCAATGGGATATCTGGCAGCAGTGAACATGAACTTTCGCTATGGTCAGACTCCCATTGATTCCTCCAGGGCGGCGGATTGAAAACCAGGTACGCTGGGCCGGAAAAGTGCCGAGCGTACCTGCTAGTTTTTTGATAACTAGCAAAAGTAGTCAGATAGTGCCGAACTTGTGTGCGGAACATCTGGAGTGACGTAAGAATCAATCTGTGTCGGACTGAGTCCGGCGGATCGAAGCTTACGTCACTAAATTCTACTTTTGCCGGTGTCTAGGGCTTGATAACTTAGGCGAATCAGCCTCGCCACAAATACGCTGCGGAATTCCAGCGTATTTGAGGTTGACGGCTTGATAACTAGAGGCCACAGTATTCTTTAAATATGTATCTTATCATCCTACATATAATAAAGTACTTTATAAATATCCAGTTTATTGAAGATGTAATAATAGTAGCAGTAGTATTCCAGTCCATCCAAAAATACTTTTCTTGCAGGTTTTCAAATGATACAGTATTTGAATTTATTTAATAGCCTTGACTAAGAAGTTTTGCAATGTTTTCTTTGGACATATCTTGAGTAAATGTATGTCTTTTTCAATGCTAAAATGTTTGTACATTCTCGGTTCATAAGTTAATAAACAGTTATTTTCCAGATCTATTAAAAATATATGGCTCAAATCATATTTGAAACTGTCACATTTGTACGCAACAACTGTCTAATTTACTTCTACAATCAAATTTGCTTTGTTCTCTTGGGATCTTTTGACAAAAGGCATGAATGTGCAGGCACCAATCACCAGCTAGCTCCTAGTGGTACGTTACTGCTACGGAGCCTACCTAACTTCAACAAAGGATACCAAGAGAATGAAGCAAATTTGGAAATATAAGTACATTTTAAAATTGTTTAAAATTGCATGGGCTTTTCAAATCTTGAAAGCTTCATTTTTACTTTACTGTTTGTAAAGTCCATGTTTGGTCAGTGTTAAAAAGTTAATGATAAAATTACACTAAATTATATGAAATTATACATTTTTCCCACTTTCCCCTTTGTATAAACAGATACAGAATGTTAGTAATATTTTAGATTGAGTTTAATTCATCACTTTACCATCACTTTAATAGTATTGATAAAGTAAAGCAAACTTTGCTTTCAAACACATTAGTCATCAATTTTACATTAGACATGACCCTATATTTAGCATTTGTGTAGGTGTGTAAGAAACCCTCCCCAGAAAATCCTGTTTATTATAATCTTTCAAGTTTTTTCTCAATCTGTAAGTAAAAAAAAAGAATCTTGTATCTTTTATTTGTAATTCAAGTGGTTTTGATAATTCAGATATTCATCTAATGTATGGGAAATGCAATAGTAAAGATAGATAAAAAAAAAAACACCCACATAGAAGAGAAAAAATGTGAGTAAAAAATAGGAATATGCTGGAAAGGTGAATTGAGAATTTTACAGACAAATTGGAAATACATTAGCATTTTCATCAATTTTTTTAATGCTGAAATGAGTCATAATCATTTAAGGAAATATTATTTAAATATGGCAAAAATTCATGAGTCTTCCAAGAGAAATATTTTGTGGTTTCTCTAAATATAATGCTTAAATTGTCTGCACAATGTCAGACAATCCACTGCATGACAGCAAAGTCATGCTCAATGAATTTCATTATAGTAGAGAATACCCTCATTTTTTAACAAAGCTGGAGTCAGGTTAACCTTCTGATTTCCTGTTCCATCTGTTCAATAAACATTAGTGGAAAACTTTGAATGAACTATTTTTTCTTTCACAGAAAACTTAGTAAGAAATTACTATAGGTTTAATTAACAGAGCCTTGCATAAGTATGGAAAGTGGAAAATGGTTTTATTGTAAAACTAAAGTTAATTAACCCCTTAAAGACCAAGGCCTAGATTACGAGTTGTGCGTTATTGTTAAAAAGCAGTGTCGGACAGTCCTGCTGGTATTACGAGTCTTGCAGGTACCGGTGTACCGCTCACTTTTTTGGCCAGACTCGGAAATACCGCAAATCCACTTACGTCAATTGCGTATCCTATATTTTCAATGGGACTTGCATAGCGCCGGTATTACGAGTCTGACCAAAAGCGAGCGGTAGACCCTCTCCTGTCTAGCCTGGTACCGCATTTAAAAGTCAATAGTTAAGAGTTTTACACTACAACGCTGTAGCATAAAACTCTTAACTAAAGTGCGAAAAAGTACACTAACACCCATAAGCTACCTATTAACCCCTAAACCGAGGCCCCCCTACATCGCAAACACTAAAATAAATATTTTAACCCCTAATCTGCCGAACCGGACATCGCCACCACTATAATAAATATATTAACCCCTAAACCGCTGCCCGCCCGCATCGCAAACACTAGTTAAATATTATTAACCCCTAATCTTCCGTCCCTAACATCGCCGCCACCTACCTAATTTATTAACCCCTAATCTGCCGTCCCAATGTTGCTGCGACTATAATAAACATATTAACCCCTAAACCTAAGTCTAACCCTAACCCCCCCTAACTTAAATATAATTACAATAAATCTAAATAAAATTACTACAATTAACTAAATAATTCCTATTTAAAACTAAATACTTACCTATAAAATAAACCCTAAGATAGCTACAATATAAATAATAGTTATTAACTATTTAATAACTACCTAGTTAAAATAAAGACAAATTTACCTGTAAAATAAAATATAACCTGAGTTACAATTACACCTAATACTATAGTATAATTAAATAAATTAACTAAATTAAATACAATTAATTACAATTAAATAAAATTATCTAAAGTACGGAAAAAAACAACACTAAATTACAGAAAATAATAAAGAAATTACAAGATTTTTAAACTAATTACACCTAATCTAATCCCCCTAACAAAATAAAAAAGCCCCCCAAATAAAAAAAGCCCTACTCTACACTAAATTACAAATAGCCCTTAAAAGGGCCCTTTGTGGGGCATTGCCCCAAAGTAATCAGCTTTTTTACCTGTAAAAAAAAAGTACAAATCCCCCCCCAACATTAAAACCCACCACCCACACAACCAACCCTACTCTAAAACCCACC
This sequence comes from Bombina bombina, assembly GCF_027579735.1. Classification (NCBI taxonomy): domain Eukaryota; kingdom Metazoa; phylum Chordata; class Amphibia; order Anura; family Bombinatoridae; genus Bombina; species Bombina bombina. The sequence goes on along the minus strand of NC_069500.1, from coordinate 166,219,007 downwards.
CAATCCCCCCTTAAAAAAACTAACACTAACCCCCTGAAGATAATCTTACCGGGAGACGTCTTCACCCAACGGGCCGAAGTCCTCAATGAAGCCGGGAGAAGTCTTCATCCAACCGGGCAGAAGTGGTCCTCCAGACGGGCAGAAGTCTTCATCCAGACGGCATCTTCTATCTTCATCCATCCGGCGCGGAGCGGGTCCATCTTCAAGACATCCGACGTGGAGCATCCTCTTCTTTCCATGGCCGACAACTGAATGAAAATTCCTTTAAATGACGTCATCCAAGCTGGCGTCTCTTCAATTCCGATTGGCTGATAGAATTCTATCAGCCAATTGGAATTAAGGTAGAAAAAATCCTATTGGCTGATTGCGGAGTACCTGTGAAAAACAGCTTTTGCATTTACACCCACAGGGGGTGAAAGTAACATCTCTCTGCGCAGAGAAATATCAAGGATGTCTTTGCCTTATCCTTACAAAATTTGTTAATCCCATCAATGTGTTTCGCCTCCTCTCAAGGCTTTTTCAAGATGAATAACAAATATCTAATTACTCCTTAAATACCCCTCATCCGGGAATTGATTGGTCCATATTTCTACATGGTTTGTATTAAGGTGGACTTGTTTATTAAGGGGGAACAACTGATTAGATGTTGTTTTGGCTTTCTTCAAAGACAAATATTCCTTATCTCCTCATGTCCAATTTGGACAATTAACAAATATATTCCTCAACTGAAGCTATGTACCTTATCTTGATTAGATAAAATGAGGTTACATCACTAAACATATATGTACATATAATTTCTTAAAGACATATATTTTATTTCCTTAAAATAACATTGCTGATGTACATATAGCCAGACCTAACATTTATATGTTGTGTATATTATGTAGTTGTCAGTCATAGGGGAGGGCTGTTTTTTCTAGAATAGCTTACATACAGTAGTTTTGCGCTTAGGTACCTTTTTTCCATGTCACCCAATGATGTAATTTTATACTTGAAATCATCAGTTTCTTGTCACTTTTCTAAGTAGAACAATTACATGTAATGATTTCAGATAAAAGTAGTTCTAACCACATCTATACTTATTAGGTAGGAAAGCCATGAAATCTGTACCTGTAAAAGAATTTTAGAAATGCATATTTTAGCTTGAGAACTGTTTATCTCGCTGAATGGGGTTCTAAATGTGACGCATACATCATAATATAAAAATAAAATGAAAGATCGTGTTTGATTTCTCTCTATACTGATGGATTGGTGATAATCAGACCCTTAATATCTAAAGATAACTAAAGATATCATTAAAAAATATTCAACAATTTCTCAGTACCATCCCCTGTTTATTTAAGAATTTTATTTATTTATTTAAGCGTTATGACTCAAATAGCAGCATTATGCCATAACACATCATTTTCCCTAACGCAGCCATTACAAGTTTCTGTAGCGCCACAAAAATCACCATCTACGCTCAAATCCATAACGCTCTTCCAGACCAGTAGTTATTGATATATCGTTACCATAAACATTCACAAATCACTTCAAAAATATTATACAAAGTACACTTACACTCATACAAACACTGTACAATTTTTATTGTATAACGGATAAAAAGATACAAGATCTCAGGTGTTAGAAAAAAAATGCACAGAAACCCATTTCACATTGACTTACATAGACATACATGAAATTACTCTCATTTAGATAAATCTACGTACAAATATCATCACATACATACAGAAATTGATACATACAAACAACATACAGTACATTATGTACACAAATATTTTTTTGATAGGAAATTATCACGATTTTGGTACTTTTTCTCAGAATGACATGACGTCATTCACTTTACGCTCAACAGAAGTGTTGGAAGTTTTTTTTCTTTCAATTTCTAGCCTCCATTGACTTCTATGGGGAAAACGTGCTTGTGCACGCGACCGACTTCTTTCCGTAACGCACACAATATTTTTCTCTTTTAAAACTAGTAATGGCAGCGTTATAATTGTGGTGCTAATTCATTCATTCTTGCGTTGGTCCTGCAATGACAAATAGATCAAGAAATATACTATTTGCCACTGGAGTTAGGTGTTTTACTTGTGTGAACATCACTACAACATCAAAATCTTTTCTGAAATTACATTACATCCACTATAAATTACGATCAATTCTATCATCACCAATACGAAATCTGTTTCAAGAATTAACACATATTTAAATGGACAGAAAAAATACATTTTAACCCCTTAAGGACAAGGCCATTTTTCAATTTCCTTCCCTTGAGGACCAGGGCTATTTTTACATTTCTGCTGTGTTTGTGTTTAGCTGTAATTTTCCTCTTACTCATTTACTATATCCACACATATTATATACCGTTTTTCTCGCCATTAAATGGACTTTCTAAGGATACCAGTATTTTCATCATATCTTATAATTTATTATAAAACATATATAAAATATGATGAAAAAATGTAAAAAAAACACGCTTTTTCTAACTTTGACCCCCAAAATCTGTTACAAATCTACAGCCACCAAAAAACAGCCATGCTAAATAGTTTCTAAATTTTGTCCTGAGTTTAAAAATACCCAATGTTTACATGTTATTTTTTTTTTTTGTGCAAGTTATAGGGCAATAAGTACAAGTAGCACTTTGCTATTTCCAAACCATTTTTTTTTTTCAAAATTAGCGATAGTTACATTGGAACATTGATATCTGTCAGGAATCCCTTAATAACCCTTTACATGTATATATTTTTTTTTAGTAGACAACCCAAAGTATTGATCTAGGCCCATTTTGGTATATTTCATGCAACCATTTTACCGCCAAATGCGATCAAATAAAAAAAAACGTTCACTTTTTTACAAACTTTTTCACAAATGTTAGGTTTCTCACTGAAATTATTTACAAACAGCTTGTGCAATTATGGCACAAATGGTTGTAAATGCTTCTCTGGGATCCCCTTTGCTCAGAAATAGCAGACATATGACTTTGGCGTTGATTTTTGGTAAATTATAAGGCCGCTAAATGCTGCTGCGCACCACACGTGTATTATGCCCAGCTGTGAAGGGGTTTATTAGGGAGCTTGTAGGGTTAATTTTAGCTTTAGTGTAGTGTAGTAGACAACCCAAAGTATTGATCTATGCCCATTTTGGTATATTTAATGCCACCATTTCACCGCCAAATAAAAAAAAATCGTTCACTTTTTCACAATTTTAGGTTTCTCAAATTATTTACAAACGGTTAGTGCAATCATGGCACAAATGGTTGTAAATGCTTCTCTGGGATCCCCTTTGTTCAGAAATAGCAGACATATATGGCTTTGGCATTGCTTTTTGGGTTGTCTCAGGGTACCTTTTCTGTGGTTTTTGACAAGTTTCTGAACGCCATGATACGAATTAGTAGGCTTTACATAGGATTCTCTCAAAATGAGGACGATTGGAGGCAACTCAAGAGGGAATTCTATGCAATAGCTGAAATGCCTAATGTTTTGGGAGCAATAGATTGCACCCATACTGCGCTGCGTGCTCCAGCAAAAGAGGGCCCCTACCAAAATCGCAAACACTTTCATAGTTTAAACATGCAGTTCGTTTGCGCCGCATGTATGAGAATTATGCAGGTGTGTGAGAATTTCGGGGGGGGGGGGCAGTCATGATGCCCGTATCCTCAGGCAGTCGTCACTCTGGCGGCAGTTTGAAGACAGACAGTTTCCACATGGGTGGCTCGTTGGTGAGTACTTGTGCACAGCATGGTTAAGAAGTTAGACAATTGCCACTGTAATGTTCGCAAACAGTTGTGTTTGTGTAATGTGCAGATATAGGATGCACTTTAACCATTTATTTGTCTCTTTCTGCAAATGTCTAGTTTTAGCTCCAAACAGATACTGTATGTAGCAGGTCAGAGCTTAAATGTGCAGATATAGGATAAGATTTAACCATTTATTTGTCTTTCAACAAATGTCTAGTTTTAGCTCAAAACAGATATGTAGCAGGTCATAGCTTAAATGTGCAGATATAGGATGCGCTTTAACCATTTATTTATCTCTTTCAGCAAATGTCTAGTTTTATAAACAAACAGATATGTAGCAGGTCATAGCTTAAATATACAGATGTAGGATGCCCTTTAACCATTTATTTGTCTTTCAGCAAATGTCTAGTTTTCGCTCCAAACAGATATGTAGCAGGTCATAGCTTAAATGTGCAGATATAGGATGCGCTTTAACCATTTATTTGTCTTTCAGCAAATGTCTAGTTTTAGCTCCAAACAGATATGTAGCAGGTCATAGCTTAAATGTGCAGATATAGGATGCGCTTTAACCATTTATTTGTCTTTCAGCAAATGTCTAGTTTTAGCTCCAAACAGATATGTAGCAGGTCATAGCTTAAATGTGCAGACATAGGATGCACTTTAACCATTTATTTGTCTTTTTCAGCAAATGTCTAGTTTTAGAAACAAACAGATATGTAGCAGGTCATAGCTTAAATATGCAGATATAGGATGCGCTTTAACCATTTGTCTTTCACCAAATGTCTAGTTTTAGTTCCAAACAGATATGTAGCAGGTCATAGCTTAAATCTACAGATATAGGATGCGCTTTAACCATTTGTCTCTTTCAGCAAATGTCTAGTTTATGCGATTTTCATATAATTAATGCATTGCATCATTGTAGTATTTTTTTTAAATGTATTTTTTAATATAATTTTTTAGATATTTGTAATATTGACATTTTGTCATGTTAATTATTTATAGGTGATTCAGGTTACATGAGCCGGCCTTGGCTTATTACACCATTACGTAACCCAGCTGATGAGGGCCAGGTGCGCTACAATCATGCGCACAAGCAGACTAGGGCTGTAGTGGAACGGATGTTTGGGCTCCTCAAAATGCAGTTAAGATGCCTAGACAGGTCTGGAGGAGCCCTCCAATACAGCCCTAGTAAGGTGTTGAAGATCGTTATAGCCTGCAGCGTACTTCATAACATAGCTCAGCAGGCTGGGATGCTGCAGGCCATCCAGGCGCCCCGAGACCTCCTCCAAGATGAGAAGGATGACCCAGTTCTAGAGGGGTCATTCCAGGTCGAGGGGGTCAATGTCAGAGCAAACATCATCAACCGCCACTTCAGATCGTAAATACTATACGTTATATAGGAGCATTGCGAATATGTGAGACTTTAAGTAAAATGAAAGTAGAATTGTGCAAAATCTCAAATAATTTTTATTATCATAGGTAATTTATGCATCATATGATTCTGGCATTGGCTCCTGTAATGACTTTGTCACCTGATTTTTAAAGACAACATCAGATGGTAAGTATACACAATGGCATCTACTTATCAAGCCGTCAACCGCAAATACGCTGGAATTCCGCAGCGTATTTGTGGCGAGCCTGATTCGCCTTAGTTATCAAACCCTAGAGACCGGCAAAAGTAGAATTTAGTGACGTAACATACGATCTGCCGGACTCAGTCCGACACAGATCAATGCTTACGTCATTACAGATGTTCTGAATGCAAGTTCGGCACAATCTGACTACTTTTGCTAGTTATCAAATAACTACCAGGTACGCTCGGCACTATTCCGGCCCAGTGTACCTGGTTTTCAATGGGATAGGAATCAATGGGAGTCTGAAAGCAGCGAAAGCTTCTGTTCGCTGCTGCCCGATATCCCATTGATTCCTATGGGAACGTTTACACCTAACACCCTAACTTGTACCCCGAGTCTAAACACCCCTAATCTGCCGCCCCCTACACCGCTGCCACCTACATTATACTTATTAACCCCTAATCTGCCCCCCCTACACCGCTGCCACCTACATTATACTTAGTAACCCCTAATCTGCCGCCCCTATATTGCCAGCCACCTAAATAAAATGTATTAACCCCTATCCCGCCGCTCCCGGACCCGCTGCAACTAAATAAACGTATTAACCCCTATCCCGCCACTACCAGACCCCGCCGCAACTAAATAAACTTATTAACCCCTATCCCGCTGCTCCCGGACCCAACCGCAACTAAATAAACTTATTAACCCCTATCCCACCGCCCCCGGACCCCGCTGCAACTAAATAAACTTATTAACCCCTAAACTGACGCTCCCGGAGCCCACCTCCACCTACATTATACTTATTAACCCCTAATCTGCCCCTACAATGCTGCCACCTACATTAAATTTATTAACCCCCTAATCTGCCCCCCCTACACTGCCACCACCTACCTACATTTATTAACACCTAATCTGCTGCCCCCAACGTCGCTGCCACTATATTAAATTTATTAACCCCTAAACCTAAGTCTAACCCTAACCCTAACACCCCATAACAAATATAATTTAAATAAATATAAATAAATATTACTAATTGGAACAGCCAATAGAATGCAAGCTCAATCCTATTGGCTGATTGGATCAGCCAATAGGATTGAACTTCAATCCTATTGGCTGATTGCATCAGCCAATAGGATTTTTCCTACCTTAATTCAGATTGGCTGATAGAATTCTATCAGCCAATTGGAATTGAAGGGACGCCATCTTGGATGATGTAACTTAAAGGACCCGTCATTGTTGAAGAAGACTCCGGATGAAGAGGATGCTCCGCGTCGGATGTCTTGAAGATGGACCCGCTCCGCGCCAGATGGATGAAGATAGAAGATGTCGTCTGGATGAAGACTTCTGCCCGTCTGGATGAAGACTTCTGCCCGTCTGGAGGACCACTTCTGCCCGTCTGGAGGACCACTTTTGCCGGCTTCGTTGAGGACTTCGGCCCGGTTGGGTGAAGACTTCTCAAGGTAGGGTGATCTTCAAGGGGTTAGTGTTAGGTTTTTTTAAGGGGGGATTGGGTGGGTTTTGGAGTAGGGTTGGTTGTGTGGGTGGTGGGTTTTAATGTTGGGGGGGGTTGTAATTTTTTTACAGGTAAAAGAGCTGATTACTTTGGGGCAATGCCCCGCAAAAGACCCTTTTAAGGACTATTTGTAATTTAGTGTAGGTTAGGGCTTTTTTATTTTGGGGGGGCTTTTTTATTTTGTTAGGGGGATTAGATTAGGTGTAATTAGTTTAAAAAACTTGTAATTTGTTTTTTATTTTCTGTAATTTAGTGTTTGGGTTTTTTTGTACTTTAGATAATTTTATTTAATTTTATTTGATTGTATTTAGTTTAGGGAATTTATTTAATTATAGTGTAGTGCTAGGTGTAATTGTAACTTAGGTTAGGTTTTATGTTACAGGTATATTTGTATTTATTTTAACTAGGAAGTTATTAAATAGTTAATAACTATTTAATAACTATTTTACCTAGTTAAAATAAATACAAACTTGCCTGTAAAATACAAATAAACCCTAAGCTAGCTACAATGTAACTATTAGTTATATTGTAGCTAGCTTAGGGTTTATTTTACAGGTAAGTATTTAGTTTTAAATAGGAATAATTTATTTAATGATAGTAATTTTATTTATATTTATTTAAATTATATTTAAGTTAGGGGGTGTTAGGGTTAGACTTTAGAGGTTAATACATTTAATATAGTGGTGGCGATGTTGGGGGCGGCAGATTAGGGGTTAATAAATGTAGGTAGGTGGCGGCGGTGTAGGGGGGCAGATTAGGGGTTAATAAATTTAATGTAGGTGTTGGCGGTGTAGGGGCAGCAGATTAGGGGTTAATAAATTTAATGTAGGCGGCGGCGGCGGTGTAGGGGGGGCAGATTAGGGGTTAATAAGTATAATGTAGGTGGCGGTGGGCTCCGGGAGCGGCGATTTAGGGGTTAAACATTTTATTTAGTTGCGGCAGGGTCCTTGAGCGGCGGTTTAGGGGTTAATACATTTATTAGAGTTGCGGTGGGCTCCGGGAGCGGCGGTATAGGGGGTAAACAGTATAGTATAGTGTGGGTGTTTAGTGACAGGGTACCAAGAAAGCTGTAAAAAAAGCCGAAGAGCAGCGTGATCGATGACTGTTAGTTAACAACAGTCCACTGCTCATCGCCCCGTACTTGGTGCGCAGCTTTTTGACAGCGATGTTAGGCGATCTTAGGCGAGCGTATTGGTGCCGTTGAATGCAAGTAAGTTGACGGCTTGATAAGTAGATGCCATAGTATGGACTGAGACTGGGGGGGGGTTGCCCAATAATCCATCATATGGCATACAATTAGTTTACATGTAGTATTTAGTTTAGACATTATTAGATTTTAGATATTCTGAAAGGGATACATAGATAGCAAATAAAGGGATACTCTGAAGCACATTAGAATTGACGAAGTGATACATCAGAGGTTAAGTATGGACAATGTATGTGACTCTGCTTCACAATTTATTGGTAAAACATAACACAAAAGAGGCTACATACGCTTAGTAAGCTATTGATATAAATATTTTAGGAAATAGTTAGTGTTGGTGGGAGGGATGCAGAACTATGTACCATTTTATTAGAGATTTGATTTACACTTTATTTTCCATTAGGGAGATTGACTTCATCTACAGACTGAAAGTGAAGAATACCTATGTAATCATGTCTGTGGCATTGTTTTTCAACTGTACTGACTTCGAAAAACATACAAAGACAAGTTCACATGGTAAGTGTATACAATGTATGGACAGAGTCTGGGGGAGGGATTTTGCCCAATGATCCATCATATGGCCTACAATTAGTTTACATGTAGTATTTAGTTTAGACATTATTAGATAATAATAAATGCCACAGATAGAAGATAAAGGGATACTGTGAAACACATAGAATTGACAAAGTCATACATCAGAGGTTAAGTATGGACAATTTATGAGACTGCTTCACAATTTATTATAACATAACACGAAAGAGGCTACATATGCTTAGTAAGCTATTGATATAAATATTTTAGGAAATAGTTAGTGTTAGTGGGAGGGATGCAGAACTATGTACCATTTAATTAGAGATTTGATATACACTTTATTTTCCATTAGGGAGATTGACTTCATCTACAGACTGATAGTAAAGAATACCAGACTGAAAGTGAAGAATACCAATGTGATCATGTTTGTGGCATTGTCTTTCAACTGTGCTGACTTTAAAAACCATACAAAGACATGTTCACATGGTAAGTGCACACAATTGTCTGGAACAAGACTGGGGGGTGCAGTATACATCCTATGGGAAACACTTATGTTTCCTCATTTCTTTTAGATGGTATTTCATAATCCTCTATTTGGAAAGTGATGCATGTGACAAATAATGAAGATGAACTGATATTTGGAATAGAATCAACTTTTAAAGATCATACATCCAGGTTAGTTTGCACAATGCATGCTATTGGTAAGAATCATAGAAGGAATAATGTGAAAATAGTTCATAATATATTGAATGTGTCTGACAATTTTCACCATGTACTATTTTTGAAGACATTTATTTAATATACATTCCCCCTACTTTGTGCTAGAGAGGACTCAGATTGTGATCGATCATACAGATAAAGGTATCCATTTCATAGGTGACATTTAGGTAAATTCGTTTTTGAAGGGACAGGAAATATTACATTCAATTATGTCCCTCATACAATTCAATAATTATGAATTTTAGCACAAAATAGGCTACTAGGCATTATTTTGTCTAATTTTAAATGTTAATAAGTCAACTATTGATTAGACAATTAAATGTGGCACAATTTCGCCATAGACATCAATGGGGAGAGCCAGATAAAAAAAAGCCTAACACCTGCAATGATGGAGCGTAAAGCTCCGTAATGCAGCCCCATTGATGTCTATGGGGAAAGAAAAAGTTAAGTTTAAACCTAACACCCTAACATAAACCCCGAGTCTAAACACCCCTAATCTGCCGCCCCCGACATCGCTGACACCTACATTACACTTATTAACCCAAAATCTGCCACCCCCAATGTCGCCGCCACCTACATAAATTTATTAACCCCTAATCTGCCGCCCCCAATGTCGCCGCCATCTATATAAATTTATTAACCCCTAATCTGCTGCCTCCAACTTCGCCGCCGCTACTATACTAAAGTTATTAACCCCTAAACCTCTGGCCTCCCACATCACTAACACTAAATAAATATATTAACCCCTAAACCTAACTCTAACCCTAAGTCTAACCCTTACTCTAACATAACCCTAACTCTAACACCCCTAACTTTAACATAATTACAATAATTCTAAATAAAACCTACTTTTAATAACTAAATAATTCCTATTTAAAATAAAATACTTACCTGTAAAATAAACCCTAAGCTAGCTACAATATAACTAATAGTTACATTGTAGCTATCTTAGGTTTTAATTTTATTTCACAGCTAAGTTTGTATTTATTTTAACTAGGTAAACTAATTAGTAAATAGTTATTAACTGTTTACTAGCTACCTAGTTAAAATAAATTAAAAAAAATACCTGATTGGAACAGCCAATAGAATGCAAGCTCAATCCCATTGGCTGATTTGGTCAGCCAATAGTATTGTAGCTCAATCCTATTGGCTGATTGCATCAGCCAATAGGAATTTTTACCCTTTAATTCGGATTGGCTGATGGAATTCTATCAGCCAATTGGAATGCAAGGGACGCCATCTTGGATGACGTCCCTTAAAGGGAACCTTCAGTGTACGGCTGGGACCGTATGAAGAGGATGTTCCGCGCCGGATGTCTTGAAGATGGAGCCGCTAGACTTAGGGTTAGGTTTAGGGGTTAATAACTTTAGTATAGTGGCGGCGACATTGGGGGCAGCAGATTAGGGGTTAATAAGTGTAGTTAGGTGGCGGAGATTTGGGGGCAGCAGATTAGGGGTTAATAACAGTAATGTAGGTTGCGGCGATGTTAGGGACAGCAGATTAGGGGTTAATAATATTTAACTAGCAGACAAACATTGTTCTCATCACTGTGTAAAGTTGAAAAGATATTTAATGCATATTTGTTAAACAATAAAGAATTTAAGAAAATCCTTTCTAAGTCTCAGGTGCTGGGATTTGTTATTAATATATTAATTTTATTTTAGTGTTTGCGATGCGGGAGGGCCTCGGTTTAGGGATTAATAGGTAGTTTATGGGTGTTAGTGTACCTTGTTACACTTTAGTTATGAGTTTTATGGTACAGCTTTGAAATTTAAAACTCATAACTACTGACTTTCAGGTTACGTTACAGATCTTGTAGTTATAGGCTGTACCGCTCACTTTTTGGCCGGACAGGCAAACTCCTAATACCGGCGCTATGGAAGTCCCATTGAAAAATGAAAGGTGCAGTACTTTTTGAAAGGTGCAGTAGTTACGTTGCGTGACGGCCAAAAAGGTGTGCGGTACAGCTATACCTACAACACCTGTAATACCAGCGGTAGTGAAAAAGAGCCATAACAATGCTTTTTCTATCATAACGCACAACTTGTAATCTAGCTGAATAAATGTTAGAGCATAGACAGAAGATGACTTTACAATTATTATACTTACAGAATATTTTTTTAGTCATGTGTTATGAAATAACATAATTGCTTTTAGATTCTAATTATTTTTTTCTTTTTTCTTACAGATTTTCAATTTTGATGAATTCCCAAAAGAATATTGATTTATTGTTAGAAACAATTTTTTTTTAAAATAAATGCCTTTGCATACTATCGGCTAGATTACGAGTTGTGCGTTAGGCTTAAAAAGCAGCGTTGGCCGGTCCCAACTCTGCTTTTTAACGCCCGCTGGTATTACGAGTCTTGCAGGTACAGGTGTACCGCTCACTTTTTTGGCCAGACTTGGAAATACCGCAAATCCACTTACGTCAATTGCGTATCCTCTTTTTTCAATGGAACTTGCATAGTGCCGGTATTACAAGTCTGACAAAAAGTGAGCGGTAGACCCTCTCCTGTCAAGCCTTGTACCGATTTTAAAGTCAGTAGTTAAGAGTTTTACACTACAACGCAGTAGCATAAAACTCTTAACTAAAGTGCTAAAAAGTACACTAACACCCATAAACTACCTATTAACCCCTAAACCGAGGCCCCCCCCACTTCGCAAACACTAAAATAATTTTTTTAACCCCTAATCTGCCGAACCGGACATCGCCACCACTATAATAAATATATTAACCCCTAAGCCGCCGCACTTCCGCCTCTCAAAAATTAGTTAAATATTATTAAGCCCTAATCTGCTGTCCCTAACATTGACGCCACTTACCTACATTTATTAACCCCTAATCTGCCGCCCCCAACGTCGCCGCCACTATTTAAAGTTATTAACCCCTAAACCTAAGTCTAACCCTAGCCCCTCCTAACTTAAATATAATTTAAATAAATCTAAATAAAACATACTATTAATAACTACATTATTCCTATTTAAAACTAAATACTTACCTATAAAATAAACCCTAAGATAGCTACAATAAAACTTATAGTTACATTGTAGCTAGCTTAGAGTTTATTTTATAGTTAAGTATTTAGTTTTAAATAGGAATTATTTAGGTAATAATAGTAATTTTCTTTAGATTTATTTAAATTATATTTAAGTTAGGGGGTGTTAGGGTTAGACTTAGATTTAGGGGTTAATGACTTTCATATAGTGGCGGCGACGTTAGGAATGGCAGATTAGGGGTTAATAATATTTAACTAATGTTTGCGAGGCAGGAGTGCGGCGGTTTAGGGGTTAATATGTTTATATGTTGGGGCGGCAGATTAGGGGTTAATAAGTGTAAGTAGGTTGCAGCAACATTGGGAGCGGCAGATTAGGGGTTAATAAATATAATGTAGGTGTCGGTGATGTTGGGGGCAGCAGATTAGGGGTTCATAAGTATAATGTAGGTGGCGGCGGTGTCCAGAGTGGTAGATTAGGGGTTAATCAATATAATGTAGGTGTCAGCAATGTCGGGGGCGTCAGATTAGGGGTTAATAAGTGTAAGATTAGGGGTGTTTAGACTTGGGGTTCATGTTAGGGTGTTTGGTGTAGACATAAATGTATTTTCCCTATAGGAATCAATGGAGCTGCGTTAGGAGCTAAACGCTGCTTTTTTGCAGGTGTTAGGTTTTTTCAGCCGGCTCTCCCCCATTGATTCCTATGGGGAAATCGTGCACGAACACGTTCAGCCAGCTCACCACTAATGTAAGCAGCGCTGGTATTGAGGTGAGATGTGGAGCAAAATTTTGCTCTACGATCACTTTTTTGCGGTTAAAAACCCGTAATACCAGCGCTGTCTGTAATTGAGTGGTGAGCATAAACTGTTCGTTAGCACTGCACAGCCTCTAACGCAAAATGTAGGTGTATATATTCACATATTTTATTATATATATATATATATATATATATATATATATATATATATATATATATATTATCTATCCAAGTAAGATAATAACAAATACATCCTTCTAATATTAGGACATGTCAAGAAAGATTAGTCCCATGACTGGTTTTTAAAGTATCAATTTTACAAGCACATGCCTGATATTAAATATAATACAGTTACCTATTTTTATTTTTATTTAAAATATCAACACAGCTCAAGCAGATAATGAGTGTTAAAGTCTTGTATTTTACAAAAGTTAAGGTGGAGTTAGATACAGCTATATAATTTTTGGTTGTGTGATTTAGAGATGTACAAATCATAAAATGTTAATGACGGGGCTATGCAGTATAAAGTCTACATAACAACTTTGGTTATATCACTTTTAAGATATGTGTAGGGTGAACTTGTTAGATTAAAGTGACAGTGAAGCTTAATTTTATATTCACATTCTAATATCTATCATTAATTTTTTTGGAAAAGTTGAATATATTCTTAAAATAAATATAGCTTAGTTATTTTATCATTATTTGCAAGGTAACCTAGGTAGATTAAATCAGTGGTTCTCAACCAAAGTGATCTCAAGGCCCGGTAAATTTTTGCTAGACATGTCCAGGGCCCGGTAGTTTTATATATATATATATATATATATATATATATATATATATATATATAGTGAGCAGCAGGGGTGGGCTGATCAGCCAGGCAAATAGGACCTAGGCCGAGGGACCAGCAAATAGGGGGGCCCACAAATGGCATCTCCACGGATCCTGGTGCATTCTTTAAGCTGGAGTTTTCAGTTGCCCTATCAGTAACTAAGCAAGTAAGTGTGGGTTTAGTGGGGGCCCTGGCGGGGGTCTGTCGCTGTGAGGGCCATAGAGTTTGGGGTCTGGCCCTGGAGGTTGGGTGCCCTTTCTCTGGACCTTAATGTTGGGGGTCCTGGCTCTGGAGGTTGAGGGGCCTGTTGGGGGCAGGGCAGGGAGGCTACCATGTTCATTTGCATAAAATTTTATACATTTCGGTCAGTGTGAGACAGTGTTGCTGGGGCCTTGATTGGTCTCAGTCTGCCCCTGGTGTGCAGTGGGGTAAGACTGTGCAGTGGGGGCATGACAGGTCGGGGCCCACCAGCAGGGCTATCACGGCCCGGTACTGGGCCACGGCCCGGCTGTTGAGAAACCAGGGATTAAATGATCTTAAAGAAAAATGATAGCTAGGTTTATTTTCACATTTAGACAGAGATAGTTATTGTATGCCATATTGATGACTTTTCACTCTAGTGGAGTCATTTGAAGGGACAGTTAACTCATAGATATTTCAAAATATAATTTCTCACAATTATCCTCTTTACCTGCTGGAGTGTATACAATTGTTTAAAAGTATTTCCGTTACCCTTAATTTTTATTTTAAAATAGTTTATTTCTCCTATGGTATCTCCACCTATTCGTAATGTTTTTGGCCTTAAGGCAAAGCTGTGTAAACACAGCCATCATAAGATATTACACTCCCAGTGGGGCATACAATATATAAGGTAATACAATGTAAATTTATTTTTTGGTTGATTGGTTTCCAGATATAAGAAGTATGTATATGTACACAATGTGATAAAGTTTGGAGATTAGATTATATCTACAAGCTCCAAACATTTTATTTTGTTGTGGCTTCAAAACACAAAATAAGAATTCATATACAAACCGTAACAATTTAATTTCATACATTATATACTCTGCTGCTGATTAAATAATAAGGAATTGTAAACACATTAAGTGAACCAAATATTATAGTATACTGTCCCTTTAAGAAGCTGCACCGAATCACTAAAAAGGGAGATAAGTGGCCAGTTTACATACAAGGTCCTCACACAGGTCAATTGTATATTCATATAACAGGGTCGAGTATGACAAAATGTGGAATGTGTATTAATGTAAATATCTATTTTTTTTAGACTGTCCCTTTAAATGTTTATAACCTTTCAAGGGGTATACACTCATCTATTTAAATATATTATCATATTTAGACATGACTGCATATTTATTTTAAAAAATTATCATTGCATATTTACTATTAGAATAGTGGGTATTACATGCACTCATCAATGAGAAGAGCAATATTGTAAAGTAAATATGTCAACTATTTAGTTTTAGTTAATCGCTTCTGATGGCTATTTCATTTGTAGTGAAAGGGACATGAAACCCAAAGTTAATCTTCCATGATTGCGACAGAGTAGATTTGAATCTAAAATAACATTTTACTTAGATAATCACATGGTTCATTTTCATGTTATCGTAAGTTAGAAAAAACTATATGCATAGGCTTATGAGCAGCAAAGCATTACTGGGAGATATCTACTTATTTGTGGGTGGGCAACAATGCATAGTTGCAATGGTTAGCCAGATGTCTTTAGATACTTCACACTATTGCATATCTGCTCCTTAACAATAAAGACACCATGAAAAAGAAAATTATATGTTAACATTTCAGACAAATACATGCTCTATTTGATTTTTATAAATAAGGACCACAAACGTTTAATCTCCATTAAAAAAATGTCCGTTTATTTTCTTAAAGTAACATCCATTATAGATACAAAGAACGCATTTCACCATTTTTGAAATATAGCGTGGTAAACGTATCTTTCAACACAAGATTCGCATTTATGAAAATTGAATATAATTTTACACACTGTCACTTAGCACACAATCGTTGTGCATTTTTGGGATTGTAAATACATTTAAAAGAGCACTGTCAATACTTCCCAATGAGTCACGATATTTATTTAAAAAACAATGAATACATACAATATTTACATTTTTTAATCTAAAATATTTGTAAACTTTTTTAATTAACTTGAACAATGTTACACATCTATCGATCAATATTAAACATAGAAATGTGTCATAAGCATTTGCTAATGTGACTGGATTATATTTACTATCAAAATAGATTAAACAAAATAGATTAATATTTAACTGATTCCGTATATTATATATGCGTCACATATACACATTCCATTCCCATAAATTCTAAAGAAAAGTCTACATGCCAAATGTAGTAACATCACCCCTAGGAGGTATGTGTATCAAAGTTACAAATATATGAATCCATGAATCATTAACTAACGGCCAATCAGAGTTCATCACACAAACATGACTTGAATCAGTATGGCCTCACAGACATGCTAACAAAATTAAAGTATTTTATCCAATCAGATGTACAGCTACCATGTCCCATGGTGTATCTCATGTTTACTTCCCCATATAAAAGTCCATTACACGTTGCCATTTTTGTCAGTTCTCTTATGCCTGCATTTAGCCAGGATATCTCCCAGGTTCACCAGAGAGGGAAGTGCTGCATTGGTGTACGCGGTCGAGGACTTTTATCCGCAGCTGTCTGGGGCTCAGAAGAGGTTGATGACTAGGGCGGTAAAAAGGGCCATCTGGGTGTTTGTCACCCTTTCTGTGAATGTGGTGGAAGACGTCCAGAGGAGCCCTGAGAAAATCATCCGGAGATTCAGGGATATGAGTTTGTGGCTGCATAATAAAGTCCGCCTCATGAGGGAGTGGACTAGTGCCCATCAGAGAGGTGAGAATACAGTCCACCCCCACAGAAACTAGTCCTACAACCTCATAAGGAGACTTTATGCATCCTCCTCAATCTCTGTTTCCCCTAGAGATTTTCTGCCACCCGGTCCTCGGCCCCCTCCTAGTCCCCAGCTGCTGGTCCTGAAACTCCTGACCCGGAGGCCAGTGCAGCTCCAATCGGTGACCTGGGAGAAGGCAGTACGGAGGCTGAACCAGGTAAAGATCAGACTTCATATAATATTTTAATGTTTGAGTATACATTTAAGCAATGTGTATATGGTCATATATTCAACCTATATAGATCTCACAACAGACGTTACCTATGATGGTAGACATCTGAATTTAGATTCATCATACATCAAATAGGAATAATGCTTTTCTTAAAAATATTAATTTCATGGATTTGTCAGACATCAAATAGGAATAAATCTTTTTCTTGCAGTCTCCCGAATATGCGTCACAGAGATAAAATGGAATTGCACATCCATGAAATCCATATCCTACGCCATTTCATACATTGAATATATCGATTCATACAAAGCTTAGGAATAATAATTTGTATCATTAAATCTTTACAATGATCCTATTGGAATATCGTGATACACACAATTGTAAATATATTCGAAAGCTTTAAAAATTATACTCATCACACTACTAGTTCTAAATCAATTCATAATCACGGATGCACAATTACGCTTTTAATTATTGCGCAATGATCATGGAAGATATAATTGTGCAGAGACATGAACATGTGTTTGCAGTAACAGTGGCATTACTTTAGACATGTTGGTCAAATGTATACATTAATTAGTATAAATGTTAAGAATACAGTATCCTGATTCTCAATATTCTAACTTAAAAAAGCTATACTAGCAATATAAAAATAAAAATTGACAGATCAATGTATAATAATTGATGACAATGTAAGAGTACATAAAATGACTCAAAGGGACAGTCAACAACCTAAAAGCTTTAAAAAAAACATACATGATCTCTTTATTTATAAATACAGTTTAGAAAACAATGAACTCACGTGAAAAATTAAAATATGTTTAACTTTGTCAAATTTAAAAACTTACGCCTAGATTTAGAGTTTGGCGTTAGCCGTCAAAACCAGCGTTAGGGGCTCCTAACGCTGGTTTTGGGCTACCGCTGGTATTTAGAGTCTTGTAGGTAAGGGTCTAATGCTCACTTTGCAGCCGCGACTTTTCCATACCGCAGATCCCCCTACGCCAATTGAGTATCCTATCTTTTCAATGGGATCTTTCTAACACCGGTATTTAGAGTCTTGGCTGAAGTGAGCGTTAGAAATCTAACGACAAGACTCCAGCTGCAGAGAAAAGTCAGGAGTTAAGAGCTTTATGGGCTAACGCCGGTTTATAAAGCTCTTAATTACTGTGCTCTAAAGTTTACTAACACCCATAAACTACCTATGTACCCCTAAACCGAGGCCCCCCACATCGCCGCCACTCTAATAAAATTTTTTAACCCCTAATCTGCCGACCGCACACCGCCGTCACCTACGTTATCCCTATGTACCCCTAATCTGCTGCCCCTAACACCGCCGACCCCTATATTTATTAACCCCTAATCTGCCGCCCCCAACGTCGCTGCCACCTACCTACACTTATTAACCCCTAATCTGCCGACCGGACCTCACCGCTACTCTATTAAATGTATTAACCCCTAAAGCTAAGTCTAACCCTAACCCTAACACCCCCCTTAGTTAAATATAATTTTTATCTAACGAAATAAATTAACTCTTATTAAATAAATTATTCCTATTTAAAGCTAAATACTTACCTGTAAAATAAACCCTAATATAGCTACAATATAAATAATAATTATATTGTAGCTATTTTAGGATTAATATTTATTTTACAGGCAACTTTGTATTTATTTTAACCAGGTACAATAGCTATTAAATAGTTAATAACTATTTAATAGCTACCTAGTTAAAATAATTACAAAATTACCTGTAAAATAAATCCTAACCTAAGTTACAATTAAACCTAACACTACACTATCAATAAATTAATTAAACTACCTACAATTATCTACAATTAAACCTAACACTACACTATCAATAAATTAATTACATAAAATACCTAGAAATAAATACAATTAAATAAACTAACTAAAGTACAAAAAATAAAAAAAGAACTAAGTTACAAAAAATAAAAAAATAAGTTACAAACATTAGAAAAAGATTACAACAATTTTAAGCTAATTACACCTACTCTAAGCCCCCTAATAAAATAACAAAGCCCCCCAAAATAAAAAAATGCCCTACCCTATTCTAAAATAAAAATAGAAAAGCTCTTTTACCTTACCAGCCCTTAAAAAGGCCTTTTGTGGGGCATGCCCCAAAGAACTCAGCTCTTTTTCCTGTAAAAAAAAACATACAATACCCCCCCAACATTACAACCCACCACCCACATACCCCTAATCTAACCTAAACCCCCCTTAAATAAACCTAACACTAAGCCCCTGAAGATCTCCCTACCTTGAGTCGTCTTCACCCAACCGGGCACCGATGGACCAAAAGAAGACATCCGGAGCGGCAGAAGTCTTCATCCTATCTGGGCAGAAGAGGACATCCGGACCGGTAGACATCTTCATCCAAGCGGCATCTTCTATCTTCATCCATCCGGAGCGGAGCGGAGCCATCTTCTTCCAGCCGAAGCGGATCCATCCTCTTCTACCGACGCCTACTCACCGAATGATGGTTCCATTAAATGACGTCATCCAAGATTGGGTCCCTCAAATTCCGATTGGCTGATAGGATTCTATCAGCCAATCGGAATTAAGGTAGGAAAATTCTGATTGGCTGATGGAATCAGCCAATCAGATTGAGCTTGCATTCTATTGGCTGTTCCGATCAGCCAATAGAATGCGAGCTCAATCTGATTGGCTGATTGGATCAGCCAATCGGATTGAACTTGAATCTGATTGGCTGATTCCATCAGCCAATCAGAATTTTCCTACCTTAATTCCGATTGGCTGATAGAATCCTATCCAATCGGAATTCGAGGAACGCCATCTTGGATGACGTCATTTAAAGGAACCATCATTCGGCGAGTAGGCGTCGGTAGAAGAGGATGGATCCGCGTCGGCTGCTTGAAGATGGCTCCGCTCCGGATGGATGAAGATAGAAGATGCCACTTGGATGAAGATGTCTACCGATCCAGATGTTCTCTTCTGCCCGGATAGGATGAAGACTTCTGCCGCTACGGATGTCTTCTTTTGGTCCATCGGTGCCCGGTTGGGTGAAGATGACTCAAGGTAGGGAGATCTTCAGGGGCTTAGTGTTAGGTTTATTTAAGGGGGGTTTGGGTTAGATTAGGGGTATGTGGGTGGTGGGTTGTAATGTTGGGGGGTATTGTATGTTTTTTTTTACAGGCAAAAGAGCTGAATTCTTTGGGGCATGCCCCACAAAAGGCCCTTTTAAGGGCTGGTAAGGTAAAAGAGCTTTTCAATTTTTATTTTAGAATAGGGTAGGGCATTTTTTTATTTTGGGGGACTTTGTTATTTTATTAGGGGGCTTAGAGTAGGTGTAATTAGCTTAAAATTGTTGTAATCTTTTTCTAATGCTTGTAACTTATTTTTTTATTTTTTGTAACTTAGTTCTTTTTTTATTTTTTATACTTTAGTTAGTTTATTTAATTGTATTTATTTGTAGGTATTTTATGTAATTAATTTATTGATAGTGTAGTGTTAGGTTTAATTGTAGGTAATTGTAGGTAGTTTATTTAATTAATTTATTGATAGTGTAGTGTTAGGTTTAATTGTAACTTAGGTTAGGATTTATTTTACAGGTAATTTTGTAATTATTTTAACTAGGCAGCTATTAAATAGTTATTAACTATTTAATAGCTATTGTACCTGGTTAAAATAAATACAAAGTTGCCTGTAAAATAAATATTAATCCTAAAATAGCTACAATATAATTATAATTTATATTGTAGCTATATTAGGGTTTATTTTACAGGTAAGTATTTAGCTTTAAATAGGAATCATTTATTTAATAAGATTTATTTTGTTAGATAAAAATTATATTTAACTTAGGGGGGTGTTAGGGTTAGACTTAGCTTTAGGGGTTAATACTATTTATTATAGGGTTATTGAGGCGGGAGTGAGGCGGATTAGGGGTTAATAACTTTATTATAGTAGCGGTGAGGTCCGGTCGGCAGATTAGGGGTTAATAAGTGTAGGTAGGTGGTGGCGACGTTGGCGGCGGCAGATTAGGGTTTAATAAATATAATATAGGGGTCGGCGGTGTTAGGGGCAGCAGATTAGGGGCACATAGGGATAAGGTAGGTTGCGGCGGTGTACGGAGCGGCAGATTAGGGGTTAAAAAAATATGCAGGGGTCAGCGATAGCGGGGGCGGCAGATTAGGGGTTAATAAGTGTAAGGTTAGGGGTGTTTAGACTCGGGGTACATGTTAGGGTGTTAGGTGCAGACATAGGAAGTGTTTCCCCATAGGAAATAATGGGGCTGCGTTAGGAGCTAAACGCAGGTGTTAGGTTTTTTTTCAGCTCAAACGGCCCCATTGTTTCCTATGGGGGAATCGTGCACGAGCACGTTTTTGAAGCTGGCCGCGTCCATAAGCACCGCTGGTATTTAGAGTTGCAGTGGCGGTAAATTATGCTATACGCTCCCTTTTTGGAGCCTAACGCAGCCCTTCTGTGAACTCTAAATACCAGCGGTATTTAAAAGGTGCGGGAGAAAAAAAGCACGCGTAGCTAATGCACCCCTTTGGCAGCAAAACTCTAAATCTAGCGGAATGTATGATTGTTCGTGTATTGGGTATTAATGATATCCAATTCTGATTGAATATTTTACAGATATGGATGTTGGTGCTGGACCCTCAAGCTCGGGTTTGTCCCAGTCTGGTATGTCTCATTATACTTCACTTTTGGCTTACAAATTTGGACATTCACATTGATCTATATTAATATGGATCCTCTAATTTGATTTTAAGTGTATTTAAAAAGAAGAATCACGATTCAGAGATTGAATTCCATTGTAATCAAAATCACAATTTATTAGTATTCCAAGATATTCCTCAGAATATTGCTTTAATCTTTATTTGAATGTAATCTTCAGGTCTTGCCCATTTTGGATTCAGCACCTGGGTAGTGCTTGACAGTTGGTGGCTACATTTAGACAACACTAACACATTTTTACACATGTGCAGAATAGATAAATATCCATCTCATATGCATTGATATTTTATTCTTATCATTAAGAGAGAAGGATAATTAAATATTCATGATGATAGGAGGAAATTATATATTTGATTGAAATTGCATGCTCTATCCGATTCATTACATCAACACATGGAATAGACTAATCCTTTATAGTGACATTCTCAAATATTGATATTGAATTTATCTAAAGATACAAAATATCTTTATTAATCAATATACTGTTTTGATGAAACAATACTGTGATTTAAATCACATCTTTCACTCTCGGATTACCTTTATATATAAGCATATTCTAACAGCACCATGATGACATAGTTTAAAATATATCTTATGTCTTGCATTGTGATTAATATGTGTTGTGTCAGAAACCAGATTACTGTACATTGCACAACTTTATATATTTGCCACATGTATTATGCTCTAGTTGTCACTAGTTGTTATTCAAAGTATTACTTGTCTGTTTGAATTTTTTTTAAAACAGGGACCAATAGTTATTTTTAGATATGCCATAGATTAATATGATAAGAATCGGATGTCTAATATTTTAAGAAATAGGACATGTGTGAAAGACATCATTTTCTTTCCACGTACCTTGATGAACTAATTAATTTAATTTTCATATTAGTGTTCTATTCTTTACATTTCTAAAGAGATTATTTAAAATATTTTAGAATAATTTTATTTTATAATACCAAATATGTATATTTAAAACTGATGTACAAATTGTATTACATAATATTTATTTATATCATTAATAGTTGTAGTTAATTTGACAAGCTCATAGGGATCCAGCACCGATGCAGACCTGCCTTTGCAGGATGCTGGTAAGTCCATTTACTCATTCAAACGTCATTAAAGATGTATTTTGCAAAAATATTCTGATCATGTTTATGATGAAGCATTCCATTTGAATACAACTTATAATGTACTCCTCTAATTATATATATATATATATATATATATATATATTATTATTATTATTATTTTAATATTAAGATCTCAAAGCTTCTTAGATCTTAGATCTTTGTGCTTCTGAACACGGCTAGCACATGTTGATATTTTGTATAAATGTAGACAGTAATCATCAAGCTATACACACACATGATAACTATTCAATGTTTTGTGTACTATGCTTTTTTTTGGATTTACAAAATACAGACAATCACATTTAATTATTAATCATTGGTAATTATATATTTTATTTCAATTGGATGCTCCATGAAAATGATAAAATTCCTAAATTTGATTCAGAATCTCTTTAATGCAACATTGATGTGTGTCCTTGAGCCCCAGTAACACGTTATAATATTTGATTTTAACTTGTACTCAACATATTATATTTTACAGATATGGTTGTACATGTGCGATGGAGGAGAATGTGGCTCCCTTGGAGTCTGATGGTACATCAAACATATATAACAACATGTATCTAACGTGTATTGCTTCAAAATCATACTATTGAAGAAAACTAAAGTCTACAGCTTGGTCCCTTTAAAATATATTATTCAATTAATTTTCAAATACACTACTGCCCCCCTTTCTATATCATGCATCATGAACATAGAAATTATGTATTTATTTGCTTATTATTATTAATATTATAATATATATAATTATATTTAAGATTACAAAGGCAATCATCTTAATCTATATGTTAATCAGTGATTTCCTTGTTTCAAAGGCTATGTGGAATGGCCATTTAAATTTGATCATATTACACACTCCCATATTATCCAATTGTTGGAGTCTCCAAAGTCAATCCACGGGCATGTGTCTGAAAGAACTCTATGGCGTTTCAATCTCAAATGCATACATGCATACTGATATATTATCAAAAAGAGAAATGTCATATTGTAAAATCATAAAGATTAGCACATAATGTTGACTTTGAAAAATATGATTTTAATGTATTGATCAAACTTTCCATGAAAAATACCAGTGAGCAATCAGAGTTTCAAGGATCAATTAAATATTATTATAAATTAGACTTGCTTCAAATCAATACCTTTAAACATAATCATTATTGTGACTTTGTATAAATATTTTTTGAGAAAATTAATACAGATTTAAAATGTTGATGAATATTAATTTATATCAATATAATAACATATTTTCATATAATATATGTATTTATAAAACTGTATTATATATTTCAGATGGATCTTCCACTTCTGGGCATCAATCTCCCTCCCTCACTGTTCTTCCCTTCCTGCCTCTTCCCAAAACCAACCCCCTGCCCCCCCTCTCTGCTCTCCCTGTCTTGCCCTTCCTGCTCCTGCCCCACCTGCACAGGCACCAACTGCCCAGGCCCCACACTCCCCCCCTGTGCAGGCTCCACTGGAGCAAGATCAACATGCCCTACCCTGTCACATCCCTCCCCACTAACACATTTACCCTCATCCCCACCATCCTGGGTGTCATGTTATCCTTCCCAGCCACCGATATAAGTATCATTACAAATCAACATTAAAACATACATTTTTAATGGGACATTATACTGATCTAATTATACATAAATTGATTTTGAATTGGAAAGTTGATTTAAATTTTTTTTCTTTATTTTATGAATGTAAATGTTTCATATTTACATTTTATGAAATGATCATCCACATTTTTTAATATCTAGATGTTAGATATAAATAATGTATATATGCCAATATTTTGTATTTGTTATCACCGCCATTTTCCCCAAAGAAATAATGTTTTTCCAAACGATAGGGTTTTTAATTTTCAAACGGCTAGATTATGAGTCTTGCGTTATGAGTAAAAAAGCAGTGTTAAGCCTAATAACGCTGCTTTTTTAGTATTGAGCTGGTATTACGAGTCTTGCAGATCTAGGGGCACAGCACACTTTTTTGGCCTTACCGCAAATGAACTTACGATATTTGCGTATAGTCTTTTTTCTATGGGACTTCCATAGCGCCGGTATTACGAGCTTGTCTTGGGAGGCCAAAAAGTGAGCAGTACACCATACACCGTTAAGATTCGTACCGCATTTTAAAGTCAGTAGTTATGAGTTTTACACAACGCTGTAGCATAAAACTCATAACTAAAGTGCTAAAAAGTACACTAGCACCCATAAACTACCTATTAACCCCTAAACCGAGGCCCTCCCACATCGCAAACACTAAAATTAAATTATTAACCCCTAATATGCCGCTCCGGACTTCGCCGCCACTATAATAAACATATTAACCCCTAAACCGCCGCACTCCCGCCTCGCAAACATTAGTTAAACATTATTAATCCCTAATCTGCTGTCCCTAACATCGTCGCCACCTACCTACATTTATTAACCCCTAATCTGCGCCCCCAACTTCGCCGCCACTATATTAAATTTATTAACCCCTAAATCTAAGTCTAACCCTAACACCCCCTAACTTAAATATAATTAAAATAAATCTAAATAAAACCTACTGTTAATAACTAAATAATTCCTATTTAAAACTAAATACTTACCTGTAAAATAAACCCTAAGCTAGCTACAATATAACTAATAGTTACATTGCATCTAACTTAGGGTTTATTTTTATTTTACAGGCAAGTTTGTATTTATTTTAACTAGGTAGAATAGTTACTAAATAGTTATTAACTATTTAATAACTACCTAGCTAAAATAAATACAAAGTTACCTGTAAAATAAAACCTAACCTGTCTTACACTAACACCTAACCTAACCCTACAATTAAATAAATTCCTTAAATAGGAACTAAATTCAAAACAATGAATTATATATATATATATATATATATATATATATATATATATATATATACACACCCAATTTATAGGGTAGATACAATAATATATAAAATAGGGGCGCTATCTATATATGCCAAATATCTAAATTCACCAAGATAGTGATAACCACAGTTCACAGTATATTACATTTACATAGGCATACAAACATATATGTAGATGGTTACAGAAAAAAAGAAAAAAAGAACCTGTATAGTTGATAATATCAAAATAAACAGATCAGAGTCCAAATAATAAACTCTATCAAAGTCCCCAATGGCTATGGGGGTGTGCAAGGCAGCTCTCCTCGATGTATAAGGCCGTCCACAACGAATTAATCTATAAAGAAACAGAGAAGGCGCCACATAGCATAATTCCGTATGGTATACCAAATAATATATTGCAGCTCAATTGCACTCACGTGTAGGAAAGCACCAAGATGTGGTGCTGACTAGGCAGACCGGAACCTCAGAGTTGCCCGGTAAACTCTCCTCTCAGGCTAAAGCTTCCAGCAGCCAAGTTAGTAGTACTAACTTGGCTGCTGGAAGCTTTAGCCTGAGAGGAGAGTTTACCGGGCAACTCTGAGGTTCCGGTCTGCCTAGTCAGCACCACATCTTGGTGCTTTCCTACACGTGAGTGCAATTGAGCTGCAATATATTATTTGGTATACCATACGGAATTATGCTATGTGGCGCCTTCTCTGTTTCTTTATAAATTCAAAACAATTAGCTAAATTACAAAAAAAATCCACTAAATTACAGAAAATAACAAAACAAATGTGACGTCACTTAAAGGAACCTTCATTCCATAAGAAGTCGAATGAAGATGGTGCTCCGCGCCGGATGTCTTGAAGATGGAGCCGCTCCGCGTCGGAAGGATGAAGATAGAAGATGCCGTCTGGGTGAAGATTTCTGCCCGTCTGGAGGACCACTTCTGCCCGTCTGGAGGACCACTTCTGCCGGCTTCGTTGAAGACATCTTGCCGCTTGGATGAAGACTTCTTCCGGTAAGTGGATCTTCGGGGGTTAGTGTTAGGAATGGATTTTTTAAGGGTGTATTGGGTGGGTTTTATTTTTAGGTTAGGGCTTTGGGCCACAATAGAGCTAAATGCCCTTTTAAGGGAAATGCCCATCCAAATGCCCTTTTCAAGGCAATGGGGAGCTTAGGTTTTTCTAGTTAGGGTTTTATTTGGGGGGTTGGTTGTGTAGGTGGTGGGTTTTACTGTTGGGGGTATTTGTATTTTCTATTTACAGGTAAAAGAGCTGATTTATTTTAGGCAATGCCCTGCAAAAGGCCCTTTTAAGGGCTATTGGTAGTTTAGTTTAGGCTAGGTTTTTTTTATTTTGGGTGGGCTTTTTTTGTTTTGATAGGGCAAATAGATTAGGTGTAATTAGTTTAAAGATCTTTAATTTGTTTTTTATTTTCTGTAATTTAGTGTATGTTTTTCTTTGTAGTTTAGCTAATTTTATTTAATTTAGTTAATTTAATTTAATTTAGGTAATTTATTTAATTGTAGTGTAAGGTTAGGTGTTAGTGTAACTTAGGTTAGGTTTTATTTTACAGGTAAATTTGTATTTATTTTAGCTAGGTAGTTATTAAACAGTTAATAACTATTTAGTAACTATTCTACCTAGTTAAAATAAATACAAACTTGCCTGTAAAAAACTATTAGTTATATTGTAGCTAATTTAGGGTTTATTTTATAGGTAAGTATTTAGTTTTAAATAAGAATTATTTAGGTAATGATATTAATTTGTATTTAGATTTATTTAAATTATATTTAAGTTGGGGGTGTTAGGGTTAGGGTTAGACTTAGATTTAAGGTTAATAAATAGTGGCGGCGACGTTGGGGGTGGCAGATTAGGGGTTAATAAATGTAAGTAGGTCGCGGAGATGTTAGGGGCAGCAGATTAGGGGTTAATAATATTTAAATAGTGTTTGCAATGCAGGAGTACAGCGGGTTAGGGGTTAATATGTTTATTATAGTGGCAGCGACGTTGGGGGCGGCAGATTAGGGTTTAATAAGTGTAGGTAGGTTGCAGCGACAATGGGGGTGGTAGATTAGGGGTTAATAATTATAATGTAGGTGTCGGTGATGTTGGGGGCAGCAGATTAGGTTTTCATAAGTATAATGTAGGTGGCGGCGATGTCCGGAGCGGCAGATTAGGGGTAAATAAGTATAATGCAGGTGTCGGCGATGTCAGGGGAGGCAGATTAGGGGTTAATAAGTGTAAGATTAGGGATGTTTAGACTCGGGGTTCATGTTAGGGTGTTAGGTGTAAACATAAATTTAGTTTCCCCATAGGAATCAATGGGGCTGCGTTAAGGAGCTTTACGCTGCTTTGTTGCAGGTGTTAGGCTTTTTTTCAGCCGGCTCTCCCATTGATGTCTATGGGGAAATTGTGCATGAGCACGTAAAACCAGCTCACCGCTGACTTCAACAGCGCTGGTATTGGAGTGTGGTATGGAGCTCAATTTTGCTCTATGCTCACTTCTTGCCTTTTAACGCCGGGTTTAGAAAAACCTGTAATACCAGCGCTGTAGGTAAGTGAGCGGTGACAATAGCGTGCAAGTTAACCCCTCATAACACAAAACTCGTAATCTGGCCGTTAATATCTTAATGGTTTATCTATGAAGAACATATTTAATGTGTAATTCTTCTTCTCTATAGCATATTTTATTATAATCCTGATTTGTATTTTAATTAGTACAATGTCTCTTTGCTATATTTTTATTATGTTCTGTAATGAATAATCATTTTATATATCTATATTTTTGTTTAGGTTATGACTCAGCATGGTTGATGCTAGAGGCTCTAGCACGTTTGGAGCAAACAATGCTGAGTTCACATCAGTTGCTTGGAAGGATGCATGACACCATGGTTATACAGCTGCAGATTAATCGCCTAAAGCTAATGCGCATCATCCGTATGGAGGCAAGGCTGCAATCCGCAGCTGCAGAACCTCAGGCCGAGGAAGGTGAGGATGATGCCCCAGTAAGTGGAGGATCTGGAGATGACCCGAGGGAGCATGCATAACTCCTCCATCCACATGTTCTGTTTGTTGCTCATTGGCCCAGTTTTTGTTTTGTTTGTTCTTGTTGTGCCTGTTGCACTATTTCACCTTGTCAGATTTTGACTAAGGGTCTATGTTGGGCTTTGTTTATACTTTGCAAAACAAAAAGAAAGGTCCCAACTAGTCTGTTTAAAGATGCCCCACTGTGGTTTAGAGCAGAAAACAAACTTTTGATGCTACCCTCTGGACTGTATCAAGAAATTTTATTAAAACTTAGTATTCACATTGATATGTCCATATCCAGTTACAGCACTATTAAGGTAAACGTGCTGACAATGGGTTCCTCCTGTTAAAACCAATGCCTGACAAGTATATCCAGCGTGCAACTTTTGGAACAGTCTGTCTCAATAGATCACTTTCTTTAAAAATTGCCAAACAACTGCCAGATAACTTCAAAGCCAAAGTCTTATTCAAGAGTATTTAAGTATGAAAACTCTTCTTACGATATCTCTTTATATGTCACACACTTCGGTAGTTAAAAAAACAACATTTCACAACTTCACAATTTCCCAATGTATATTAGGAGATATTAACTTTGTCTTACCAGCTGCGGATAGCGTGTTCTCCCAGGCTCCAGCCTGTCCACCACCGCGGATCGAGCGTTCCACTAGCCAGGCGTCCTCCTGCAAACGGGGATTACTTGTGGCGTGTATTGTCAGGTTTCCCAAATGGACTGGTATCGTGACGTATCCAGCGTGTCACTCCCACCTCTCATCCAATGGATACCCAGCAGAGTGACGTATCTTGCGTATCACTGCCGGCGAAGACCAGGGGCGT
Source organism: Bombina bombina (assembly GCF_027579735.1). Classification (NCBI taxonomy): domain Eukaryota; kingdom Metazoa; phylum Chordata; class Amphibia; order Anura; family Bombinatoridae; genus Bombina; species Bombina bombina. The sequence goes on along the minus strand of NC_069500.1, from coordinate 166,189,427 downwards.
ACTGATAGCATCCTGCAGTACCCCGTTAACGGAAAACGAACTCCAAAAGGTGTGAACTCTTGCTTTGCGTGAAGAGAGAAAAAAGGGCTCCAATAATCACGTACTGGCAAAGGTGTACAGGCAAGGGTTATAGGTTACCTCAGTTTAAAACTTCTGAAGAGGGCAAACTTTACTTCCTCCTCACAGAGGGTAGCTCCGGTGGGCTATGCAGACGGTGCTGCCTAGTGGTAAACAGCCATAAATCACAAAATCAGGAAACATGCCAAGCACCCGAAGTATTAATAAGTTAAAAATTGCACTTTATTGGTATTACAACATTAAAATTAGTATAAAACGGAAGAGAATGTGGGGTAACCCCCAGAAAAGCAGACTAACGCGTTTCGGCTAGGAGAGCCGTACTCATAGTCCCTAAAACAGCTAATAATACACTGATTTAAATACCCAGTGTTCCATTGTGATAGGTTGGACAGTTAATTGAAATTTAAAGGTACATAGCCTTTTATAGCTAAAGCAATGTTGTGCTTTGCTCTGCATATTTGGTAATAACAAAATAACCTTCATAAATTTCATTAATTGTCCAAATGGGGGCATAAATTGATCCTATATACATAAAATTCATTTTTGTTGCAAGATAATAAACATGTGAATAAATCAGACCTTAAATAGGAATGTATACACTTATAGTAGAACGGATGACATTTCATTTCTAACAAAGATGAATGAATAAATATACCAAACAAAGGCTGTTTACAATAGAAAGCTGATATACAATCCTATGAGTCTAGTTATATACTAATAAGATAGTAAAACATATATCCCTCCAATAATAACAGAAAAATGATGATGAGCCTATGACAAGAGATACTACCTTTGAACAAAGTGATGATAAACACTTAAGTAATAACCAACCCTAGGTGTAATATAAACCTTATTTATACTCATACCAAAATTAGCACTCCCCAAGAGGTATATACACTACCGTAAGTGAGCCTATAGCAAAAAAGGTAACATCCTGATAAGAGCACATGACAAGAGTACAAGATCTCGAGAAAATGATATTCATTAATACTTGTGTATAAGGGGAAAAAGGAATTTGTATTCCCATATGTGCTCTGACCAGACGGTACTAGTGCTTTAGAGATGTGAAAAATACCTATAAATGAGCCTATGACTAGAGAATAAACAAAATTGATTAGATTTGTTTAAAGTTAAGTTAACCTAAACCTTACAAATATATTTTCAGAAACCTAACAAAATACCCAAATGTAAGTATGGATAATAGTTCCAATTATATCAAGACCAATAGTTAATAAAATTGTATTCCGAGTTCAGGCCCCAAGGTCTCTTAGTTTGGAGCCTGAAGATCCAATACATTTCTTGTCTTGATAAAACCTTGAAACGATCACCTCCTCTCTTTTGGGGTTGGACTTTTTCAATAATCATCCATTTTAATGAATGACAATATTTGCCATGCTGTTGTACAAAATGGGTCACCAATGTGGTACTGCTCTTGCCCACCCGGATCGTGGACAAGTGCTCACGTATCCTAGAGCGGAGATCCCTAGTGGTCAAACCTACATATTGCAGATTACACACCTCACACCAGAGGAGGTAAACGCAATATGTAGATCTGAAATTCACACATGAAGAAATATCGAAAGTTTCCCCTGTAACCATTGAGGAAAAAGAGGTGCCCACTTGAACGTATTCGCATGCCTTGCATTGTGAATACCCGCACCTATATGTTCCCCTGTGGCTAAGCCAGGAGGAGGATGCACCTGCCTCAGAGCTTGGTCTCTTTAGTTGGGAGGGGGAGACAAGATTTCCTATTGTTTTGTTTCTCCTGTAGGAAAACCTACAGCCTTTCTTGACCGTTTCTGTGAGAGCATCATCAGCCACCAATAACCGAAAATGATTGCGCATTATACCACAAATCTGTGTATATTGGGCTGAATAATCTGTCACGAAGGTCAGTGTGTTATCTGTTGTCTTTATTGGAGTGTGCTTATCCTGTAGGAGAGTTTCTCGTGAAATAAGATTTACTTCATTTCTGGCTCTCTTAATGACTTTTCTGCTATACCCCCGTTGTTGCAGGCGTCTTACCAAGTCGTCTGCATGGGTTTCATAGCTTTGGGGTAAGGTACAGTTTCGTTTGATGCGCACAAATTGACCTTTGGCCACTTAGTGGGGCATATGTTTGGGATGGCAACTTTTAGCGTGAAAGAGGCTATTCCCCGAAATGGGCTTCCTGTACACATTCCTATTTAAAGTCTGATTTATTCACATGTTTATTATCTTGCAACAAAAATGAATTTTATGTATATAGGATCAATTTATGCCCCAATTTGGACAATTAATGAAATTTATGAAGGTTATTTTGTTATTACCAAATATGCAGAGCAAAGCACAACATTGCTTTAGCTATAAAAGGCTATGTACCTTTAAATTTCAATTAACTGTCCAACCTATCACAATGGAACACTGGGCATTTAAATCAGTGTATTATTAGCTGTTTTAGGGACTATGAGTACGGCTCTCCTAGCCGAAACGCGTTAGTCTGCTTTTCTGGGGGTTACCCCACATTCTCTTCCGTTTTATACTAATTTTAATGTTGTAATACCAATAAAGTGCAAGTTTTAACTTATTAATACTTTGTTTATACTTGTCAACTCCATGAAGGACTGTGATGCACTATGTCACCTTGTCAGATGGCTCCAAAGGGGCTATGCTGGCCTTTGTTTACAATTGTCAACTCCATGAAAGGACTGTGATGCACTATGTCACCTTGTCAGGTGGCTCCAAAGGGGCTATGCTGGCCTTTGTTTACCATTGTCAACTCCATGAAAGGACTGTGATGCACTATGTCACCTTGTCAGGTGGCTCCAAAGGGGCTATGCTGGCCTTTGTTTATCCTTGTCAACTCCATGAAAGGACTGTGATGCACTATGTCACCTTGTCAGATGGCTCCAAAGGGACTATGCTGGCCTTTGTTTACCCTTGTTAACTCCATGAAAGGACTGTGATTCACTATGTCACCTTGTCAGATGGCTCCAAAGGGGCTATGCTGGCCTTTGTTTACCCTTGTCAACTCCATGAAAAGACTGTGATGCACTATGTCACCTTGTCAGACGGTTCAAAAGGGGCTATGCTGGCCTTTGTTTACCCTTGTCAACACCATGAAAGGACTGTAATGCACTATGTCCCCTTGTCAGATGGTTCCAAAGGGGCTATGCTGGCCTTTGTTTACCCTTGTCAACTCCATGAAAGGACTGTGATGCACTATGTCACCTTGACAAATGGCTCCAAAGGGGCTGTGTTATAATTCTGACTTTTGTCCTATTATACTATTTATTTATGTTTTATGACCTTCATAAATCATATTTATCATAATAAAAAGAATAATGTCATTAACATTTTCTTCTTTATTTATTAATTTCATTTGTAATAAAAGTTATTTTATGTTTATAATCCTTAAGTGATGCTGACCACAATTCTTAATTTATGGATATGCATTCATAATGTACATTTTTTTATTTTTGCTTTGGAAATCAACAAACACATTTAATATATTTTAAATAGACTATTATCTTTATGTTGGCAGCACATATATTCTAATTTTCCTTACATCTTATTGTAGTAGTATGTAGAATGTGTTGTGTTTAATTGTCTACATTTAAAATTCCTAAACATGCATATTTGTATTTGAAGTCATGTCTCAATATGCATTCACCTATATCATGATATATATATGAGATGTATACTTTTTATAGATGTTATGTCCTGAAATGTTCAATATCGTGTCCTGTATCGATTCAACATTGTTGTTCTCCAAATATAGTACTGTGAGCATGATTTTGAAATGTAACTCTTAAAGGGACATGAAATCCGAAATGTATCTTTCATTAGTTATGTTAAACATACAATTTTAACCCGGTTTCCAATTCTCTTCTATTCTCAAATGTGCTTCAGTCTCTTGGTATAATATGTTGAAGGAGCATCAATACACTACTAGTTTTTAAGTGAACACATGGGTGAGGCAATAACAATCGGTAGATATATGCATCCACCAATCAGCAGATCGACGCTATGTTATTTACTGCTCCTGAGCTTTCCGAGATCAACCTTTCAGCAAAGGATAACAAGATAACAAATCAAAGAATATGAGTAAACGTGAATGTTGTTTAAAATGTTATGCTTCTGTCAAAATAATGTAAGCAAATGTCCTGCTAAATATTTCCCAAATAAGTAAAACCCTTTAAGCTAGCTTGAAAAATATACACTTTATTTAACGTATTCAATGTTGTCAACACATCGAGAGAAAAATGGCATACAGGCTTATTAAAGAATACTAATATTTGCTTTATTTAACAAGCACATTTAGATATACCAATGTGCCATAAGTCTTTGAATATGTTAGCAAATGTTCTTGTTTAATCTATGTTGTTTGCATCACCACAGTGATATGCCATTATGTATAATTGTAATGGCCATTATTTTGTATTAGGAGAACAAGTTTGGACATAAAAAAAAACAATCAGTCTTATCAACAAGGACAGCATGTGATGATGTTGTCTCAACACACTTGTAAAAGACACTCTGCAAACAATCTGCCTCCATGGAGCTGGTCCCTTAGAAGCCTATTCAATACAGAGTGTGCTCTACAAGTGTAAGAAGACAACATCATCACATACCTATCCTTTCACATTACATTTAAAAAAAAAAATATATATAGATACTTCTTCCTCCTTCCCATTAAACTGAGGCTCTGAGGAGGGCAAATGGAGATGGTTGGGGAAGAAGAGGAGGAAGAGTACTGTGAGTGGAGTGGATGGGGATTGGCCAGGCAGAATAGGAGATGGAGGAGGCCCAGGAGCTGATGGTCCAGGAGCTGATGGTTTTACCATTCCTGGATATAGTCTGCTTAACACCTCCCGAAGGACCGGCAATAAACTCTTTTGTACATTTAACATATTAGTTTGTCCTTCGATCAGGCGGTTCACTGCATTGGCCATGAACTCTGTGTGTGCCCATTGTGCCCTCCGGGAGGTCTGCTTATTTGCTATTGCTTATTTGTGCCTTGAGGTAAATTACCAACAACCAATAGAAAGTGATAACCAAGTGGTTAGATGGTTGTGGAGGTATACCTAAATTGGTTTTTTAATACAGGATCTTCGATATCAATGTATATATGTGTATCAAAGTGTACCCACTGCTGGTTATCTTAGGCAGGTAGGTGCTGATCCTAACTGGGATATAATCAGAATATATGCGTATAGGGTGGATATATTTGTTTATACTCCTATAATTACTGTATAGGAGATACCACCAATAACTCTTGTGAGTGTCACTTGAGTATCAACAGAGATACATGGATTATGGTATATTAGTAATAAAGTGTATCTGTTAATACCTTCCAAGTAAAAATATCTGTTAATACAGTGATCATCACTGGGTACATATGTAGGACAAATTTGTACCTAGTAATACCAGTTAGTTTCAGTTGTACACTTATTGATACCAGGGGTAACGGTATTCTGCCTCTATATGTTAATATCTGTTAGTACAATGATCATCACTGGGTACATATGTAGGACAAATGTGTACCTAGTAATGCCAGTTAGTTTGAGTTGTACACTTGTTAATACCAGGGGTAACGGTATTGTGCCTCTATATGGAATACTTATATCTGGTGTCACCATATGGGAGATACAACCTATTAATACAGTGAGTATCGTTTCTTGGTCAAAATGGGGTACATAGGTTGTGGTCCCCACAAATATATCTATAAGTGCCTGTTGTTAAAAAGATACCAGTTGATACCAAGGGTTGGGTAGACCTTAACTGAACAGTTGGGAAGGAAAGTGTATACCTTAATACCAGTGTGTCAGTTTACTTATTAATACCAGGAGTGATACCTTTGGTTACCATATGGGAGAGAATATCTATTAGTATTGTAAGTATCGTTTCCTTATCAAAACGGAGTATATAGATAGTGGTCCCTTAGTGGAGATAAGTATGTCTGTAAGTATCTGATATCAGAGGGTTACCTATTAATACCAATAGTTAGGTCGACCTTAACTGGGTAATTTAGAGGGAGAGTATATACTTTGGATACCAATATATCTCTTAATACCTGGGGTGATAATATTCTGCCCCTACAGAAGATGGAAATACCTGTTATTACCGTATGAGAGAAAATTACCTTTTAATACCATAAGTATCGTTTCAGTATCTATGAAAGGTACGTGGGTTATTATACCTAATGGGTATAAATATATCAATAGGTACCAAATGCCGAAAATTACCTATTAATACCGTAGGTTGTGCTCAGCCGAATTGGCAGAAGGTTTATTTACCTATTAATACCCATTGGAGATTGTTACCTTTCAAAACCTAATGTCAAGAATTACCTGTTAATACCGGAGGTTGTACTCAGCCAAATGGCAAAAGGTTTTATTACCTATTAATACCTAGTAGAGATTGTTACCTTTTAATACCTTAAATTGTCTTTAGTTACCTTGTAATACCATAAAATTGTAAATAAGATACTGGGCTAAGAGTGAATCTCAGAGCAAAAGAATATGCCTAAAAGAGGCAGATACCTGTTGCCAACTCAAACTAACTGGCATTACTAGGTACACATTTGTCCTACATATGTACCCAGTGATGATCATTGTACTTACAGATATTAACATATAGAGGCAGAATACCGATACCCCTGGTATCAATAAGTGTACAACTGAAACTAACTGGTATTACTAGGTACAAATTTGTCCTACATATGTACCCAGTGATGATCACTGTATTAACAGATATTTTTACTTGGAAGGTATTAACAGATACACTTTATTACTAATATACCATAATCCATGTATCTCTGTTGATACTCAAGTGACACTCACGAGAGTTATTGGTGGTATCTCCTATACAGTAATTATAGGAGTATAAACAAATATATCCACCCTATACGCATATATTCTGATTATATCCCAGTTAGGATCAGCACCTACCTGCCTAAGATAACCAGCAGTGGGTACACTTTGATACACATATATACATTGATATCGAAGATCCTGTATTAAAAAAACAATTTAGGTATACCTCCACAACCATCTAACCACTTGGTTATCACTTTCTATTGGTTGTTGGTAATTTACCTCAAGGCACAAATAAGCAATTTGTAATTTTAAAAACCTCACCCTTTATAAATATTTTACAATTATCTAATAAAAGTTAAGTTTTATTTTTTCATTGTGTTTGACCCTAAATTATAGGAAACTATATTCAACGTTATGAGTTCTATATTTGTACTTCTTTTTTCAGCCCTCCACTGATCATTCTGTCAACGCAACATTTCCTCCCAGCGGATGTATACAAATGTCTGTTCAGGCCCGCCACCAGTCCCTGTATTGCAGTCCCTCTCCCTCAACATTTTCTTCTTGAGCTCACTTTTGCAGTCCCAGTAGTAGTGCTGTATTGATTTGACATCCCTCCTGAACTCCCCCACTATGTTGCCAGCATCCCTGATCTCCAGCCACAACTTTTTCTTATCTGAAGGGGTGGCATTCAATGCCTGCAGCCTCCTAGCACTCTCCATATAGGCTGCTATAAGGGCCTCCTTCTCTTCCCTCCCTCTGCTTGGGCTTCCCCTGTGATTTAAGCCTCTGTTCTCCTGTTCTCCGGACTGTAATGCGCCTTGTCTGCGCTCCTGCCCTACACCACTTGGCCCAGCCAATTGTTCATCTTCAACAATGGAACCCACCCTCAGCTCTCCCCCTTCCTCTCTAATTCTTTTCCCCCTTCCTCTCCCCCTTCCTGTCTCTCTCTCCTGCCTAACCACCTCTATAACCTGCTCCCTAACCTGCTGACTAACCTGCTGCCTAATAAGCTCTAAGAGCTCCTCGCTGATCTCCTGCCTCGGCTCTTCTTCTCGCCATACTCTTTCAAAATGTGAAAGTGCCCAAATGAAAGGGGGTCAAAATAATGAAATAAAAGTAAAAAGTGCTCAAACTGTGAATGTGATTTCAAAAATAGGGTAAGGGATATTAATAAATTGACAAACGTATAAAAAAAGGAGTAAATGAGGGTATGTAAACAATAATTTGGTGTAAATCTAACCAAATCTAACTATGGGATGGTATATGATTAAAGGGAATGGGGTATAGAGTGTAGGATTAAAGGGAATGGGGTATGGAGTGTATGTGTGTGTATGTAGTGCTACTGATATGCGTATGTATGTATTGAATGTGTTTGCGTGTAAATGTGTTTATGTAAGTAATGCACAAAAAAACAGCACTTGCACACTCACCCAGACAAACTCTCACTCACTAAATCACTCTCTGTCTCTCACTAACTCTCTCTCACTAACTCACTCTCTGTCTCTCACTAGCTCACTCTCTGTCTCTCACTAGCTCACTCTCTGTCTCTCACTAGCTCACTCTATGTCTCTCACTAACTCACTCTCTGTCTCTAACTAACCCACTCTCTGTCTCTCACTAACTCACTCTCTGTCTCTCACTAACTCACTCTCTGTCTCTCACTAACTCACTCTCTCTCACTAACTCACTCTCTGTCACTCACTAACTCACTCTCTCTCACTAACTCACTCTCTCTCACTATCTCACTCTCTGTCTCTCACTAACTCACTCTCTGTCTCTCACTAACTCACTCTCTGTCTCTCACTAACTCACTCTCTCTAACTAACTCACTCTCTCTCACTAACTCACTCTCTCTCACTAACTCACTCTCTGTCTCTCACTAACTCACTCTCTCTCACTAACTCACTCTCTCTCACTAACTCACTCTCTGTCACTCACTAAATAACTCACTAACTAACTCGCTAAGTCTCTGAAGTCTCCAACGCCTAGACCTGCACCTTTCTCCATAAAGCAATACAGTCAAGGAAGCCATGTTTCTAGCGTGCTTATATACCCTATGTAAATGGTTAATGATGTACCGGTTTGCAAAAGTAAGCAAGGTCCAGGTGTGTTTTAGTTAAGATTTGTATGTGTGCAATGTGGAGTAGTTTTAATTTGCGCATGCTCATATTGAGTTTCTAAATGCACATATGTTTTTCTGGAATGTGTATAATGCGATGATGTCATAGTGATCGTTTTGCATAACATTATCCAAATGTAGTATCTCAAAATCTAAATGCTGATTTCTGATGTTATCGTATTTGTTAAGTGTTGTAAATGTTTATTTTGAATGTTTCCTAATCGCCAATGCGAATGTTTTGTTTGTGTATCAGTGTGCAATTTTTTTTCATGCTGTTTTGTTCTGTGATGCAGATCGCAACATATTTTCCTAATCCTCATTTAGTGTAAATGTTGTGTAGTATTTGTTGTAAAGGATTGTAATGTTGAATGCGTATGTGCTATGTTGTGTGAGCGATTGTTGTTTGTACATTTGATCTGATTCTTTTTATTGTCCATTATGTTGTATGTGTAATATGACAGTGCAGTGTGTAGTTCTCGCAATATCGAGTGTTAGATGAAAAATCTGTCTATTCTTCAGTTTGCATTGATCTCTATGGGAGAATCCATTACGCGTCCGTGATTACGCTAGGGAAATAAACGCGGTACTCGTGTTACTGTGATGCATAACGAGGTTGTTTTCAGACTTGTAATACTTACGTTATGAAGAGTGTGCAATGAAAATAACTCACATGCTATTTGTGAACAACCATTATGCAAAACTCGTAATCTAGCTGTAAGAAAATAGGCAAAATATGATTCTTTATTTACATTTTCAAATATTGGCCTTTATTTCTGTTGACTAGAGTGTGATTTGAAATCCATATCCATATTTAACTCATTCATTTTATGAGCTATTTCTATTCCACTCTATTTGAATAAAACAATTTGAATTTAAAAAAGTATGGCTTCATACACAAAACCTTAGGGCTATTAATTTGACTCTTAAATTAGGTAAATTCATGATTTACATTGACTTGCATTGACTGCATCCTCCAACAAAAACTGATATATTATTGTATTTGTATAGTTGGAATCTAAAAGAAGAGATCAGGGAGGATGGAAAACTAAATGAAAAATGTTTGAGAGGGTGAAATTACAGAGACAGGGACTGGGAGAATGACTGAAGAATGACAGTGTAAAAAATGAAAAAATTAGGAGCCGCAGTAAAACAGTGTTGCTTTAGTTTCATCCATTAAAACAGGAACAGTAAAATGTAACAAAAGACAAAAAACATGTCCTTAGTTCATAGAAAAGCTCACGCGTTTCGGCGTACTAGCCGTACTCATAGCTCTCTAGCTACCCTTGTTACTAATGGTCTTTTTAAAGGGTGTAAAACCATATGATTGGCCAAGAGACATTGATTTGTTTAACTCATTCTTTACTGGTATGATTCTTAACTGCAAGTTAACTCATTCTTTACTGGTATTATTCTTAACTGCAAGAATGACAGTGTCAGTAAAAGATGGAAAGAAAAAGGGAGAGACAAAATCTACGAGGAGAGAAAGACATGTGAGTGTAAGGAATATGGGTGAAAGAATAAGAAGAAGGAGAGAGAGGTCACACAAATCCCTACAGAGGGAGTACTTCAAAAAAGAATGAGATAGCTCCAATAATTTACAGAAAAACTACTGAAAATTGTCTCATTAAGGGACATTCATAAAGCAGGAACTAATGGATTGCCAAGGTCAGGACTCAATTAAGCTTTCTAACAAACATATAGGTCACAAAACACATAAAAAATACATTACAAAGTACAGTTACAATCATAATAACACTATGTGATTGCATTTGCGTGCCAGCAGGGTGTTTTTTCCACTTTGCTTCATTGACTTCTAAGGGGGAATAGTTCATTGCGCGTGCGATATTGTAATTTCGGCTTTTTAAGCTCGTCAGGTTAGCATGCGAGCAATAGCTGTTTACTTTAAAAATGTAATACAAGCGCAACCCGACGTGTGCAAAAAGCTTACTTCCAGCACAGTTTGTAATCTAGCCCATTATGAAGCAAACAAAGAATAGAGTATGTTTTAACAAATATATATATATATTTATATATAGATAACAAGTGGCACGCTAACTGTTGCATGCTAGTGGTATAGGTTTTTTTTGTGGCTTTTTGCACGCAAAGGAAATAGTGCTTGTATTTATATAATATAAGTGAAGCATTAACTGTGTTGCATTTGAAACAACAGCGCTTGATTTTCAGGCCAATATATAACTTTCATATTTAATAAATGTATCACTAAATTTCAATTAAAAATGGTTTAGTTAAAGGGACAGTAAAGTCAAAACTAAACTTTCGGATAGAGCATAACATTTGAAACAACTTTTCCAATTTACTTCTATTATTTAATTTGTGTTGTTCTTTTGGTATCCTTTGTTGAAAAGCATATATAAGTAGGCCCAGGAGCAGCAATCCACATTGACCAGCCTATTCCAATGGTGACAAAAAACGGAGTTTAAAGCAGACATAGGCATTTTCAGAAAAGATCAAAATTGTTAGTTGTACCCATCCAATGAAAGTTAAGCCCAGCAATCCTTCAATGTGTATGGAGGAGAAAGATAATTAAAGTGGGATAGACTAGGAGCCAGAAAAAAATAATAAATATAAATATATATATATATATATATATATATACATACATTATACATACTGTATATCATATGCAGTAAATGTTCTTCCAATTAACTGGTAAGTGATCTTCTCATTGCCTCCTGTCTTTGCCCATCAAGCCTCAATACTTTGTTCTCTCTTGTTGGCTTGTCTGAAGCTATAAAATATTCTAGATACATGGATTTACAAAATGTAGGCTGTCACTTAGAAAACATATTTTCAGCCAACAAATGCAAATATATATTTCTAGGTTTATAACCCTGGGTAAGACATGTTAATTCAATGATCTCAAGGAAGAAATCAAGCAACATCTAATTTAATTCAGAACTTCTGGCAAGCTGCACACGCATGCTCTCAAGTTTCAAATGACGCTGATAGAATTACAACAATATGTTAGAAATCTTGAATTTTCAGAAATATATGCAAAAGATATGGAGATGGACATGAAGTAATGCCTACTTGTCTAAAGAAAGTGAATTCTTCTGGGAGAAACAGATCTAAGTTATTATCCTAAAACTATGGACTTTTTTGCCCAAATATTGAGGCCTCTTAAGCAAAATGTAAAGTCTATAATGTGTGTAGAAAAAGCAATCTCTTTAAAGAAGTATGGAAATCCAATATATTAAATGTTAAAAAAACATAAATCTTAAATAGCCTATAAATCAAAGTGTCATACAGTGCACTCCGAAAAAACTATTAATCATCTATATTTGGAAAGGCACCTGATGATTGCATCAGAAAGATTTATCTATATGATTCAAGATTTTGGAAAACATGAAGTCAGCTCAAAAAATCAACATCTTGAAAAATATTTTATTTTCATTTTCCATTAATTCAGGTGTATCAGTAAATCTGACAGATTCCATCCAAGATCTGAGACGTTAAAAGCCTTATAAATTTAATTTAGGGTTTCACAAACGTAGTCTTCGGGAGCTATAATCAGGTCAGATTTTCAGTATTACATTGTATAAAAAGAGTATAGATATTTATTATTACTGAGCAGCTGATTGTATCACTTTTGCAGTACTTCATTTTGAAAATATGGCCTATCAATGTTTTTACTCCATCATATAATAAAATGTTTACATATGGAAACAAGCAACCTTGTCCTCTAATAGGCAACTTTTGTTGTAATGGTCCATATACATGTAACAAAATATGTACACGGAAATCTACAAGGATATAGTACTCCCTCTGATTTGGGTGTAATATATGTTGTCGCGCATTTTCAAAGGTTTTTGAAAATAAAGGAAGAAAAGACCAAGTGATATAGATGCATTATAGGATTTTTTTTTAAAGGACATTGAAAAAGTTGAAGCTCTATATTTGGAAAATGTTTCTGACCCAATATCTGATACACTTTTAAAAATGTGTTAATATGAGGCATCCATCACATTATCAAGTAGCTGGAACATTTTTCTATGTGAGATTTTTTAATTAGAGGTTATAGTTGCTTTGGACTTCATTAGGAGCCTTGACAAATAACTAACTCACATTGGGTGATAGGTATAAATGCTTGTGATTTGGAATTTCATCTTCAGCAGATTCTTTTCAAAATAGTATTTGAGTAAAGAAGAATATATAGAACTTTATCTTTCTTTGTACCAAGTGTTTCATTATTTCCAAAGCAGGATTTTGTATTGAATATGGATATGTGTGTTTCTTGCTAAACAAATTTCAGATGTATTTTGTTATTTATTTCCTGAACATGGAGTTAGTGGAGAACTAGAAAAAGTTCAAGTTATCATTGTTATAGCATGCCTCTCAACATTTATCAGAGGCTTTCCAGAACAATGAGATGAGGGGACTTGTTGGAGGTGGCACATTGGTGTTTGGTGCAATGGGTTGTGTTGCCAATAGGGCCATATGTGCCATGAGCAGGGTTTGTGGAATCTAGGTGGGACATTTGCACTGATGGGGTATCTGTGGACTTTTATTAATTATTTATTTTTTATTGAGGTTATAAGATACAAACTACTAACAACAACAATAGAGTGTTATAGGTACAGGACTCATAATTATCAGACACTTGAACTGAAATGTCACCCTTCATCAAAGGTGGCTTTTAAGCAAGTGAGGCCTTAGGCAAGGCTTAGATATGAGACCCCTCAATATAAAAAAATGAAAAATGTAACCAAATAAATCTGAATATGAATTGCTCTGGATTTTGCTGAAAAAGCAGAGCAAAAAGGTAGAAAAGAGAAAATTAAAAGTGAATAGAGTGGGCAAAGAAAGGAGGAAGCAAGAGATTATGTAGATTGGAAATTGGGAAAAGAAGGAGAATAAATAGAGAGAGGAAAAATAATAGTGAAAGATATAGAGAGAAAATAGACTTAAAAGTTAATTGAGGAAAGAGAGAAAGAAGAGAGTAAAGAGAGAGAAGAAGAGAGAAAGGAAAAAGGAAACTGAAAAATGCTTAGTGGAGAGAAAGTGAAGAGGTAAATAAAAAAGAGAGAAGAGACAGAAATAGAGAGGGGGAAGTAGATAGAGAGAAATAAAGGAAAGAATGAAAAGATAGAGTACAAAGAGTGAAAGAGGAGAGGACAGTGGAGACATAGAGAGAGAAAGAGAAAAAAGAGAAAGAAGAGAAAAAAAGAGTGGTGAGAGATGGGATAGAGTTAAAAGGGAGCTGGAGAATGAGAGAAGAAGAGAAAGAGTATATAGGAAGAAGAGTAAATAGAGAGGAGGAGAGCGTGAGAAAAGAAAGAAGGGAGAATGAGAGGGCAGGGAGAGAGAGGGAAGAGAGAGAAGAAAGATTAAAGAGAGGGAAGGTGAGAGAGAGTGGACAAAAACAGAAAAATGAGGGGAGAGAGTGTTTTTTAGAATAGAGATGGGCAGAAATAGATATCGGAGAGAATGAAAAGAGAGATTGAAGAGAAGGAAGAAGGGCGTGGAGAAAGAGAGTAAAGAGAGAGACAGAGAGATAGTGAATAGAAAGAGTGAGAAGGGAGGGGGGAGAGTGAAAGGGAGAAAAAAGGAAAAATGTCAGAAAAAGAGGACGACATGATAGAGTGAGGAGAAAGAGGAGAGAGAGAAGGGGATAGTGCAGAATGGGAATGTAGCTAGTAAAGGAAGGTCATAGCAGATCTGACAATGTTTTTTTAACTTATTATTTTAAAATAATTATCAGCATTATAGACAGGGTTATCCTCTGGAGCTCCCTCAGACAGACTATCCTATGCTCCCTGCTTCTATTCAAGCAGTATTTGGCTAATTTTCACATCCTCAGGTTCTTCAATTGATCAGGCTAATCTCTACTCCTCCTTTCAATTACAACTGAATACGTCTACTCACAGTGTGCGATTCACACAGTGCATCATAACCTCCCTGCATGGTACTCATTTTTTGAGACACTAAGGAGACAACAGGGGTGGCATTGAGACATGTAGGAGCATGAGCAATATTTCCCCTCAGCCACACCTCACCTTTTTTAGCACTGCATTTTAGAACATGTAGTCTCCGGGTAAACAGTAGT
The DNA here is from genome assembly GCF_027579735.1 of Bombina bombina. NCBI lineage: Eukaryota > Metazoa > Chordata > Amphibia > Anura > Bombinatoridae > Bombina > Bombina bombina. Next base: position 166,174,363 of record NC_069500.1, on the reverse strand, counting down.
AACTGTCAGAAAGTAAGGGACAGAGCTCACAGGCACTTCCTATATTTCTATATCCAACAGTGTTTTACTCATCAACATGCCATGCATATGCCACACATAAAAAGGCCCCATATGAAGACAGGCACATACTGTGAGGCTCCTGTTTAAGTGAGGCCTTAGGCGACCGCCTATTTGGCCTAACGGTAGTCCTTCATTTTTCTGAAATATTAAGCAACTAATAAAGTTATAAATATATTAAAGTACAGTATATATGTGAAAGTTTGCTTATACAGGCTACTTACAAATACCATTAACCAAAGTGATTTCCCACACAATGTGGCCTCTCTGTGGCCTCTATAGAGAGTGAAATAAAACCACATTCAGGATGAATATGTTGGAATATAACTATACAGTATCATTCAAGTATTTTTTATTAAAGTATAAAATTATAAAAACTGTTTAAACCCCATAATGCATATAGCTATCAAACTTGAATATATGAGGTACAAGTTGCATAGTCAAAAAGTGAGGGTATGTGTGTATATTTATGAATCCTCTGAAAAACGTATGTAACTTATAGTTCGTTTAATAGCCCTTCCGTATACCACCACAAGCCAGCACAATCTTTATGCTTTACATCGAAAGGTTACTGCACTATAATAAGACTCTACGCTATGGGTGAAAAGACCTCCCGCTCTACTCGCGGTGCAATAGAGAGCTATGCTCCCTACCTAACTCACCCCAAATCAGCGTGTCTACAGTGCGAATCTCTGTGCGAACCTCTTCGACGGGCATCCAGCTCCTTGGCGTTCTCAAGCGGTTACGGGCGCTTCTCTGATGACGTCACTATTGGATCGCCTGAAGCCTGCAGGGATACAGTGGAGGTACTGGCAGCATACCAATCCTGTCCTGGATTAAACTTGGATCTGCTGGGAAGGTAGCAAAAGCAATGAAGAAAAGAGTTGATCCAATTCCAGGGTAAAACCGAGCTTTATTCCATCAAATGATTTAAAACCCAGATACAGGAAGCACCTTGGCAATGTGAGTTGCAGCAGGCAGAGCACCGGCTTACGCGTTTCGGCTTAGTGAGCCGTAATCATAGCCTGATGTGCTATTGCCTTTCTCACATTATAAAGGCACAGAACATGTTTCTATTGGCTAACATTTAAAATGGTAAAACAATTAATTGTCTGCTGCAACAATTAACCTTTTAACAGCTACAGATTTGGATTTACCTCCAACAAATAGATCAAACATCATACTAAATAATATACAATTTAAAGGTTGTGCATTATGCTATTTACAAACCATTTTTGGTAAGAACTTTGTTATTCTCAAACTTAAACATATTACTAATAGTAACATTAATCTGTTGTATAGGGGCACTTTTGTATACCTTCAGTGTATTTATAGATTGCAAATTCTAACATTAATCTATATGTAATTCCCTTGACTTATTAATACTATAGGCACCTATTCTTCTTACTCAAAAAATGACTGTCACTTTAGTCTGGCTAGTTACCTTTAGATACTTAGTATCTAAAGGTAACTAGCCAGACTAAAGTGACAGTCATTTTTTGAGTAAGAAGAATAGGTGCCTATAGTATTAATAAGTCAAGGGAATTACATATAGATTAATGTTAGAATTTGCAATCTATAAATACACTGAAGGTATACAAAAGTGCCCCTATACAACAGATTAATGTTACTATTAGTAATACGTTTAAGTTTGAGAATAACAAAGTTCTTACCAAAAATGGTTTGTAAATAGCATAATGCACAACCTTTAAATTGTATATTATTTAGTATGATGTTTGATCTATTTGTTGGAGGTAAATCCAAATCTGTAGCTGTTAAAAGGTTAATTGTTGCAGCAGACAATTAATTGTTTTACCATTTTAAATGTTAGCCAATAGAAACATGTTCTGTGCCTTTATAATGTGAGAAAGGCAATAGCACATCAGGCTATGATTACGGCTCACTAAGCCGAAACGCGTAAGCCGGTGCTCTGCCTGCTGCAACTCACATTGCCAAGGTGCTTCCTGTATCTGTGTTTTAAATCATTTGATGGTACAATTTGCATATACATATTAATTAATGGCTAGTGATATTTCAACCTCACATTTAACTGGATCCTCCCAAATGATAGGGCCAAAGCTTCCTGTTAATATAGAGGGTAGCTTCTTAGCACAACTAGATTACTTCAGTTATAAAGAGAAATATATTGATTTGTCTTTATGATCTCAAACACGGAGTGGGTAGGACGAAGGCCTCTCTACATGTAGTTGCCAGAGGCCTCAACTTTCCAGATGGATGTGCAGATAGATATCAGAGTAGTATCAATCAACGCCTCTCAGTTTACTGATATGATCCGTAAGCTGTGATCTGATTGATACAGGATGACTAAAAAGTAGACTGATAAGCAGCAAATATTCAGTTTCCATCACGCTGTCACTAATATTGATGCTGGCTATGACAGCTGCCCAGACATGCCCCTTGCACACAAATATTTCATTTTCAATTACAACTGCAATGAAGTGACTTTGCATTCAAAAATGTTACTTATAGTTAAGTTAGATAAAATAACAATATTGCTAATGTCATAAATTAATATTGTTGGTCAAGTTAAAAAAACTATGTTCAGTCACTTAGGTAATGAATATAAATATTGTAGCAGTCAGGTATCATATTTTATTTAGCATTTTTCTTTCTACATTGATAGCAAAACATTTACATCTATAAAGGTCTGTGTAATAGAAAATGATACATAAAACTACCTGGGTTAGATACAAGGTTCACACATCGGGTCTGTTGCACATCTCTGCCTGTTATTAAAGGGATATTGTACATACATGTTTTGTAGATCTGGGAGTGTTTTTGCAAAAATGTATAGTTTTGCTTACTTTTTAATAACATTCAGCTAGATTACGAGCCTTGCGTTAAAGGGACAGTACACTGTAAAAAAATTTTTCCATTAATCGATTTTAAATGACTTGTAATACAAACTGCAGAGAATAAAATATTTTAGAAATTGCATTTTCATGCTTATTTGTGTATATGAAGTAGCTGATTTTTGTTCTTTGAAACCACAGCCTATTACAATGGGTTGAACTTAAAGGTGATATCAGATCTCATTATGTTATAACTTTGTGTAAACAGACTTGCTTCCTTATCTTTTATTTGGCTGGAACACCAAAGCTCAATACATAGAGAGAACAATGGAAAATTATCATTTTATTATTACTTTATTACTAACTATCCTGCATCCCACTGAGAGTGTAACTTCTTCTGCTGGCTGTGTATACTTAGGCTAATCAATAGCCTATACTCCAGTATTAATTTGTTCAGTGTAGGTGGCGATACCACAGGCTAAATCAGCTATTTCAAATGCTGAAATAGGAGTAAAGGAGCTACTTGTAACCAATTTAATACACTCTAGCAGATTAAAAGGATCATTGGGAATACTTTAAAGGGGAGAATTTTTTTGGGTGAACTGTCCCTTTAAGCTGAAAAAGCAGTGTTAACAGGTCCTAACACTGCTTTTTCACTACCACTGCTATTACGAGTCTTGCAGGTTTAGGGGCACCACACACTTCTTGGGCATTACCGCAAAACGACTTACGTAAACTTTGTAACCCTTTTTTCTATGGGACTTCCATAGCGCTGGTATTACGAGTTTGTCCTGGGAGGCCAAAAAGTGAGCGGTACCCCCTTTACCTCCAAGATCCGTAACGCATTCTAAAGTCAGTAGTTATGAGTTTTACACTACAATGCCATAACATAAAACTCATAACTAAAGTGCTAAAAAGTACACTAACACCCATAAACTACCTATTAACCCCTAAACTGAGGCCCTCTCGCATTGCAAACACTATAATAAACATATTAACCCCTAAACCGCCGCACTTCCGCCTCACAAACACTAGTTAAATATTATTAACCCCTAATCTGCTGCCCCTAACATCGCCGCCACCTACATTATACTTATTAACTCCTAATCTGCCGTCCCTAACATTGCTGCCACTGTATTAAATTTATTAACCCCTAAACCTAAGTCTAACCCTAACTCTAGCACCCCCTAACTTAAATATAATTTAAATAAATCTAAATAAAATTACTATCATTAACTACATTATTCCTATTTAAAACTAAATACTTACCTATAAAATAAACCCTAAGCTAGCTACGATATAACTAATAGTTACATTGTAACTAGCTTAGGGTTTATTTTTATTTTACAGGCAAGTTTGTATTTATTTTAACTAGGTAGAATAGTTATTAAATAGTTATTAACTATTTAATAACTACCTAGCTAAAATAAATACAAATGTACCTGTAAAATAAAACCTAACCTAAGTTACAATAACACCTAACACTACACTACAATTAAATAAATTAACTAAATTAAAAACAATTAAATAAATTAAATTAAATTAGCTAAATTACAAAAAAAACAACACTAAATTACAGAAAATAAAAAACAAATTACAGATCTTTAAACTAATTACACCTAATCTAATAGCCCTATCAAAATAAAAAAGACCCCCCTAAAATAAAAAAAAAACCTAAAAGGCCCTTAAAAGGGCCTTTTGTGGGGCATTGCCCCAAAAGTAATCAGCTCTTTTACCTGTAAAAAAAAAATACAAACAACCCCCCAACAGTAAAACCCACCACCCACACAACCAACCCCCCAAATAAAATACTAACTAAAAAACCTAAGCTCCCCATTGCCCTGAAAAGGGCATTTGGATGGGCATTGCCCTTAAAAGGTCATTTAGCTCTATTGCAGCATAAAAACCCTAACCAAAAAATAAAACCCACCCAATACACCCTTAAAAAAACCTAACACTAATCCCCTGAAGATCGACTTACTGTTCTGAAGACCGGACATCCATCCTCAAGGAAGCGGCAGAAGTCTTCATCCAACCGGGCCGAAGTCCTCAACGAAGCCGGGAGAAGTCTTTATCCAAGCCGGGCTAAGTGGTCCTCCAGACAGGCAGAAGTCGTCATCCAGACGGCATCTTCTATCTCCATCCATCCGACGCGGAGCGGGTCCATCTTCAAGACATCCGGCACGGAGCATCCTCTTAATCCGTAGTCTTCTTACGGAATGACGGTTCCTATAAATGACGTCATACAAGATGGCGTCACTTAGATTCCGATTGGCTGATAGAATTGTATGATGATCCAATCAGCCAATAGGATTGAGCTCGCATTCTATTGGCTGGTTGGAACATGGTATATTTAAGTTAGGGGGTGTTAGGGTTAGACTTAGGTTTAGGGGTTAATACATTGGGGTTAATACATTTAGTATAGTGGCGGCGACGTTGGGGGCGGCAGATTAGGGGTTAATAAATGTAGTTAGGTGTTGGCGATGTTAGGGACGGCAGATTAGGGGTTAATAATATTTAATAATAATATTTAACTAATGTTTGCGAGGCGGGAGTGCGGCAGTTTAGGGGTTAATGTTTATTATAGTGGCGGTGACGTTGGGGGCAGCAGATTATGGGTTAATACATGTAGGTAGGTTTGCGTCGACATTGGGGAGGGAAATGTTGGGGGCAGCAGATTAGGGGTTAATAAGTATAATGTAGGTGGCGGCGATGTCCGGAGCGATAGATTAGGGGTTAATAAATATAATGTAGGTAGCAACAATATTGGGGGCAGCAGATTAGGGGTTAATAAGTGTAAGATTAGGGGTGTTTAGATTAGGGGTTCATGTTAGGGTGTTAGGTGTAAACATAACATTTATTTCCCAATAGGAATCAATGGGGCTGCGTTGCTGAGTTTTACGCTGCTTTTTTGCAGGTGTCAGACTTTTTCTCAACGGGCTCTCCCCGTTGATTCCTATGGGGAAATCGTGCAAGAGCACGTACGACCAGCTCACCGCTGACTTAAGCAGCGCTAGTATTGGAGTGCGGTATGTAGCTCAATTTTGCTCAACGCCCACTTCTTGCCTTTTAACGCCGGGTTTGTAAAAACCCGTAATACCAGCGCTGCAGGAAAGTGATGCAAAACTTGTAATCTGGCCCATTGTTATGATTTTCAGACTCCTAACCTAGCCCCACAGTGTCAGATGTATGCACGCTTTTACAGACTACTGCTGGCTCCTATTTATGTTATCTGTGCATATTCTAATAAGCAGCATATAAGAAAAGTCTCAGGGTATGCTAGGATTTTGGAAAAGATAAACCGGAAAAAGTTTGTATTCATATCTATTCATATTTTGAGAGGAGAATGTAGGTGACTATGAGCAACGTTAGAGGAAAAGAACAATGAAAAGGTGAAAAATGAAGCTAAGTATTTACATAATAAAGAAATAAGAAAGGTAGGAGTTTATGATAACCTTTTTTATTCTTTAGCCAGGGATGAGTTAGCTGTGGTTTCAGACTGTAAAATTTGAAGGATGCTACTAATTATTGCGGAAAAACAACACGTTTAGGCTGGGGGGGGGGGGGGGGGTTATTTTATTTAAACTCCTACAGTGGAGCAAAAAAGTATTTAGTCAGACACCAATTGTGCAAGTTCTCCCACTTAAGAAGATGAGCGAGGCCTGTAATTTTCATCATAGGTATACATCAACTATGAGAGACAAAATGTGGAAACAAATCCAGACAATCACATTGTCTGATTTGAAAAACATTTATTTGCATATTATGGTGGAAAATAAGTATTTGGTCACCTACAAACAAGAAAGATTTCTGGCTCTCACAGACCTGTATCTTCTTCTTTAAGAGGCTCCTCTGTCCTCCACTCATTACCTGTATTAATGGCACCTGTTTGAACTTGTTATCAGTATAAAAGACACCTGTCCATAACCTCAAACAGTCACACTCCAAACTCCACTATGGTGAAGACCAAAGAGCTGTCGAAGGACATCAGAAACAAAATTGTAGACCTGCACCAAGATGGGAAGACTGAATCTGCAATAGGCAAGCAGCTTGGTGTGAAGAAATCAACTGTGGGAGCAATAATTAGAAAATGGAAGACATACAAGACCACTGATAATCTCGCTCGATCTGGGGCTCCCCGCAAGATCTCACCCCGTGGGGTCAAAATGATCACAAGAACGGTGAGCAAACATCCCAGAACCACACGGGGGGACCTAGTGAATGACCTGCAGAGAGCCGGGACCAACGTAACAAAGGCTACCATCAGTAACACACTAAGCTGCCAGGGACTCAGTTCCTGCAGTGCCAGATGTGTCCCCCTGCTTAAGCCAGTACATGCCCAGGCCCATCTGAAGTATGCTAGAGAGTTTTTGGATGATCCAGAAGTGGATTGGGAGAATGTCATATGGTCAGATGAAACCAAAGTAGAACTGTTTGGCAGAAACACAACTCGTCGTGTTTGGAGGAGAGAGAATGCTGAGTTGCAACCAAAGAACACCATACCTACTGTGAAGCATGGGGGTGGCAACATCATGCTTTGTGGCTGTTTCTCTGCAAAGGGAACAGGACCACTGATCCGTGTACATGAAAGAATGAATGGGGCCATGTATCGTGCGATTTTGAGTGCAAACTTCCTTCCATCAGCAAGGGAATTGAAGATAAAACGTGGCTGGGTCTTTCAGCATGACAATGATCCCAAACACACCGCCCGGGCAACAAAGGAGTGACTTCGTAAGAAGCATTTCAAGGTCCTGGAGTGGCCTAGCCAGTCTCCAGATCTCAACCCCATAGAAAACCTTTGTAGGGAGTTGAAAGCCCCAAAACATCACTGCTCTAGAGGAGATCTGCATGCAGGAATGGGCCAACATACCAGCAACAGTGTGTGACAACCTTGTGAAGACTTACAGAAAACGTTTTGCCTCCGTCATTGCCAACAAAGGATATATAACAAAGTTTTGAGATGAACTTTTGATATTGACCAAATACTTATTTTCCACCATAATTTGCAAATAAATTCTTTCCAAATCAGACAATGTGATTGTCTGGATTTGTTTCCACATTTTGTCTCTCATAGTTGAGGTATACCTATGATGATAATTACAGGCCTCTCTCATCTTCTTAAGTGGGAGAACTTGCACAATTGGTGGCTGACTAAATACTTTTTTGCCCCACTGTATATGGCCCCCATTTAAAAGTGATTATCTTTCAAAATTATAGTTTCTGAAACTTTTAAAAATTGGGGTCCTACCCACCAGATTTACCAGTTCTTATCATAATGAATCTGTTATAACTAACACATTATGAATAAATTGTTGCTCCTGGTTTATCTTACAAGAATATTCTCTCTGTGAATAATTATGTAACGGATCAAGCCATGTTCCTACACACTTGTCTATGTAGAGATGTTGGACCTATGTAATGTATTTTAAACTAGAATTAATACTGTATATTTTTATTACAAACTATTCCGTTCTATGCTCCTTAGATGTTTAAATTTAATGATTAAAGTAAGTTCCATACATAGAAAAAACAGTTATCTTCTTGGTTAAATAAGTTACCTTATATGGGCGTTGGCCTCTGTCTGGCTTTAATTAGTGAGATGGTCCTGAGCGATCTCTTCTATGATAGGATTCAGAGAATGTGTCCAGCCAGCTGGCTCTTTAGGCACATACAAATCAAGAGAGTGTGTTGGCACTTGAGAGTTTTCTTTTTCTACCCAAATCATGTATAATTGTTAATATCAACCAGTGAAGATTTCCAAAGAAGTATTACACTGCCAAATATTAATCATCTCTATTAAAACAGACCTTGCCGTTCTGAGTGATTCATATTAATTAGCTCTGTGGCTAAATTGATGCTACTTATTCGTTAAGTTTCCAAATGGTTATATGCTTAAGGCAGCAGGAATAAAAATGCATAAAAAGTAATAATACATGATTTGTGTCTTAAAACTAAAAAAGCATAAAGGCTGAAAATTATAATAAAATATGCCTAGAATATAATATATCTTAATCTTTTTTTCAGCATTTGATTTGTATCCCATTTGTAATGTCTGCAAGCAAGATTACTCTATGTACAGACCTTGTGTAAACAATAGAAAAACATTGCCAGGTGTCTTCCCTTGAAGAGACAAAATAGATTAATCTGGCCTAAATTTTATTTGTGATCGGGTCATTTGAGTTTATTTTTTATTGCTTGTATTCCTAGTGATGCAGTCCAGCCTTCAGGCAGCCTGTTGGAGTAGAACTTTTTTTTCTTGAATATTATTCTTTAAAATGCATATTGGGCTGGCATCTCAACAACATGTACATCAGATTTTGTTATTTTTTTTTTAAGTTGTGCAACAGTTTTGCTTTAATGGGTCCTTTGTAAAGATGCTACATACCAAAACATATGTTAAAGGCACAGTCTAGTCGAAATTAAACTTTCATGATTCAGATAGGTCATGCAATTTTAAACAACTTTCGAATTTACTTTTTTTTTAAGCAATTTTGCTTTTTTCTCTTTGTATTCTTTGTTGGAAGCTAAACTGAGGTAGACTCATATGCTAATTTCTAAGCCCTTGAAGGCCTCCTCTTATCTTAGTGCATTTTGACAGTTTTCACAGCTAGACAGTGCTAGTTCATGTGTGTCATATCAATAACATTGTGCTCATGCAAAAAAAACTGAAAATAAGGTGGCAGTCTGCAGAGGCTTAGATACAAGGTAATCACACAGGTAAAAAGTGTATTAGAATAACAGCATTGTTTATGCAAAACTGGGGAATGGTTAATAAAGGGATTATCTATATTTTTAAACAATTACAATTATGGAGTAGACTGCCCCTTTAAGGAAAGAGCCATACAACAAAGAGTCCTGTTCTATTTTGTTTTTCTCACTTATGAAATACACTGAGATACATTTTAAATATAGCAAGATTAGGTAGAAAATGCGCTCAGGTAATGGTATCATACACCTCACAAACCCTAACTCCTTCTCTATTAGGGAAAGTAGAACCAAATAGAAAAAATGTGTGTATGTGAGTGCGCTTAGGGAAAAGCTAAAGATACCCAAAAAGTATAGAGATAATTAGCTAGAAATGGTTGAAAATAATTAAGTAAAATGTAATAATAATAATAATAATAATCCGGCATAAGGTATAATCTGTGTGTCACAGTTAAAGGGACACTGAACCCACATTTTTTTCTATCGTGATTCAGATAGAGCATGCAATTTTAAGCAACTTTCTAATTTACTCCTATTATCAAATTCTTTTCATTCTCTTTGTATCTTTATTTGAAATGTAGTGTATTACATTCAGAATGGTAAGAGGTTTTAAATAAAGCTTCAAATGGTCTGATAAATATTCTGAAAAAATCTACAGAGGAGATTCTAAAAACAGTAGGTGATGAAATTCTGATACTAAAAGAAAAACTGCAGGAACGGAAAATGGAAAATGAATATAAGGAGAAACAGAAAGTGATGAATGGTAGATTAGGGACACTTAATAAAGACTTATTAAGAATAAAATGGAAAAAAGATGGAAAGGGATATGACTGATGATAAAGAAAAAAAAAGAAAGAGTTAGGGATAATAAAATGAACAAAAAGGTGATAAACAACTTAAGTAAGGAAGAACAGATTCCGAGGGCAAGAAGGGATTCCTGGACAGTGGTCCGGCCCAATACCTCCAATAGACACCATAACAACTACCACTATAGACCTAGATATAAAAGGTATGATGTAAGCAATTATGATAATAATCAAGAAAGAAGGCCCCAAATTAGAAAAGATAGAGAAAATAGGGAATGTCAGAGACCAAACTAGAGATTAAGGAATGATAATTGCAATTATAATACTGGCAGGGGCAGACACTATAAGGGTTGGGATAACTCAAGAGATACAAGTTGACATTGGCAGATCCCATTAGAACACAGATATGCTCTAAGAGAGAAACATAATGATGAAAACAAACTAACAAATGATGAGATATCTTTTTTAGGGAAGACCCTCTAAAAGAGGGCACTTCAAGAGATCTGTTAAGACAGGAACAACTACAACACACCCCCTCAAACAGGATAAAAAGAGCGTTAGAGGAAAAAGAGGAAGTGGATCCAGAAAAAGAAGCCAAAAGATGAAGATAGTAAGCCCCAACATAGGAATATTTATTTTGAGTGAAACTGTGCTAAAAGTGGAAGAAAAAGAATCTTAGGTTTAGGTCTGCCTTTCGCGCCAACGGCAAGATTAAATAAATTCAACACACACATACTGGTGAGAAAGTTTGTAAGAAAACTTACACTTAAAGGATTTTTTATGAAGTAACCTTTGGAAAGACAGACAACTAATCCTGCCCAAACACTAAGACCACTACGAAAAATTTTCCTACATACAAGTTTAAAACCCAAATCAAATTTTTATCCTACATATGCACGTGGGAGAAATTAGGTCACCTTTGAGAAATTAGTCCTTAAGGATCTGAGAAAAAGTAATCCAAGCAAATATGTAAAACACAATTTCAGTAAGAAGGATAAATTAACTCTAGAAAACCTCCAAAAGAATAATAAAGTTACTATTAAACCGGCGTACAAAGGAGGGGGGGATAGTCATTATAGATACTAACAAATATATGCAAGAAGCTTAAAGACTACTTTCAGATCAGAAGACATACAAAAAACTAGAGCTAAATCCAACTGAAATGTTTATAAAAAGCTCAACTGCATTTTGGAAAAGGGAAGGGAGATTGGGATCCTAAATGAGAAAAAATTCACCTATTTGACTTGTAAATTCCCTAGGGTCCCAATCTTCTATTTTTTTTACCCAAAATACATAAAAATCTGACCAACCCCCCTGGGAGACTGATCGTATTGAGAATAAGGTCCCTGACTTCCAACCTCTCACAATATGTAGATTAATTTCTGCAAAAATATGTGAAAAGTTTAAATTCTTATTTATGAGACTCCACAGAAGTCTTAAATATCTTAGGAGAGCTAGAATGGAAATAAGATTTTATTCTTGTAACATGCGATGTAACCTCGCTCTATACCATTATAGATCAAAAAAAAGGTGTTGAGGCAGTACAAAACTTTCTAGAGAAGGATAGAAACTTAGAAAAAGAACAAAAAGATTTAATTCTACAGAGTATCGCTTTTATATTGGAATACAACTATTTTTAATTTGATGGAAAATATTTTGCGCAAATTGAAGGGACAGCTAAACGGTATATAGATGATATACTGATAGTATGGCGAGGGACAGAATCGGAATTAACCCTTTCATTTGAGGATATGAATAAATACACTAAAGTTTTGAATTTCACATACATCCATAGCAAAGAACGGATTGTATTTCTTGACTTAGAAATCATGTCCACAGAAAATTGTATCAAAACTAAAAGTCATTTTAAACAGGATGATTCTAATAATTATATCCATGCTGAAAGCTGCCATCTCACAAGATAGAAGACAAATATCCCTGTAGGACAGAACTTACAAATAAGGAAAAACTATTCTAGAATTAACGATTTTTAAGAACAGGTCACTATACTACTAGATAGATTTAAGGAAAGGGGCTATGAATCTGAACATATAAATAAAGCAGTGACTAGGGCGAGGAACACAGACAGAAAATCACTGTTGAAGTATAAACAAACAACGCTGGCATTTGCTAAAAGCAGATCCTGTAATTGGGGATAAACTAACACCAATCCCAAGATTTGTATTAAAAAGCAAGAAACTTTAAAACATTATTTGCCCCCAGTGAGTTTTTAATAGGAGTGCAAGATTACACAAGACAGACATCTGACTGGCAAAAAAAACTTTCTGGTTTCTTTCCCTGTTACACATGCAAAGCCTGCCTGCATAGTGTTAAGAAAAAGAGTATTACCATTCCGAATATAGGAAAGGAATATTTTAATAAAGACCTAATCAAATGTACCACCAAAGGAGTTGTTTATGCCCTTAAATGTAGTTAATAGTTTAATGTAGGAGAAACAAAAAGGAGTCTTAGAGATCGTATAAGGGAACATCTCCTATGTATTGAACACAAAACAGACAACACACATTTATACAGATATTTTTAACAAGTACATACTGGTAAAACTGCAGACCTCCAATATTGGGTGATTTGCAAAGTAGTAGGCAACTGGAAATGAGGAAATTTAAAACAGAAACTATTAGTAAAAGAATCGGAATTAATCAATACATTTGATACTCTCTATCCCAGAGGCCTTAACTCTGAATTAGACTTGGCCCCTTTCTATGTGATTCACATAAGCGGGTATAACTTTTTGCTACTTATAGCATAATCAACGGATGGACTATTGCCACTTGGATCAACTATCTACAAGAAGAAATACCTGCATTCCTTTGATGCACTAAGTGCAGAGGACATTTGAGAAAATCCTGGCAAAACTTGCGTGATAATACAAGAATTTGAAAGGATCGTAATACACATTGGACGGCAAAGGAAGGCTTGGTGTTGGTAACCAATCACAATAAGAGGTGTGTCAAAATTCTGCATATGAGAAAGGAGAAATGGAGGAGCTTCATAGGGTGAGTATGTTAGGACAAGTGAAATGCTGCAAGAAACAGACAAATGACAACTCAAGTGTTTGCAGGCACCAACAGTGGTGCGTGAGAGGCGAGCTGGGGCACACCGGTCCCCCCAACGAGACAAACCCTGGTTATTTCAGGAAGCTTGAGTGGAACAGATCCCCAACACAGCATCAACACAGTTCTGTAGAAAGGATTACTGCAGGGTGTCAGCTCAATTAGCTGAATGTGCATACAGTTTAGCCAGTCAGGCTGGAAGGCAGTGCAAAATAGCACTCAGGTTGCCAATTAGGCAATAAAAGGTGATAAAAAGTGCTGCAGAGATTGTATATAAAGTATACAATAAAATGATAGTTCCAGTTAAAAGGGGATTATTTAAAAGCAACGCGTTTCTCAGTGGATATACCACTGTTTCATCAGGCTAATAATGATAACTGAGACACAGGTATATAACTGCTACACAGACTTGTTCTAACACTCCCACCAATTAATAACAGGTGAGTGGGCGTAGGATTACAGATAGGTGTCAGGCTAGAACCATATAACAGTGCCTATATCTAACTTTAAAAACATAATTGTAAACATATCTAACTAAAGGAACTATCGTAATATAAATGTATATTGATAAAAAAGAGGGTAGTAACATGCAGCTAAAAAGCTTTCTGTCTGATTGTTATATCGCTTGCAGAAAAATTGGTATTAAAAATGACAAACAGTAACAATAAAGTGCTATAACAAGAGGTTATAACATACACAATATGCTAAAGGATATGTAAATGCTTTAAGTTGTAACAGTTGACAATAAAATCTACATATATAACTGTTCTATAGTGATATACCTAAATATATTTATCAAGAATTATATAACAAATATGTCACAGTTAGTACAAAACATGTAACAAGGAAGAGTATATTATAGCAAGAAATATGAATGCAAGTGTTTCATTATATCTAACACATATGTGTTGCAAAACCGAAATATGCGAACAGTTGATAATGTAAAAAAAAATCAAAATAACACAATAAAGAACTAGAACAAGAGGCCATGGTTTATATGAATCAATCGAAGAGACGTGTGCTATAGTATTGTGTCTGACTCTGAATATATTCTATCAAAGAGTATATACCAAATACGTCATGATTAATGTTAAACATGTTACAGAGAAAATGTATTATAACAAGAGGTCTTGACGGCCGGAAGGAAGGGGAGGAGCTACTGTGCATAGCAGTGTTGATCCTGAAGGGAAGAGCAAGTGAAGTATCCCCAAGCAGCCGACAAGCTAACCATAGGCACTGGTCTGTGCCTGGGAAACCCTGCGCAATGCGGGAGGCCTGTCGAACCATCAGGAACCGCCATGACTAGCGGAGTCACCAGCCCACAAAGGTGACGTTATTTTGGACCCCTAGTCCGGGTCGATTGTAGGAAGTGGGAGCTGCAGCAAGCCATAACAGCGGAGTAGCCAGGGACGTACGGCACACAGGAAATACGTAATACATGTTGGAGCAGGAGAGAGTTAAGCAAGCTGATTGCGGTGGGAGCAGCCAGGGTAGTGAGAACGGCGGATGGTGAGTGGGGAGAACCCCGGACCAGTAAAAACAGTCTGAAGGAGGTGAGAGTAAAACCAGACTTTACGGACTAATAACAGTCTACAGTTTACCCGGAGGCTAGCTCCCTCGCATTTATAACACCCATTCTGAGGAGGGTTCGTAAGCAAAAATAAGCTTTGTATTACTTTCAGAGAGTGAAGGTACAAGAGCTGTTGGATTGCCATTATAGAGCCCTAGGTTGTTTTTGAAAAGAGAAAAGATTTACTTGAATGCTCACTGCTTGTTTTAAATCTTGAGGATAAGAGAAAATAACAAGCAGGTGATAAGCAGCAGTGGTTTATAAGTAATCTTTTGGACTGGAGTTAAGTACCGCTAATGTGGATAAAGTCTTAACTACAGCAAGATAAGGTAGCGGGTTGCTACGGACAGATAGAGCGAGGTGTCCCTGCCTTAAAATAGAGAAACAATAACTTTTTGACGGACCAGGCTTACAGAGTACAAGTCCTCCCACAAAAGGATAAAGTGGGAAGAGGGGAACAAAGGACGTGGCCCCTGCATTAAGGAGAGCTGTAAGGAGGAAAGTAAAAACTGGTTTCAAGTGACTGTGTCCCCACCAATTTTGATAGGATTACACAAGGGGCGACTGGCCTTTCTTTTTTTTGGACAGAGTCAGTAGGGGGATTTGGAACTGGACTTGGAACTGGAAGCGGGACTGCTTTATAGGGGCACTTAAATTACTCTACAGAAATTTCTATCATATGTTTAAACAGAGCTAACTGCTTAGATATTAAATTCAGTGCTATAAGAGGTATACTTATTTAAAGGAGCATTACGAAGAGAACCTAGTAAATTCTAGCTTGGTTAAAATAGACAGATCAAGAGTAGAGATTATAGGTTAGTCCAAGTATAGACCCAGCATACAAGTATTTGTAATCAAAGCAGAGAACAAGTCCCAGGAACTTTTCCCCAAGAAAGAGGGAGTAAGAGAAGGGAGAGTTTAGTTGGGTAATAGGATTATGCATGAATCTACAAGACAAGGTAATTAACCAGCAATACGGTCAGCAGAGTAAGGAGTGGGATTACCCTATATAGCATTGTTGTAAGTGTAGGTATAGTAGTGGATTTTGTGTTGAATTTTGTGAAGCATAATGATCAGGTTATCTTTTGAGGGAGTGTTTGTATGAACAGAAAGAAATTAAACCTGTGATCAAAGAAATAATTGAATTTTGGTTTACACAAAAAGAGAAAGAAAAGGGAAGCTAGAATGTTTGTACTTTGGCTGGTAGTAGTACACTTCACCTTTTTTTTTTCTCTCCACAAGTCACTTAATAATAAATGTATAAATGAAGGCACTTTATTTCACGATTTAAAACTACATGGGCGAACATTAAGTTCTCCCCTAAACACTAGTTGATTAATATAGAATTGTTATATTACTTAAGATTCACATGGAAAGGTTTATCACTTCTAAAAATAGAACGTCCACCATGCCACCCAAAGCCAAGGACAAAAAAACTAGAGTAAGTAATGAAAAATGTAAACGACAATGGTACAGAGCTAGGTTACATAAGTTTACATACAATAGACTCACAGGAAATGGTCAGACAAATCGCTGAGTTAATGTTACCACAGTTTGAACAGGTCAAACAAGCGATAGCATTATTGTCACAGGAAGTCAAACAATTTTCAAACAGGCTAGTAGAAGCCGAAAATAGAATATCTGATTTAGAAGATGTAAATAATAGACAAGACATAAAGATTAATGAACAGGCCATACAAATATCCAATATGCAAGACAAATTAGAAGAACTAGAAGATCGCTCAAGGCGTAATAATATAAGAATCATAGGGTTACCATAGTCAATGGAATTCCAAGATCTGATGAAGTTTGCATCACACCAGTTAACACAGATGCTAGGGCTACAAATACCACAACAGGGTTTACAAGTGGAAAGGGCTCATAGGATAGGAAGTACTAGGAACTATATAAATGGCAATACGAGACCCACGATCATCAAATATCTTAACTTTCAGGATAAGGTAAATCTTTTGAGACAATACAAACAAAAAATGCCGGTAATAGTAGGAGAGAAAAATATACTCATGTTTTAAGATTTTTCAGTAGAGACATCAAAGAAAAGAAATGGTACCAATTTGTACTAGTTTAATCAATCTAGGGCTTAAAGCTACAATCATCTATCTTCATTTACTTCATCCACTACAGGACAAACATTTATTATTAAACATTTCATAACATGCAAAACCACTAACGTCATTTACCTTCTACAGTGCAATTGTAAGATCCAATATTTAGGCCAAACAACCAGGTTTTTAAAAACACGTATACTAGAACATCTCAATAAAATAGAGAAAAAGCATGAAGATCACGGTGTACCCCTACATTGTAATTCCTGTCAAGATTTCAACAAAAATCATTTCCTCTGGTTGGGTATAGAAAGAGTGTCTACCCACTGGAGAAGGGGGGGGGGGAAAGCTGGAAAAAGAACTAGACAGAAGGGAACTTTGCTGGATTCACACTATGAGAACCTACAACCAATGGGGTTTAAACAAGGACATTAGGATAGCAGCCTTTATCTAATATATCAATTATATCACTATTAATTTAATACACTATTTTTGACACATTATTAAATTAATGCTACACTTATAAACTATTAGGTACATTTAGGTATCTCATCAACACTTCACACATACCATTCACACTTATGTTATATTTTAGGATTAAATTAATATTTAAGATATCACATTCACATTTAAGATATCACATTTTTATTTCTTTTTATTCATTTCTTTCATTTCTTTTTATTCATTTCATTATTAATAATAATGTATTAGTATAGGGACTTTCTATAGTAAATAAGCACAATTAAATTTTCACTATTTAAATGGTGCACATATTTATTTATTTTTATTATTTCATATGTTAGAGACAATATTTGAAATTTCCTTAAACAAAATATTTATTTATAATCATGTTACTAGATTTGTGGGCTCTCACCATGAAATTTCCTTAAACAAAATATTTATTTATAATCATGCTACTAGATTTGTGGGCTCTCACATGATTCATATAAATGCAAATAAATGTATGCTTTCCTGCTATGGAAGTTACATATGCCTATTTCATTTGTTTGGGTAGGCACAACCATCTCAATCTTGATATTTTATTTTTATGTATTGTCCCTTTAATTAGGAGACATATAAGTTGTAATTTTTTTCACATTATTATAGTTAGTGCCACTGACTATATATATATCGGGTTTTTCACAAATCAGGTATTCATCTCAATATGGTCCCACAATGAATGTAATCTAGACGCATAATACCTCTATATGAGATGTAATGACATTGTGACAACGATCATAATTTTTTTAAACCCACAACAGTTAACGTCAAGTATATATTGGGCATTTGCAAATCAGGCAGGCACTTTACTTTATATGGTCCTACAATAATCATAATTCAGACGTAGAATATCTCTACATGAGATGTAATAATATTGTGACAGTTTAATAGAATATTGAACCCCTTTTTTGTAATATGAATGTGCCGTACGGATCCCCTTTTTGAAATGTGAATGTAGCGTGTCACAAATGTTTCAGATTCATTCTGAAGAGCAAATACTGGTCACTTTTTTCCTGCTTTTGTTTCAGAATTATTTATCTTGTTTTATTGGCTGAGCTGTATGTCTGATGTCATTCGGGACACTCCCTCTATTTGTACACAGAACTTTGACTCTTCCGGATTGATGCTTTCACCCTTGGATTACAGCCGTCCTCTGATTGGACAAGAAAAGCACATGACCACAGATCGGACCTGAAAAGGAACTGTTACACAACGGACTACTCGATTGAGGACTTTATACTACTGTCTGTTCATTGGTCTAAATAACCAAGAAGTGTTTTGATTGGTTAAATAACGTATCAATACTAAACTAAGCCTCTGGTTTTTTAATGATTTTCTTTAAAATATATTTTTCTTCATTTTTATTCTCAGGAATAGTTTACTATTAATGCATATATATAGTATTAAACATTTTATGAAGTTTTTGTGAGTCCAATTTCCTGTGCTCAACAGGAAATTGGAACTAATTGTTCACCTGTATATAAACCAGCCCTGTAGCCACAGCAAACACACTCAATACTTGGTTTTACTTACCTGTTTTACTTGTTTTAATGTATGCTCTTGATAAAGACGTGTAATATGTTGAAACGCGTTGAGCCAATAAAACCTTTTATCATTTGTTGAAAGATTGTCAAGATCTTGTTTTGCTGTGCTGAGCTGGAATCTCCTTATTTATGGAGTGAGTTACTACATTTTTTTCAATTATACACTGGATACTTTTGTCATTTGGGTCTCTATTCATTTATACTTCACTTTTGGATAAACCTGAAAATTCAGTATTTGACTCCAGGAACCTGTGGACTCTTGCCATCTGACGCTACGTTCCCTTTCAGCTGTAAAGATTCATCTTATGGAGTTAGTATACTGCACCCATATTAATTGGCTTCAATATATGCATCAAGCCTTTTTTCTCTTCACTTACTAGAGAAAATCATTCAATATACCAGCGCCATCTACTACTACTATTTATATTAAAGTACTATAGGATACTTGGTATTATGAAGATAAGAATGATGTATGTAGATACCACACTGCTTGCTCAGTGGTTCGACACCATATCACACCTATAAATATTATGTGCTGGTATTAAGATAGGAAAATATGCTGCTGTAGATGAGGGTGATCCCCCTATAGGGGAATATTGGTTGATTTTAAGTGTTACAGTTTTTTTTTCCCCTCTCCGATGGGTGGATGCCTAATAATAATATAAAATGAAGGAACTCGTTAACTTGGTTTCATGGAATGTTGGGGGAATTTCCTCCCCAATAAAGAGGAAGAACATTTTGAAATTTATTAAAAAACATAAGGCAGATATTACCATGCTCCAAGAAACCCACCTAAGGGAGCAGGAAATTAATAAATTACAAATGGGATGGGTGGGTGAAGTAATTGCAACACCATGTCATGATAGGAAAAAGGATGTTGCAATCCTTTTTTAATAAACATCTGGAATATAAGATTGTAACAAAAGATTTGGATGAGGAAGGGAGGTATATGATTTTACAAGTGGAAATAGAGGGGAGGTTATTGAACCTCTGTAATATTTATGGGCCTAATACTTTAGATAGAGATTTTTGGGAAAAAATACAAATCAAACTAATAAATATGGGACCAGAGAATATTATCCTTGCGGGAGACTTGAACATGGTTATGCATCCAACATTAGACAGATAAAGACCATCTCTTAATAATAAAAGTAGACAAGAAGCAAAGATACTCAAAGGTTTTTGCAGGCCTCTAAGACTAAAAGATATATGGAGAATTCAAAATCCAGATGCAATAATTTTTTTCATGCGTATCCTTAAGTCATAAAACTATGTCAAGAATAGATGCATTTTTGGTTTCTGAAAATCTTATGAGAATGGAGATGCTAACAGATATAAAAGAAATAATTTTATCCGATCATGCCATCCTATCTCTTAAGATACAGATTAAAAAAGCTAATACGAACAATACGGCAACATTTTTCTTCCCCAACTATTTAGTTGCAAATACTCGATTTAAAGCATGGCTGAAACAGAAATAGAATGATTTCTACTCTGATAATCAGGAGTATAAAGAGAGACATGAACTATTATGGGAGACCTTCAAAGCAATAATTAGAGGCGAAATAAAATCATATTTAAAAGGGAAAAAACGGGAATCTCAAAGAAAAGAACTTTTATTATAAAGTCAGGTTAGAAACTGTAATGACTCATTTCTTAGTGACTCATCAAACAGACTATGGGGCCTATCTATCAAACTCCGAATAGAGCTTGATGCCCCGTGTTTCTGGTGAGCCTGCAGGCTCACCAGAAACAGCAGTTATGAAGCAGCGGTCACAAAGACCGCTGCTCCATAACCTGTCCGCCTGCTCTGAGCAGGCAGACAGACATCGCCGGAAAACAACCCGATCGAGTACGATCGGGTGGATTGACACCCCCCTGCTGGCGGCCCATTGGCTGGGAGTCTGCAGGGGGCGGTGTTGCACCAGCAGCTCTTGTGAGCTGCTGGTGCAATGCTGAATACGGCGAGCGTATTGCTCGCCATATTCAGCGAGGTCTTGCGGACCTGATCCGCACTGTCGGATCAGGTCCTCCAGACTTTCTTAAATTGGGGCTTATGGGAAAAGTACATTAGGGCAAAAAAAGGAAAGAGAAATTTTTTTGAGCCAAAAAATGAGACAAGAGGAAGCAAGAACTAGAGCAATCTATTACAGATACAGTGGTAAAGCTGGACAATTCCTTGCTAACTTACGGCTAGATTTAGAGTTTTGTCGGTAAGGACCCACGTATATAACGTTGGCTTTTTTCTGGCCGCAACTTTAAAATAACTCTGGTATTAAGAGTTCACAGAATGGCTGCGTTAGGCTCCAAAAAAGGAGCGTAGAGCATATTTAACGCAACTTCAACTCTCAATACCAGAGTTGCTTACGGACGCGGCCAGCCTCAAAAACGTGCTCGTGCACGATTCCCCAATAGGAAACAATGGGGCTGTTTGAGCTGAAAAAAAACCTAACACCTCAGCTCCTAACGCAGCCCCATTGTTTGCTATGGGGAAACACTTCCAACGTCTGCACCTAACACCCTAACATGTACCCCGAGTCTAAACACCCCTAACCTTACACTTATTAACCCCAATTCTGCCGCCCCTGCTATCGCTGACCCCTGTATATTATTTTTAACCCCTAATCTGCCGCTCCGTAAACCGCCGCTACTTACATTATCCCTATGTTCCCCTAATCTGCTGCCCCTAACACCGCCGACCCCTATATTATATTTATTAACCCCTAATCTGCCCCCCACAACGTCGCCTCCACCTGCCTACACTTATTAACCCCTAATCTGCCGACCGGACCTGAGCGCTACTATAATAAAGTTATTAACCCCTAATCCGCCTCACTAACCCTATAATAAATAGTATTAACCCCTAATCTGCCCTCCCTAACATCGCCGACACCTAACTTAAATTATTAACCCCTAATCTGCCAACTGGAGCTCACCGCTATTCTAATAAATGTATTAACCCCTAAAGCTAAGTCTAACCCTAACACTAACACCCCCCTAAATTAAATATAATTTTAATCTAACGAAATTAATTAACTCTTATTAAATAAATTATTCCTATTTAAAGCTAAATACTTACCTGTAAAATAAATCCTAATATAGCTACAATATAAATTATAATTATATTATAGCTATTTTAGGATTTATATTTATTTTACAGGTAACTTTGTAATTATTTTAACCAGGTACAATAGCTATTAAATAGTTAAGAACTATTTAATAGCTAAAATAGTTAAAATAATTACAAATTTACCTGTAAAATAAATCCTAACCTAAGTTACAATTAAACCTAACACTACACTATCAATAAATTAATTAAATAAACTACCTATAATTATCTACAATTAAACCTAACACTACACTATCAATAAATAAATTAAATACAATACCTACAAATAAATACAATGAAATAAACTAACTAAAGTACAAAAAATAAAAAAGAACTAAGTTACAAAAAATAAAAAAATATTTACAAACATTAGAAATATATTACAACAATTTTAATCTAAGCCCCCTAATAAAATAACAAAGCCCCCCAAAATAAAAAAATGCCCTACCCTATTCTAAATTACTAAAGTTCAAAGCTCTTTTACCTTACCAGCCCTGAACAGGGCCCTTTGCGGGGCATGCCCCAAGAAGTTCAGCTCTTTTGCCTGTAAAAAAAAAACATACAATACCCCCCAACATTACAACCCACCACCCACATACCTCTAATCTAACCCAAACCCCCCTTAAATAAACCTAACACTAAGCCCCTGAAGATCTCCCTACCTTGAGTCGTCTTCACCCAGCCGAGCCAAATTCTTCATCCAAGCGGAGGAAGAAGAGGTCCTCCATCCGGTAGAAGTCTTCATCCAAGGGGGGCAGAAGAGGTCTTCCATCCGATTGAAGTCTTTATACAAGAGGCATCTTCTATCGTCATCCATCCGGAGCGGAGCGGCAGCATCCTGAAGACCTCCGACGCGGAACATCCATCCTGGCCGACGACTGAACGACGAATTCTATTCTACCAATCGGAATTAAGGTAGGAAAAATCTGATTGGCTGATTGAATCAGCCAATCAGATTGAGCTCGCATTCTATTGGCTGATCGGAACAGCCAATAGAATGCGAGCTCAATCTGATTGGCTGATTGGATCAGCCAATCGGATTGAACTTGATTCTGATTGGCTGATTCCATCAGCCAATCAGAATATTCCTACCTTAATTCCGATTGGCTGATAGAATCCTATCAGCCAATCGGAATTCGAGGGACGCCATCTTGGATGACGTCATTTAAAGGAACCGTCATATATCGTTCAGTTGTCGGCCAGGATGGATGTTCTGCGTCGGAGGTCTTCAGGATGCTGCCGCTCCGCTCCGCTCCGGATGGATGACGATAGAAGATGCCTCTTGGATGAAGACTTCAATCGGATGGAAGACCTCTTCTGCCCCGCTTGGATGAAGACTTCTACCGGATGGAGGACCTCTTCTTGCTCCGCTTGGATGAAGAATTTGGCTCGGCTGGGTGAAGACGACTCAAGGTAGGGAGATCTTCAGGGGCTTAGTGTTAGGTTTATTTAAGGGGGGTTTGGGTTAGATTAGGGGTATGTGGGTGGTGGGTTGTAATGTTGGGGGGGGGTATTGTATGTATTTTTTGTACAGGCAAAAGAGCTGAACTTCTTGGGGCATGCCCCGCAAAGGGCCCTGTTCAAGGCTGGTAAGGTAAAAGAGCTTTGAACTTTAGTAATTTAGAATAGGGTAGGGCATTTTTTTATTTTGGGGGGCTTTGTTATTTTATTAGGGGGCTTAGAGTAGGTGTAATTAGTTTAAAATTGTTGTAATATATTTCTAATGTTTGTAAATATTTTTTTATTTTTTGTAACAGTTCTTTTTTATTTTTTGTACTTTAGTTAGTTTATTTCATTGTATTTATTTGTAGGAATTGTATTTAATTTATTTATTGATAGTGTAGTGTTAGGTTTAATTGTAACTTAGGTTAGGATTTATTTTACAGGTAAATTTGTAATTATTTTAACTATTTTAGCTATTAAATAGTTCTTAACTATTTAATAGCTATTGTACCTGGTTAAAATAAATACAAAGTTACCTGTAAAATAAACATTAATCCTAAAATAGCTATAATATAATTATAATTTATATTGTAGCTATATTAGGATTTATTTTACAGGTAAGTATTTAGCTTTAAATAGTAATAATTTATTTAATAAGAGTTAATTAATTTCGTTAGATTAAAATTATATTTAATTTAGGGGGGTGTTAGTGTTAGGGTTAGACTTAGCTTTAGGGGTTAATACATTTATTAGAATAGCGGTGAGCTCCGGTCGGCAGATTAGGGGTTAATAATTGAAGTTAGGTGTCGGCGATGTTAGGGAGGGCAGATTAGGGGTTAATACTATTTATTATAGGGCTAGTGAGGCGGATTAGGGGTTAATAACTTTATTATAGTAGCGGTGCAGTCCGCTCGGCAGATTAGGGGTTAATAAGTGTAGGCAGGTGGAGGCGACGTTGAGGGGGGCAGATTAGGGGTTAATAAATATAATATAGGGGTCGGCGGTGTTAGGGGCAGCAGATTAGGGGTACATAAGTATAACGTAGGTGGCGGTCGGCAGATTAGGGGTTAAAAAAATGTATTCAAGTGTCGGCGATGTGGGGGGGCCTCGGTTTAGGGGTACATAGGTAGTTTATGGGTGTTAGTGTACTTTAGAGTACAGTAGTTAAGAGCTTTATGAACCGGCGTTAGCCCAGAAAGCTCTTAACTACTGACTTTTTTCTGCGGCTTGAGTTTTGTCGTTAGAATTCTAATGCTCACTTCAGACACGACTCTAAATACCGGAGTTAGAAAGATCCCATTGAAAAGATAGGATACGCAATTGACGTAAGGGGATCTGCGGTATGGAAAAGTCGCGGCTGAAAAGTGTTAGACCCTTTTTTGAGTGACTCCAAATACCGGCGGTAGCCTAAAACCAGCGTTAGGAGCCTCTAACGCTGGTTTTCACGGCTACCGCCAAACTCCAAATCTCTGGCCTATGTTAAGCTCAAAAGGAAAAGGCAAGGTATTGAAGCAATTAAAGTTGGGAAGGAAAGGTATGTAAATAATAAGGAGATAAGTAAACAAATATTGGAATTTTACCAAAAGATATATAGAGAAGGTATAATATGCCAGGAAACTAAAACACAATTTTAGGAAAAGATTAGGCTACCGAAACTAGATAAGGATAAGTTGGAGGTACTAAACAGCCCTATAACTCTAGAAGAGATTAAAAAAACAATTAAGCTAACATCAGCAAACAAAGTGCCTGGTCCAAATCAGCTACCAATAGAACATTATAAAAAGTTGAGGGAAGAAATTAGTCCAACATTGGAAGGGGTATTTAATGCAATTTCTATACAAAGGGAGTTGCAATCTAAGTATTTCAAAGCTTCAACAATAACTTTAATTTAAAAAAAGGATAAGGACCCGGAAGATTTAAATGCATATAGACCTATTTCATTATTAAATAATGACTACAAAATTTTTATGAGTATTATAGCCCAAAGACTAAAAGGAATGATGGCCCCATTGGTACATAAAGACCAAGTGGGCTTTATACCAGGTAGAAATTCAACCACTAATTTAAGGAAATTACAATTTATCATTGAATATTATTGGTCCCAAATAAACAAAAAAGGAATTAGACCCAAGAATTATATGGCCATGACAACAATCGATGCAGAAAAAGCGTTTGATATGATAACATGGGACCACCTGTTTACGGTAATAAATAAATTCGGGCTTAGCGGAAATTTCCTTAAAATGATACAATTGATATATAATAAACCCATGGCAAATATTGTAGTCAATGGGTGTAATACAGCTAGTTTCCTCCTCCAAAAAGGGACAAGACAAGGATGCCCGCTATCTCCATATTTGTTCAATTTAGCGATTGAACCATTGGCATTATATATTAGAAAGGAAGTGGAAGGTGTTTGGTTGGGAAATAGGAAAGTAACATTGCTACTGTACGCAGATGATCTTTTAGTTTTTGTAAGGGACACCAAGAAAAATATGCCCATTCTAATACAAGCCTTAGAAAAATTTAGTAAATTTTCAGGATATAAAGTCAATTTTAATAAATCAGAAGTTCTCTGGATTTATAATAATAGAGACAGTTATAGAGATTGTCCTTTTAAAGAAACTAAAGAGGAGATTAAGTATTTAGGTATCAGACTGGATAGGGACCCCCGTAAATGGTACTCGGCAATCTATAATCATATATTTGTGAAATTTTTTAATGATCTGGTAAGTTGGACGAAACTTCCCTTAACCCTATCTGGAAAGATTAATTTGATTAAAATGGTAGCATTTCCTAAATTGCTATATTTATTGCAAAATGTACCTGTATTTATCAAAAGGAAAGATTTCCAGATTTTTAAACAAAAATGTGTGAGGTTTTTATGGGGAGGAAAACGGAAGGCATTGGCATTACAAAAAATGGCATATTATAGAAAAGAGGGAGGATTGTCCTTCCCGGACAAAGAATTATACAATATAGTATGCATGGGGAAAATTGCCATGGATTGGTTAACAGAGGCAAACTATTATTCTATTTCTTGCTTGGAAGAACAATTAGTCAGACCGTATGCGCTTAAGGCTTTATTACATTGTAAAGAGAACCTCCCGACAGAAGTTAAAAATCTGTCCTCTATTAAGAATATAATATATGCATGGCAAAAAATTGTTAAAATATCACAAGCTAATCCAAGATGGTCCAAATACCTTACAATAACAGGTATTCCGAACTTTGAACCGGCATTGAGCTCAAGAGTTATTCAAAGAAGGAAGTTGCAAGTTCTTATTTATATGCAACAATTAAAAGAAAAAGTATCCAGAAGGTGTAAAACTTTCCAAGAGCTTAAAAATGAATTTATGCTACCAGATAAAGAATTCTTTGCATATTTACAGGTGCGCCATTTTAATAATAAAATGATTATAGAGAACTTGGAAGATAGCCCATGGAAACTTTTAGGACCAGTCTTGAATATCTTTAAGATGGGGAACCACTCCATTTCTGTATTATATAAAGCACTTAAAAAATTACAGCCAACTGGCAACAACTAGTAAAGAAAATACAAAAAAGCCTACAGCTGACGGACCAAGCAACTTTGTCTATTGCGTGGAGAGAATCAAATTTAAACATTGTAAATAGAATGTACATTACCCCGGCAGTTAAAGCAAAATGGAATAAGTTGTTAAATAATAAGTGTTTTAAATGTTGTCTGGTAGCGGCAGATTTACAACATTGTCTATGGAGTTGTCCCAAAATACAAAAATTTTGGAAAAAGTTGAACTTTTTGCTAAACAAAATAAATAAAAAAGTAATCAGAATGACAGAGGATCAAATTTTTTTACTATATGAAGACCAAGTATCGCAAGTGAATAATAAGTTTTTGAATACAGTAATATTGATTGGTAGATCATTAATTCTAAAATATTGGAAATCCAAGAAAAGAAAATAGTATGAGAATAGTACTAGAGAGCGCAGGAAGATACACCAAACTCCTAAAAATACCTATGGGTCCCCAACTAGGTAGCAGAAAATGAACCTAAGAGTGAAAAATCGATAGGAGCGCTAAAAGCTAAAGGTGATAAGGTATATATGTGTGAGACTTATTAGAGAGAGAAAATAAACAAAGTAGATGAATGTCTAAAGAGACAAAAATTTATTCACATTAGGTGATATATAAAATGTAAAAACGGACGTCTCCGTAAATAAAAACAATTTCTACAATTAAGTTGCCATCACTTGATATATGACTAGACTTGCAATATAAAGTTCATAATACAGCAAAGATAGTCCAAATCCACACTTAACTTTTCAATCGGGAGTTGGTTTGTTAGCAAGACAAGGGCTTACCCAGACGAGTGCACATTCAGTCTTCTCTGTGACTAGTTGTACGGCCGTAATGACGTCACTATTGAGGGCGCTGTCCTGAATACACTTTCCGATTGGTGTAAATGCGAGGTCAGTAAGTTGCACTGTTTCTTGGCTTTTTTTGCTACAATGCAGCGATCATCGAAGAAAATAATCCTGCACTTAGTGCCAAATAGCACGCAGGATACCAAATCCAAGAATGTAGTATAAAGTAGTGTCCAGAGATGACCCGTTACAGGTCTAGTGGCAAATTGGAAATGGCTAACAGTGTTAGCAGTATTGCACACTTTTAAATGACAAATAGTAGCTTTGGTTTAGTTGCAGTACAACCCAAATCCAAAAATGTAGTATAGAGTAATGTCCAGGAATGACCCGTTACAGGTCTAGTGGAAAAATAGGAAATGGCTAACAGTGTTAGCAGTATTGCACACTTTTAAATGGCAAGTAGTAGCTTAGGTTTAGTTGCAGTACATCAACGCGTTTCTCCCTCTGCAGGGCTTTTTCAAGATGAATAGTCTGCAACAGGTGTGTCTTCTTTTAAAGGTGTAGCTTGCTTCCCATTGGTCAGATTCCACCTGGGAGATTGAAGCTAAGGCGGTCTTTGGTTTTAAGGTAGTCATATTTTTAAGATGGTATTGGCAACACTAGGCTAAGGCAACTCATATATAAAAAACATATATACATACAATCTTAGGGAGTTTTGCATTTGGTAATCCCCCTCCCTCAAAAGGGTTTCTTCATTAAAAGAAAGATCTTTATATATAGAACATGGAAAATAGTAATAGAGCGACTAAAAAAGGGGGGTAATCAAAAATATATAGTAGGAGAGAATATCAATAGAACCTGCTAAATGATATGGTGTCATGTTTATTTGTGTGGACTAATTTTCAGTCAAATAGAAAAGGAGAAATGTCTAACTCAGAGTTCAGACATAACACCTTGTTCCCTGCCGGTCTGAACTCTGAGTTAGACATTTCTCCTTTTCTATTTGACTGAAAATTAGTCCACACAAATAAACATGACACCATATCATTTAGCAGGTTCTATTGATATTCTCTCCTACTATATATTTTTGATTACCCCCCTTTTTTAGTCGCTCTATTACTATTTTCCATGTTCTATATATAAAGATCTTTCTTTTAATGAAGAAACCCTTTTGAGGGAGGGGGATTACCAAATGCAAAACTCCCTAAGATTGTATGTATATATGTTTTTTATATATGAGTTGCCTTAGCCTAGTGTTGCCAATACCATCTTAAAAATATGACTACCTTAAAACCAAAGACCGCCTTAGCTTCAATCTCCCAGGTGGAATCTGACCAATGGGAAGCAAGCTACACCTTTAAAAGAAGACACACCTGTTGCAGACTATTCATCTTGAAAAAGCCCTGCAGAGGGAGAAACGCGTTGATGTACTGCAACTAAACCTAAGCTACTACTTGCCATTTAAAAGTGTGCAATACTGCTAACACTGTTAGCCATTTCCTATTTTTCCACTAGACCTGTAACGGGTCATTCCTGGACATTACTCTATACTACATTTTTGGATTTGGGTTGTACTGCAACTAAACCAAAGCTACTATTTGTCATTTAAAAGTGTGCAATACTGCTAACACTGTTAGCCATTTCCAATTTGCCACTAGACCTGTAACGGGTCATCTCTGGACACTACTTTATACTACATTCTTGGATTTGGTATCCTGCGTGCTATTTGGCACTAAGTGCAGGATTATTTTCTTCGATGATCGCTGCATTGTAGCAAAAAAAGCCAAGAAACAGTGCAACTTACTGACCTCGCATTTACACCAATCGGAAAGTGTATTCAGGAGAGCGCCCTCAATAGTGACGTCATTACGGCCGTACAACTAGTCACAGAGAAGACTGAATGTGCACTCGTCTGGGTAAGCCCTTGTCTTGCTAACAAACCAACTCCCGATTGAAAAGTTAAGTGTGGATTTGGACTATCTTTGCTGTATTATGAACTTTATATTGCAAGTCTAGTCATATATCAAGTGATGGCAACTTAATTGTAGAAATTGTTTTTATTTACGGAGACGTCCGTTTTTACATTTTATATATCACATAATGTGAATAAATTTTTGTCTCTTTAGACATTCATCTACTTTGTTTATTTTCTCTCTCTAATAAGTCTCACACATATATACCTTATCACCTTTAGCTTTTAGCGCTCCTATCGATTTTTCACTCTTAGGTTCAAATCCAAGAAAAGCCCTATTTTAATAGAATGTATAATCAAGATAAAAGGACAGGCAATAGTGGAACAATATGCCACCTCTATAAATTCAGAAAATGAAATAAAACATTTTTTTAATAAGTGGAGAAGGTTTATACAATCACTGTGTATAGAAGAGCAAAGACGAGTAATTTCACCCTTCAGAGGGTCTGAGTTCCTGACTTTTGCTATTGAAAGGAAGGAATATCCTAGTATCACAGAATAAGGCAGGGGGGCATTATAATTTTTTTTTTTTTTTATGAAAATGAAAATGAGGTTTAACTGCTTTTTATGTTTATTTGGTTGATAACACGTTGTACTATGGCTTTTTGCTAACAGGTCCATAGGTATAACATTATATAAGTTAGGATTTGATGTCTAAGGTTACGATATCTGTATTTGGTTGTTTTGTTTATGATGGTATCTAGCTTGGTGTATACATGCACTTCATCATTATGTTTGAAATATGTATGGATATATTTTATTTTCTGTAATTGTTCAAAAACCTCAATCAATAAAGATAAAAAAAACAACAAGAGGTCTTGACATGAATGCGAGTGGAGCAATATATCTAAAGCATGTATGTTGCATAACCACAACATATAAACAGAGTTTAAAAAGGTACAGAATTACAAAAATTGATGATGATAATTGAGTACAATAATAAGAGATCATGATTTGCATGAAACACTAATATAATGTATGTGTATATTTAAATTTAAAATTGGTGAATTTTATCGTGTTTGATAAGAAGGCCATCTGCAGAAGTAACTATGTTGAGGTAGTGTACCCAAATATGTTCCATTAGAGAGTGTATACCGAAGACTATTAGAAAGTATATACCACTTGTCATAGATAGTGCAAGGCATAATACAGATGATAAATACAAAGAGAAAAGTGCTCAACCTGGGAACGAACAATAGCATATTAGCTTGTTCTATGGCTAGTTACCACCCTAGAAGCAGCCTCTTTTTGCTCAATATGTGCCTTTCACAGAGAAGAACTTTCCTGTAGCATATCGGTCTGATCCTGACTTAACAGTGCAGTCCATCCCCGAAATACCAGGCAATCCCTCTCTGAACGAGAGAAACAGAAAAACCCCAGACGTACGTTTCAGCCTATTGTGGGCCTCGTCAGTGAGGTGCAGCCATATCCCTCTAGGCACACTGAGCAACGGGTCCACGTCTGGATTCCCACATCACACTTAGGGAGACTTCCCCAAGTGTCATAATTTGCATAAATAAAAAGAGAGAAGTGCTCAACCTGGGAACAAATAATAGCATAATAGCTTGTTCTATGGCTAGTTACCACCCTAGAAGCAGCCTCTTTTTGCTCAATATGTGCCTTTCACAGAGAAGAACTTTCCTGTAGCATATCAGTCTGATCCTGACTTAACAGTGCATTCCAGCCCCGAAATACCAGGCAATTCCTCTCTGAACGAGAGAAACAGCAAAACCCCAGACATATGTTTTGGCATATTGTGGGCCTCGTCAGTGAGGTGCAGCCATATCCCTCTAGGCACACTGAGCAATGGGTCCACGTCTGGATTCCCGCATCACACTTAGGGAGACTTCCCCTTAGAGAGGGATTGCCTGGTATTTTGGGACTGGACTGCACTGTTAAGTCAGGATCAGACTGATATGCTACAGGAAAGTTCTTCTCTGTGAAAGGCACATATTGAGCAAAAAGAGGCTGCTTCTAGGGTGGTAACTAGCCATAGAACAAGCTATTATGCTATTGTTCATTCCCAGGTTGAGCGCTTCTCTCTTTTAATTTACGCAAATTATGGCACTTAGGGAAGTCTCCCTAAGTGTGATGCGGGAATCTAGACGTGGACTCGTTGCTCAGTGTGCCTAGAGGGTTATGGCTGCACCTCACTGATGAGGCCCACAATATGCCGAAACATACGTCTGGGGTTTTGCTGTTTCTCTCGTTCAGAGAGGAATTGCCTGGTATTTCGGGGCTGGAATGCACTGTTAAGTCAGGATCAGACTGATATGCTACAGGAAAGTTCTTCTCTGTGAAAGCCATAGAACAAGCTAATATGCTATTGTTCGTTCCCAGGTTGAGCGCTTCTTTCTTTTAATATACGCAAATTATGACACTTAGGGAAGTCTCCCTAAGTGTGATGCGGGAATCCAGACGTGGACCCGTTGCTCAGTGTGCCTAGAGGGTTATGGCTGCACCTCACTGACGAGGCCCACACTAGGCTGAAACGTACGTCTGGGGTTTTGCCTTTTCCCTTGTTCAGAGAGGGATTGCCTGGTATTTCGGGACTGGGCTGCACTGTTAAGTCAGGATCAGACTGATATGCTACAGGAAAGTTCTTCTCTGTGAAAGGCACATGTTGAGCAAAAAGAGGCTGCTTCTAGGGTGGTAACTAGCCATAGGAAAAGCTATTGTTCGTTCCCAGGTTGAGCGCTTCTCTCTTTAAATTTATGCAAATTATGACACTTAGGGAAGTCTCCCAAAGTGTGATGTGGGAATCCAGACATGGACCCATTGCTTAGTGTGCCTAGAGGGTTATGGCTGCACCTCACTGAAAAGGCCCACACTAGGCCGAAACGTACAACTGGGGTTTTGCCGTTTCCCTTGTTCAGAGAGGGATTGCCTGGTATTTTGGGACTGGACTGCGCTGTTAAGTCAGGATCAGACTGATATGCTACAGGAAAGTTTTTCTCTGTGAAAGGCACATGTTGAGGAAAAAGAGGCTTCTTCTAGGGTGGTAACTAGCCATAGAACAAGCTATTATGCTATTGTTCGTTCCCAGCTTGAGCGCTTCTCTCTTTTAATTTATGCAAATATTACAGATGATATATGCTATTACAAGAAATCAATGTGATTGCAAGTTATAGATTTATATCTAATAAGAATGTACTACATAACTAGAGCTTTAAAAAAAATATATAACTATGACGGCAAGTATGGTAGGAGAAAAGAGCTCCGTTTGTCAATCCCGGTCCTCTTCTTTTCCACTGACCCCACCACTGTATTGCCAGATATATTAGTTCACTTATCTAGGTATCTTACTTGACTGAGGCAATCGGACAGATATTAAAATTAACATTTTTGGCAGAGCTGTATATTCATGCGACCGCTCAGACTGATGTCTAGCTCCGCCCCCATTCCCACTTTTTCATTTTGTTAAACCCCATGAAGCTGGTTTGGGATGAACTAGACAAAAGGCTGAACGCAAAGCAACCTACAAATGAAACACATTTTTTAGAACTTCTGCAACAGTGTTGGGAAGAACTTTCAGAACAATATTTGAATGCCACATGAATGCTCTGCTATTATATTGGTTATATCTTCAAGTCAAAAAAATGTAGAATACGTTTTGATAAAACATAACAATTCCATATTTTTTTAAATCTCTGTATATTTGTTTGAAGTACACTGAGAAATTAAACTGTGTAAATGTCAATAAAAACTCTAAAAACTGAAGTACCTTAAAACCCCTTGAATGGTAGTGTTATATTTATATACAGAGAAACATTATTTAGGGTACTAGAATTGTGTTTTAGCACTTCTTTGAGATGCAGTGTATGTGGTCCATAGTGCATCAACCACTACTTCTATGATTTCAGGATTACTGTTAATGACAAAATGGTGTTAAAAGCTAAAGTGTCTGAATAGATTTGTGGAGGTCCAGCTTTAAAATAACTTACAATGAATGGGAAGATACTGCAATAGGCAATTTATGAAGTGGTAGTGCATAGAATCGCAGTGAAGTTGACACAGACGATACAAGATCATTCCAAATATCTAGGAAGCAGAAAATGTCAGAATCAATACTCTTATTTGCATAATGTTTAATGCTACATTAAACTTAACATCTATTTATGCATATTAATGAAAACTGTTTAAATATGTTACATTAAATATTTAGTAATGACAAAGTTACATTCTTGGTTATTGGGATTAGGAAATTCTTATGAAGTGCACAACTGTTCCTTGGGATAGGAGAAAATTGTCTAGAATCTGTTTGCACTCTACAAATAACCCATTCACATTGCTCTTATTGATGGACACTACTAAACAAAAATGCTGATGTATTCTGTAGCACTCAAGAGCATAACCATCAAATAACCTGTGACTAGCCTATGACTATGAGACATCACAGTTGGACATACGATCCATATGATTTCAGTACATCAAACCTGAAGAAAAGTATTATAGTATTAAGTGTTAAATTGCTGCATAGCTGGATGAATATGGCCAAATATTACATAGGTGAACAAAAAAATGGCTATAAAAATATCCACCAATAGGGGGCACCAAAATCAACAAGGCATAAACATCAAATAAATGACAAAAATTCCCCAAATGGAAGTAAAAATCAATAAGATGACCACATCCACAAGTTGTTCACAGATAGTGATAATCCATCCAAACCGGCAGCTCTTCTAATTTTCCATCTTTAAGCACTATTCTGAAATACACAAACAGTAGAAGGCTCTTCCTAGTGCCGCAGTCATATAATTACAATCTTCTAAAACAGAAGAAAACAGCTTGTATAGACACAAATGGAGCAGCATTCTATTCTGCTGTTAGACTGGGGAATCACAGTCTCCCAGCTCACTGAACCGCGGTATAGGGAAAGTATCCCTAAGCTGTACCTTGTATCAGCTCCACAGATCACACTTTCAACATTCTCCAATTTTAAAATTTGTTTATTTAAAAACATAAAAGTGTTTAAAATCAATAATTTTATCCATGAAATAGCAATGCTGGAGCGAGTATCTCAGCTGGTGAGCTGTTTCGTCAGGCATAAGCTACTAGTTACAGCTGCGTTTCTAAAATAGTACAATGTAACCAATCAAACATGGAGAACAAAGATGACCTTCATCCATCCACAGACATAAAAAATCTATATGACTATTAGGTAGACCAAAATAATCTATCCTCAATGCTCACATAAAATACATCATACATTTATAAAATGTATTTACCAAAATTTAAAAGAATAATAAACACAGGAGTAGACTCACAAGGAGAATCATTATTAAGATCAAATGTCAACCAATAATGATCTAATCACATACGTGATGGGGCAATCTTATTTAAAAGACATAATTGATGATAAAATCGCTCTTCTAATTAATAATAATAAAAGACACAAAAAGACGTATCTACAAACTCTACAGCAGGAGTAAGAGGCACCAACAACAAGGTTGTTCCAAAAGGAAATAAACATTATAAAATTAATATTCTTTTAAGATTAATTTTAGAAATATACAGCAAACATAAAGCACCAAATTAGATGTGTCACCCGACATTAGAGCACACACAAAATAACGTAAATTGTATGAACATTTATATTTTTAAAATTAATAACAAAAATCAAATACATTTAAACAAAAAACAATCGCCTAGATTACGAGTTTTTGTCAATAAGGCTTGCGTTGCTAACGAGCCTTTTTTTTCACCGCTCCCTTAAGACAGCGCTGGTATTACAGGGTTTTTTTAAACCTGGCGTTAGCCTAAAAAAGGTGAGCGTAGAGCAAAATTTAGCTCCTTATCTCACCTCAATACCAGCACTGCTTACGGTAGCACTAAGCTGGCTAAACGTGCTCGTGCACGATTTCCCCATAGGAAACAATGGGGCTGAGCCGGCTGAAAAAAAAACTAACACCTGCAAAAAAGCAGCGTTCAGCTCCTAAAGCAGCCCCATTGTTTCCTATGGGGAAATACATTTATGTCTACACCTAACACCCTAACATGAACCCCGAGTCTAAACACTACTAATCTTACACTTATTAACCCCTAATCTGCCATCCCCGACATCGCCAACACCTACATTCTATTATTAACCCCTAATCTGCCGCTCCGGACACCGCCGCCACCTACATTATCCCTATGAACCCCTAATCTGCTGCCCCCTACATTATATTTATTAACCCCTAATCTGCCCCCCCAATGTCGCCACCACTATAATAAACATTTTAACCCCTAATTTGCCATCACCAACGTCGCCACCACTATAATAAAGTTATTAACCCCTAAACCTAAGTCTAACCCTAACCCTAGCACCCCCTAATTTAAATATAATTTAAATAAATCTAAATAAAATAAATACAATTAAATAAATTATTCCTATTTAAAACTAAATACTTACCTATAAAATAAACCATAAGATGCTACAATATAACTAATAGTTACATTGTAGCTAGCTTAGGATTTATTTTTATTTTACAGGCAACTTTGTATTTATTTTAACTAGGTACAATAGTTATTAAATAGTTATTAACTATTTAATAACTACCTAGTTAAAATAAATACAAATTTACCTGTAAAATAAATCCTAACCTAAATTACAATTAAACCTAAGACTACACTATAATTAAATTAATTACATAAACTAACTACAATTAAATTAAATAAACTAAAGTACAACCCCCCCCCTAAATTACAGAAAATAAAAAATAATTACAAGAATTTTAAACTAATTACACCTAATCTAATCCCCCTAATAAAATAAAAAAGCCCCCCAAAATAATAAAATTCCCTAGCCTATACTAAATTACAAATAGCCCTTAATAGAGCATTTTGCAGGGCATTGCATGAAAGTAATCAGCTCTTTTACCTGTAAAAAAAAAGACAATACCCCCCCAACATTAAAACCAACCACCCACACACCCAACCCTACTCTAAAACCCACCCAATCCCCCCTTAAAAAAAACTAAAACTACCCCCTTGAAAACTATCACCCTACCTTGAGCCGTCTTCACCCAGCCGGGCACAAGTGGACCTCCAGAGGGGCAGAAGTCTTCATCCGATCTGAGCAGAAGAGGTCCTTCAAGCGGCAGAAGTCTTCATCCAGACGGCATCTTCTATCTTCATCCATCCGGAGCAAAGCAGGTCCATCTTCAATGCAGCCGACGCGGAGCATTCTCTTCAAATGAAGTCCAAGCGAAGAATGAAGGTTCTTTAAATGACATCATCCAAGATGGCATCCCTTGAATTCCGATTGGCTGATAGGATTCTATCAGCCAATTGGAATTAAGGTAGGAAAAATCCTATTGGCTGATCCAATCAGCCAATAGGATTGAGCTCACATTCTATTGAATGTTCCAATCAGCCAATAAAATGCAACCTCAATCCTATTGGCTGATTGCATCAGCCAATAGGATTTTTCCTACCTTAATTACGATTGGCTAATAGAATCCTATCAGCCAATCGGAATTCAAGGGACGCCATCTTGGATTTCATTTGGACTTCATTTGAAGAGGATGCTCCGTGTCAGCTGGGTTATCCCTGGCTCCAAAAGCACAACCCCAGTCTCGACTGGCGCAGGTCTGAAATTTTGTTGTGGTCCTCGCAATGTATTTCCACTTGTTTTCGGAAACCAGTTAAAGTCTTGTGCACTTCTTCATATCTCAGTTGCCAGAGGAGTACCGAGAATTCCTAGACGTGTTTCATAAGGTGCGTGCCGGTACGTTGCCTCCTCACCGGTCTTACGATTGTGCCATAGACCTGCAACCCGGAGCCATTCCTCCTCGGGGCCGGGTGTACCCTCTGTCTGTTGCAGAGAATTGTGCTATGGAGGAGTATGTTGCCGATGCTCTGTCGCGGGGGATCATCAGCAAATCCTGCTCTCCTGCAGGGGCTGGCTTCTTCTTTGTGAAGAAAAAGGGTGGCGAGTTAAGACCATGTATCAATTATAGGGGTCTTAATCGTCTTACCATTAAGAATGCTTACCCTATTCCGCTTATTACGGAACTCTATGACCGCCTCAAGGGAGCTACGGTCTTTACTAAACTTGATTTGAGAGGAGCGTACAATCTCGTTAGGATTAAGGATGGCCACGAATGAAAAACAGCATTTAACACCAGGAGTGGGCATTATGAGTATCTTGTAATGCCCTTTGGCCTATGTAATGCTCCTGCTGTTTTTCAGGAATTAATTAATGATGTCCTACGAGATATGTTGCAACAGTGTGTTGTGGTGTACTTAGACGACATCCTCATACACTCACCCACACTTGAGGCTCATCGTTCTGATGTTACACGGGTTCTTCAGAGACTACGTGAGAACGGCCTGTTTTGTAAACTCGAGAAATGCAAGTTCCATCAGACTTAAGTATCCTTCCTAGGTTATGTTATCTCCGTTGCAGGGTTCTCCATGGATCCTGACAAGTTATCTGCAGTTCTGCAGTGGCCTCGCCCAGTTGGTCTTCGGTCTATTCAACGTTTTTTGGGGTTCGCTAATTACTATAGCAAGTTTATTAAAAAATTTTCTTCCTTGGTCAAACCTATCACAGACTTGACCCGTAAAGAGAATGATCCACTCCATTGGTCACCTACTGCCATTAAGGCCTTTGATAGTCTTAAGACTGCCTTTGCTGCCTCTCCAGTTCTGGCTCATCCTAACCCTATCCTGCCTTTCGTTCTTGAGGTCGATGCACCTGAGACTGCAGTAGGTGACCTCTTGTCTCAACGTCCCACGCCTGATGGTTCCTTGCATCCGTGTGGTTTCTTCTCTAAGAAATTTTCTCCAGCGGAGTGCAATTGTGAAATTGGCGACAGGGAATTACTGGCCATAATTTTAGCACTTAAGGAATGGAGGCATCTTCTCGAGGGTACTAGCGTGCCAGTGCTCATTCTTACTGACCACAAGAATTTAACTTATCTATCTGAAGCAAAACGTTTGTAGCCACGACAGGCCAGATGGGCGCTATTTTTGTCTCGGTTTAATTATGAGGTCTCCTACCTGCCTGGTAGTAACAATGTTAGGGCTGATGCCCTCTCACAACAATTTTCGCCTCTGTCCAAGGAGGAGTCTGTATCTACTCCTGTTATACCTCCTGACTATATTTTGGCTA
Organism: Bombina bombina; assembly: GCF_027579735.1. Classification (NCBI taxonomy): domain Eukaryota; kingdom Metazoa; phylum Chordata; class Amphibia; order Anura; family Bombinatoridae; genus Bombina; species Bombina bombina. Next base: position 166,135,256 of record NC_069500.1, on the reverse strand, counting down.
CCATACGTACTAATTTGACTTCTCCCTTGGGGGAGGAGATCCTGGCTGCACAAACCAATGCACCTCCTGAGAAACCTAGTGGTAAGTGTTTTGTTCCTGAGAATCTTCGAACTAAACTTTTGCACACTTACCACTATCCTAAAGCCGCAGGTCACTCAGACAAGAACCAAATTATTTGGTCAGTCACTCAACAATTCTGGTGGCCAGGTCTTCGTTCTGATGTTGCTGCGTATGTTGCCTCCTGCTCAGTTTGTGCACAGAATAAGACTCTTCGACGTCTTCCTGTGGGTCTTCTTCAACCTATTGCTAATGGTGAGCGTCCTTGGACACATCTTTCCATGGACTTCATTGTCGAGCTCCCTGTTTCCAATGGCAATACTGTTATCCTTATGGTGGTTGACCATTTTTCTAAAATGTCACATTGCATTCCCTTGATGAAGCTGCCTACTGCTCAGGAGCTTGCTTCAATTTTTGCCCGGGAGGTCTTCCGTTTACATGGGTTACCCACGGAGGTAGTGTTGGACTGGAGTAGCCAGTTTGTCTCCAGATTTTGGCGTTCCTTTTGTGCTCAAATAGGGATCCAGCTTTCCTTCTCCTCGGCATATCACCCTCAATCCAATGGGGCTGCGGAACGGTCTAATCAAGCTCTGGAACAGTTCCTCCATTGCTATGTCTCAGATCACCACAATAATTGGTCTGAACTGTTACCTTGGGCAGAGTTTGATCGTAATAGTGCTATTAATGCTTCCTCCAAGTTATCCCCGTTCATGTAGAATTATGGGTTTCAACCATCCTTGTTGACCTATTCATTCATGTCTCAGGGTATTAAGGCTTTGGAGGAGCATCTCCGGCAACTCCGTTCCACGTGGGTGCAGATTCAGGATTGCCTTCATTGTTCTATGCAGCGCCAAAAGTTCCAGGCTGATCGTAGGCATCTGCCCGTACCTTCCTACCAGGTTGGTGAGAGAGTTTGACTGTCCTCCCGCAACTTGAACCTTTGTGTGCCATCCAATAAATTGGCTCCCTGTTATGTTGGTCCTTTTCGAATACTCCGACGGGTTAATCCTGTGGCCTACGCTCTTGACCTTCCTCCTGCTATGCGCATCTCCAATGTTTTTCATGTCTCCCTCTTGAAACCATTGGTTTGTAATCGGTTTACCACTGTGTTGCCTCGTCCCCGTCCTATCTTTGTTGACAACCATGAGGAGTATGAGGTCAGCAGCATTATTGACTCTCGTATGTCCAGGGGCCGTGTACAGTATTTGGTTCACTGGAGGGGCTACGGTCTGGAGGAGCGTTCTTGGGTTCCCTCCTCTGATGTTCATGCTCCCGCCCTCCTCCGTGCCTTCCATGCCCGTTTACCCAATAAGCCTTTTGTCCTCCCGCGGGGGAGGGGTCGTTGAGGGGAGGGTACTGTCAGGGTTTTTTCCCTGTTGTGTTTGCCATGTGCTGCTGGCAGGCATTTTACTAACCTCTCTTCCTGACTATGGTGCATTGTGGGGGAAGCTGCTCACTTCCTGCACTTCCTTTTATGGTCAGACTGGTGTGCATCATCCATGTGAGACAGGATGCAGTCTCAGAATTGTGATGTCATCACTTATTATTTAAAGGGCCTCTGTTCAGTATGCTTTGCCTTTGCGTTGTCTCAGACCTGTTTGTGAGAGTTCCTGTGTATTACCTGGCTGCCTGACGTCCTTCCTGGTTCCTGATCCCTGGCTTGTTCCAGACTCTGCTGTTTTCCTTGTTCCTGATTCCGGCTCGTCTGACTATTCGCTTTGGCTCCTGACTCGGGTCATCTGACTACCAGCTCTGGTTTTGACTCCTGGCTTGTTATTTGACTTGTGGACTTTTTATTATTTTTTGCTATTAATAAAGGTGTGATTATTTTTGCACTTCTCATCTCAGTCTGATTCCTGGCACCCTGACAGTCTCAAGGTAGGGTGATCTTCAAGGGGGTAGTGTTAAGTTTTATTAAGGGGGGATTGGGTGGGTTTTAGAGTAGGGTTGGGTGTGTGGGTGGTGGGTTTTAATGTTGGGGGGTATTGTATTTTTCTTTACAGGTAAAAGAGCTGATTACTTTGGGGCAATGCCCCGCAAAAGGCCCTTTTAAGGGCTATTCGTAATTTAGTATAGGGTAGGAAATTTTTTTATTTTGGGGGGCTTTTTTTATTTTATTAGGGGGATTAGAGTAGGGGAAATTAGTTTAAAATTCTTGTAATTATTTTTTAATTTTCTGTAATTTAGTGTTTGTTTTTTTCGTACTTTAGTTTATTTATTTTAATTGTAGTTAATTGTAGTTAGTTTATGTAATTAATTTAATTATAGTGTAGTGTTAGGTTTAATTGTAATTTAAGTTAGGATTTATTTTACAGGTAAATTTGTACTTTTTTTAGCTAGGTAGCTATTAAATAGTTAATAACTATTTAATAACTATTCTACCTAGTTAAAATAAATACAAAGTTGCCTGTAAAATAAAAATAAACCCTAAGCTAGCTACAATGTAACTATTAGGTATTAGGTAGTTTATGGGTGTTAGTGTACTTTTTAGCACTTTAGTTAAGAGTTTTATGTTAAAGCGTTAGCCCATAAAACGCTTAACTACTGACTTTTAAATATGGTAGGAGTCTTGACAGGAGAGGGTGTACCGCTCACTTTTTCCAAGACTCGTAATTCCGGCGTTAGGCAAATCCCTTTGAAAAGATAGGATACGCAATTGACGTAAGTGGATTTGCGGTAAGCTCGAGTCGCGGAAAAAAAGGGAGCGGTACACCTGTACCTGCCAGACTCGTAATACCAGCGGGCGTTAAAAAGCAGCGTTGGGGCCTCTCAACGCTGCTTTTTAAGGCTAACGCCAAATTCGTAATCTAGCCGAATGACTCTTAAATATTTCTTCTGTAGAGTTTCCTTCAATGCACAGCAAGCCTTTATGGTAGTCACAAGGTGAAATTATTACAAACCTATTTTAAGACATCGCTAAATAGTTATTTACAGGTGCTCAAAACTATGAGGAATTAATTTTCAACAGGCCAAATTGACAAATTAAAAAAGCCTAGAGGAAATAATGTAATGTCTTGACAAAGGAGGATTGGAATTAGCTTGAATTTGAGATCCTCAATTATAACTCATCCATTCAAATTAATTGGAATCTATGCCAATGTTTTTGTTCAAGAATTCTTGGCTTGTGGAATAAGCTTGCGTTACCTTTTAATTAATCATTTTATGGCGCTGTCCTCTTTCTGCCCCACACACCTTTCTAATTGCCATATTATGTTCTGTAAGATAGATCAGTAGTTTCCAACCTTTTGTACTTTCAGACATTTATGGAATTTTTAAAAAGCTATTACACACCCTTGATTTTTGTTTCACTTTTGACAACTTGAGGACAATTGGTTTAACTATTAATGAAATAAAACTAAATTATCCCCTTAAGGACCAGCAACGTACCCTGTATGTCACTGGCCTTTTTTTGGGACTTGATTGCTTTATAGTGTGGTCTTGCCACCAGCGTTGAGACTGCTCTATTCCACAAAGCCTGCTGGAGGGAGGGTATTAATAGTGTCTTCTTGCTAGACTTGTGCTATTAAGTCCTGAAAAAACCCTTAACGACCAGTGACATACAGGGTACATTGTGGTCATTAAGGGGTTAAGAAACAAAAATAGGCAATATTACACACGATTAATCAAGATTAACTCTACAGTGATTGAGTTTGTAGAATATAAAAAGATACCAGACAGAGGGTAAGGACTACACATGCCTAGCCAAGGCCAAGCATACTTTATCGAGGATTGACCTGTTTTTGGTCTCTAAATCCCTGATTACTCAGGTCCAGACCTGTGATATACATGATATTATCCTGTCCGATCATGCACCCGTGGCGCTGATTCTGGGCGCACGCGGTCCAAGAGCAAATAGGAACACTCTTAGATTCTCTACATACCTAGCCTCCTCAGAGGCCTTTGTCAAATTTCTACATCAGGCCTGGACTGACTACTATACAGACAATAAGGCACATATAGATAATGCCCAACTTCTCTGGGAGACAGCAAAATCAGTCCTATCCGGCTCCATAATTTCATACATCTCAAAAATTAAATACAAAACGCAACTCAGATACCTGGAACTTAACAAAACGCTGTCCCGGGCCTACCAGGCCCATTGCTCTCTTCGAACATCTGACACGTATGAGAGATACGTGGCCAGCAAGGCTGAACTGGAAGCATTTATGAGACACCAGGCTGCTTCGGGTTTGCTAAAGATGGCTGGTAAATACTACAGATTTGGTAATAGACCAGGCAAAATGCTGGCGGCACTAACTAAACCAAAGTTTTCGGGGTCTAACGTTGCGGCACTTAAACATAACGGGCGCACATACACCTCCCCTGAGGAGATTGCAGAATGCTTCGCTCAGTATTTTACACGGCTCTACGCGTGTCAGGATTCCTCCGACCCGGTCTCCAAGGAACACTTCTGGCAATCTCTTAATCTACCCCAACTAACTCAGGATCAGGTGGATGCTATGAATGCTCCCATCACGTTGGAGGAGGTCACGTTTACCTTGAAGTCTATCCCAGTTGGGAAGGCTCCAGGCCCGGATGGTCTTCCTGCCGATTTCTATAGAATCCTTCTACCACAAATTGGAACCTCACTGACCAAACTCTTCAATGCTTACTTTCAAGAAGAGGCATTGCCTTCACGGGATTTCACCTCTGCGCACATCACCCTAATTCCCAAGCCGGGTAAAGACCATTCCCTTCCTGAATCATATCGACCCATTTCCTTGCTTAACACGGATTACAAACTCTTTATGAAAATAATGGCCAACAGATTAAAAACCGTCCTCCCCCAGCTAGTACATCCAGACCAGACGGGTTTCGTGTTTCAACGCTCCTCGGTAACTAATCTTCGCAAGGTGCTCCATGTAATTGACCACTACTGGTCCCTGGGCAAGAGGGGCGAGGGAACCAGTGCGGCGGAGGCCTTCCTGTTGTCGCTTGATGCGGAGAAGGCCTTCGACCGTGTGGAGTGGCCCCACCTGATAGATACGATGCAACGGTTCAACTTTAGGGGCCCCTTTTTAGATATGATTCGTAAGGTGTACCACTCTCCAGTGGCGCGGATTCTGGTTAATGGTCTCTTCTCCCCAGACTTTCGACTACAGCGGGGCACCAGACAGGGGTGTCCCCTGTCGCCCCTTCTGTTTAATTTGGCTCTGGAGCCCCTGGCCATCAAACTGAGGGATTCTTTTCCGGGCATTATGCTGGGAAATCACCCGGTTCAAATAGCTCTATATGCGGATGACATGTTACTCTTCGTAGACTCACCCTCTAAACACATACCGCGTATAATGAATACTATCTCCGAGTTCGGAGACTTCTCGGGGTATAAAATCAACACATCCAAATCGGAGATCTTGTGGCTTAACAAACATCCCGACTCCGGATATTCCTTCCCGTTTGTGGAGGTACCGGGGGCACTAACATACCTTGGTATCAAGGTACATAAAGACCCCCACAAGATGTACGCGCTCAACATCTCTGAGAGATGTAATAGTATAGCCACACAACTTCATAGTTGGAACACTCTCCCGCTGGGATTATCGGGCCGGGTCAGCCTGGTCAAGATGACCTTACTACCGAAAATATTGTATCCTCTGTTGATGCTGCCCTTCCTCATGACCAAAAACGATTTAGCCATATGGAACAAAGCTTTGTCCGCCTTCATCTGGAGAGGTAGGAAACCCCGCATAGCCCTGGAGAAGCTTCAACTCCCCTTTCTTAGTGGAGGTCTGGGCGCTCCCAATCTGAAGCTTTATAACTGGGCGACCCTGGCCAGATTGGTAACTGATTGGCAATTGGGCACCTCCCACTTTTGTGTGGCCCCACTGGAGGAAGCGAACCTAGCTCCCATCGCTCTAGCATATCTCCCTTATGCCCCACTGAAAGATATTCCACACTCAATAGCTTCCAGTGTCCTATATAAAGACCCCCTGAGAGCGTGGCAATTAATTCATTACCCACCCCCCCTTAAAGTTTCTGCCACTTGTGGGCAACCCGGAATTCCCGGCAGGGAACGAGCATAAACCTTTCCGTATTTGGAAATCTCTGGGCCTTGGCACTGTGGGTGATGTGGTGGACCCATTGCTACACACTGTTAGATCTTTTCAAGAACTCAAAACCAAATTTTCCATTCCTAACAAGCACTTTTATGCGTATTTACAGGTGCGACATTATGTCTCGAGCCTCATGCTCGCCAACCCGGGGTTCTGGAATGGGTCTCCCTTTGCTGTCTCTCAGACGATGTTTCAATTGGGCTGCTTCTCAATGTCAGACTTTTATAAACAACTAATAAAGCGAAAAGAACCCATCATACAGACACGGACCCTAGCTAACCTACACATAGACACTGCCCCGACGTTGACGATACAAAATATGACGGATAGTATGGAAGCCACTAGATCAGCTACACTAGCAATGCCACTTAGGGAGGCCCAGCTCAGGATGTTACACAGAGACTACATCACCCCTCACAGACTGTCGAAATGGAAGCCTGAGCATCCTGATATATGTGTTAAATGTAGTGTGGTGTCCCCCTCATTACAGCATTATTTTTTCCTCTGCCCGCAGATTAAACAGTTTTGGGGACAATTACAGCACTGGTTAAGGGTCACATTCAAACAAGAGATTGAGATAGGGGTGAGCAATGTGTTTGTTTTTGGCTGGGAGACTGAACATAAACAGCTCCACAAACTACTCACCCTATGTACGCTTCTGGCCCGAAGTTGTATACTGGATAGATGGCTTTCTAGAAAACCACCCACTATAGCTCAGTTTAAGCTTCGCCTGATGAAACAACTTTTCGTGGAACAACACGACACTAAACTTAACACTAAGCTTAGATTACAACCCTTCCTTAAAAAATGGAAGCCCTTTATTACGACCTTACAACCAGCCCTGCAACGCCAGGTCCTTGGGCCTTTTGTTCAGCTGGAGTTTATGCTGCTGGCGAATCTAAAAGGTGAGTGGCAGGGGCTCATGGAATCCCCTACAGGTAAACCTGGTGCGGTTTTCCAGGAGGAGATGTTGTTCTAACCTGACATACTTTACCCTAGTGGGCCATGATACCCCACAACCCGCAATACCCCGATCGTTTAGTGTCTGGGTGGGGGACGCACGCTTCCCCACTCCCCTCCCTTTTTACTTCCCTCCCTTCCTGCTTCCCTCCCTCTTCCACCCTCCCCTTTTTTTTTTTTTTTTTTTGTTATTATTGTTGGTTTGACTATAGTTAATGTAAGCAATGTTTAATTTGTTAATATGTTATAGTAATTGTTAAGATGTCTTAAACAAGAAAAAAGGGAGAGATTGAGTCACAAAGGTAAAAGCTCAATTTACTATACTGCAATCAATTTTCTTTTATGATGTGGTGAACTTACACTTATATGCAACTCTTCGTACAGTTGGTCAAATATGTGTTGATTGGTTAAAAACTGCGGTCTGCGCACCGCTCTTGCTTGCTTTACTACACTATCTTGTGATTGTTTTTCTTTCCCTGCTAATAAAGACGAATTTAAAAAAAAAAAAAAAAAGATACCATGAGTAACTTATTTGTATTATAGCTCTTATTGAAAATTGTGACATCTCAGTGTGTTCTGGTACCCAGTCTTTGGATAATTTCTTTAGATACAAAATGCTGTAATCAAGCACATCTAGGCTGTTTACAAAATCTGGTAAACTAACTTGAATCACGGGTGAATTATTATTATTTATTTTTCTTTCATGTAATTAGCAAGAGTCCATGAGCTAGTGACGTATGGGATATACATTCCTACCAGGAGGGGCAAAGTTTCCCAAACCTCAAAATGCCTATAAATACACCCCTCACCACACCCACAATTCAGTTTTACAAACTTTGCCTCCGATGGAGGTGGTGAAGTAAGTTTGTGCTAGATTCTACGTTGATATGCGCTCCGCAGCAAGTTGGAGCCCGGTTTTCCTCTCAGCGTGCAGTGAATGTCAGAGGGATGTGAGGAGAGTATTGCCTATTTGAATGCAGTGATCTCCTTCTAAGGGGTCTATTTCATAGGTTCTCTGTTATCGGTCGTAGAGATTCATCTCTTACCTCCCTTTTCAGATCGACGATATACTCTTATATATACCATTACCTCTGCTGATTCTCGTTTCAGTACTGGTTTGGCTTTCTACAAACATGTAGATGAGTGTCCTGGGGTAAGTAATTCTTATTTTCTGTGACACTCTAAGCTATGGTTGGGCACTTTGTTTATAAAGTTCTAAATATATGTATTCAAACATTTATTTGCCTTGACTCAGAATGTTCAACTTTCCTTATTTTTCAGACAGTCAGTTTCATATTTGGGATAATGCATTTGATTTAATCATTTTTTCTTACCTTCAAAAATTTGACTTTTTTCCCTGTGGGCTGTTAGGCTCGCGGGGGCTGAAAATGCTTCATTTTATTGCGTCATTCTTGGCGCAGACTTTTTTGGCGCAAAAATTCTTTTCCGTTTCCGGCGTCATACGTGTCGCCGGAAGTTGCGTCATTTTTTGTCGGCGTTCCGGATGTGGCGTCATTTTTGGCGCCAAAAAGCATTTAGGCGCCAAATAATGTGGGCGTCTTATTTGGCGCTAAAAAATATGGGCGTCGCTTTTGTCTCCACATTATTTAAGTCTCTTTTTTCATTGCTTCTGGTTGCTAGAAGCTTGTTCTTTGGCATTTTTTCCCATTCCTCAAACTGTCATTTAAGGAATTTGATCAATTTTGCTTTATATGTTGTTGTTTTTTCTCTTACATATTGCAAGATGTCTCACGTTGCATCTGAGTCAGAAGATACTACAGGAAAATCGCTGTCTAGTGCTGGATCTACCAAAGCTAAGTGTATCTGCTGTAAACTTTTGGTAGCTATTCCTCCAGCTGTTGTTTGTATTGATTGTCATGACAAACTTGTTAATGCAGATAATATTTCCTTTAGTAAAGTACCATTGCCTGTTGCAGTTCCTTCAACATCTAAGCTGCAGAATGTTCCTGATGACATAAGAGATTTTGTTTCTGAATCCATAAAGAAGGCTATGTCTGTTATTTCTCCTTCTAATAAATGTAAAAAAATCTTTTAAAACTTCTCTCCCTACAGATGAATTTTTAAATGAACATCATCATTCTGATTCTGATGACTCTTCTGGTTCAGAGGATTCTGTCTCAGAGGTTGATGCTGATAAATCTTCATATTTATTTAAAATGGAATTTATTCGTTCTTTACTTAAAGAAGTTCTAATTGCTTTAGAAATAGAGGATTCTGGTCCTCTTGATACTAATTCTAAACGTTTGGATAAGGTATTTAAATCTCCTGTGGTTATTCCAGAAGTTTTTCCTGTTCCTAATGCTATTTCTGCAGTAATTTCCAAAGAATGGGATAAATTGGGTAATTCATTTACTCCTTCTAAACGTTTTAAGCAATTATATCCTGTGCCGTCTGACAGATTAGAATTTTGGGACAAAATCCCTAAAGTTGATGGGGCTATTTCTACCCTTGCTAAACGTACTACTATTCCTACGTCAGATGGTACTTCGTTTAAGGATCCTTTAGATAGAAAAATTGAATCCTTTCTAAGAAAAGCTTATCTGTGTTCAGGTACTCTTCTTAGACCTGCTATATCTTTGGCTGATGTTGCTGCAGCTTCAACTTTTTGGTTGGAAACCTTAGCGCAACAAGTAACACATCATGATTCTCATGATATTATTATTCTTCTTCAGCATGCTAATAATTTTATCTGTGATGCCATCTTTGATATTATCAGGGTTGATGTCAGGTTTATGTCTCTAGCTATTTTAGCTAGAAGAGCTTTATGGCTTAAGACTTGGAATGCTGATATGGCTTCTAAATCAACTCTACTTTCCATTTCTTTCCAGGGTAACAAATTATTTGGTTTTCAGTTGGATTCTATTATTTCAACTGTTACTGGTGGGAAAGGAACTTTTTTACCACAGGATAAAAAATCTAAGGGTAAAAACAGAGCTAATAATCGTTTTCGTTCCTTTCGTTTCAACAAAGAACAAAAACCTGATCCTTCATCCTCAGGAGCAGTTTCAGTTTGGAAACCATCTCCAATCTGGAATAAATCCAAGCCTGCCAGAAAGGCAAAGCCTGCTTCTAAGTCCACATGAAGGTGCGGCCCTCATTCCAGCTCAGCTGGTAGGGGGCAGGTTACGTTTTTTCAAAGAAATTTGGATCAATTCTGTTCACAATCTTTGGATTCAGAACATTGTTTCAGAAGGGTACAGAATTGGTTTCAAGATGAGACCTCCTGCAAAGAGATTTTTTCTTTCCCGTGTCCCAGTAAATCCAGTAAAAGCTCAAGCATTTCTGAATTGTGTTTCAGATCTAGAGTTGACTGGAGTAATTATGCCAGTTCCAGTTCAGGAACAGGCGATGGGGTTTTATTCAAATCTCTTCATTGTACCAAAGAAGGAGAATTCCTTCAGACCAGTTCTGGATCTAAAAATATTGAATCGTTATGTAAGGATACCAACGTTCAAGATGGTAACTGTAAGGACTATCTTGCCTTTTGTTCAGCAAGGGAATTATATGTCCACAATAGATTTACAGGATGCATATCTGCATATTCCGATTCATCCGGATCATTATCGGTTCCTGAGATTCTCTTTTCTGGACAAGCATTACCAGTTTGTGGCTCTGCCGTTTGGCCTTGCTACAGCTCCAAGAATTTTTACAAAGGTTCTCGGTGCCCTTCTGTCTGTAATCAGAGAACAGGGTATTGTGGTATTTCCTTATTTGGACGATATCTTGGTACTTGCTCAGTCTTTACATTTAGCAGAATTTCATACGAATCGACTTGTGTTGTTTCTTCAAGATCATGGTTGGAGGATCAATTTACCAAAAAGTTCATTGATTCCTCAGACAAGGGTAACCTTTCTGGGTTTCCAAATAGATTCAGTGTCCATGACTCTGTCTTTAACAGACAAGAGGCGTCTAAAACTGATGGCAGCTTGTCGAAACCTTCAGTCACAATCATTCCCTTCGGTAGCCTTATGCATGGAAATTCTAGGTCTTATGACTGCTGCATCGGACGCGATCCCCTTTGCTCGTTTTCACATGCGACCTCTTCAGCTTTGTATGCTGAATCAATGGTGCAAGGATTACACAAAGATATCTCAATTAATATCTTTAAAACCGATTGTTCGACACTCTTTAACGTGGTGGACAGATCACCATCGTTTAATTCAGGGGGCTTCTTTTGTGCTTCCGACCTGGACTGTAATTTCAACAGATGCAAGTCTCACAGGTTGGGGAGCTGTGTGGGGATCTCTGACGGCACAAGGAGTTTGTGAATCTCAGGAGGTGAGATTACCGATCAATATTTTGGAACTCCGTGCAATTTTCAGAGCTCTTCAGTTTTGGCCTCTTCTGAAGAGAGAATCGTTCATTTGTTTTCAGACAGACAATGTCACAACTGTGGCATACATCAATCATCAAGGAGGAACTCACAGTTCTCTGGCTATGAAAGAAGTATCTCGAATTTTGGTTTGGGCGGAATCCAGCTCCTGTCTAATCTCTGCGGTTCATATCCCAGGTGTAGACAATTGGGAAGCGGATTATCTCAGTCGCCAAACGTTGCATCCGGGCGAATGGTCTCTTCACCCAGAGGTATTTCTTCAGATCGTTCAAATGTGGGAACTTCCAGAAATAGATTTGATGGCGTCCCATCTAAACAAGAAACTTCCCAGGTATCTGTCCAGATCCCGGGATCCTCAGGCGGAGGCAGTGGATGCATTATCACTTCCTTGGAAGTATCATCCTGCCTATATCTTTCCGCCTCTAGTTCTTCTTCCAAGAGTAATCTCCAAGATTCTGAAGGAATGCTCGTTTGTTCTGCTGGTAGCTCCGGCATGGCCTCACAGGTTTTGGTATGCGGATCTTGTCCGGATGGCCTCTTGCCAACCGTGGACTCTTCCGTTAAGACCAGACCTTCTGTCACAAGGTCCTTTTTTCCATCAGGATCTGAAATCCTTAAATTTAAAGGTATGGAGATTGAACGCTTGATTCTTCGTCAAAGAGGTTTCTCTGACGCTGTGATTAATACTATGTTACAGGCTCGTAAATCTGTATCTAGAGAGATATATTATAGAGTCTGGAAGACTTATATTTCTTGGTGTATTTCTCATCATTTTTCTTGGCATTCTTTTAGAATTCCGAGAATTTTACAGTTTCTTCAGGATGGTTTAGATAAAGGTTTGTCCGCAAGTTCCTTGAAAGGACAAATCTCTGCTCTTTCTGTTCTTTTTCACAGAAAGATTGCTATTCTTCCTGATATTCATTGTTTTGTACAAGCTTTGGTTCGTATAAAACCTGTCATTAAGTCAATTTCTCCTCCTTGGAGTTTGAATTTGGTTCTGGGGGCTCTTCAAGCTCCTCCGTTTGAACCTATGCATTCATTGGACATTAAATTACTTTCTTGGAAAGTTTTGTTCCTTTTGGCCATCTCTTCTGCCAGAAGAGTTTCTGAATTATCTGCTCTTTCTTGTGAGTCTCCTTTTCTGATTTTTCATCAGGATAAGGCGGTGTTGCGAACTTCTTTTGAATTTTTACCTAAAGTTGTGAATTCCAACAACATTAGTAGAGAAGTTGTGGTTCCTTCATTATGTCCTAATCCTAAGAATTCTAAGGAGAAATCGTTGCATTCTTTGGATGTTGTTAGAGCTTTGAAATATTATGTTGAAGCTACTAAATCTTTCAGAAAGACTTCTAGTCTATTTGTTATCTTTTCCGGTTCTAGAAAAGGCCAGAAAGCTTCTGCCATTTCTTTGGCATCTTGGTTGAAATCTTTAATTCATCTTGCCTATGTTGAGTCGGGTAAAACTCCGCCTCAGAGAATTACAGCTCATTCTACTAGGTCAGTTTCTACTTCCTGGGCGTTTAGGAATGAAGCTTCGGTTGATCAGATTTGCAAAGCAGCAACTTGGTCCTCTTTGCATACTTTTACTAAATTCTACCATTTTGATGTATTTTCTTCTTCTGAAGCAGTTTTTGGTAGAAAAGTACTTCAGGCAGCGGTTTCAGTTTGAATCTTCTGCTTATGTTTTTCGTTAAACTTTATTTTGGGTGTGGATTATTTTCAGCAGGAATTGGCTGTCTTTAGTGACTCTTGTGTGGAAAGATCCACATCTTGGGTAATCATTATCCCATACGTCACTAGCTCATGGACTCTTGCTAATTACATGAAAGAAAACATAATTTATGTAAGAACTTACCTGATAAATTCATTTCTTTCATATTAGCAAGAGTCCATGAGGCCCGCCCTTTTTTTGGGGTGGTTATGATTTTTTTGTATAAAGCACAATTATTCCAATTCCTTATTTTATATGCTTTCGCACTTTTTTCTTATCACCCCACTTCTTGGCTATTCGTTAAACTGAATTGTGGGTGTGGTGTGTATTTATAGGCATTTTGAGGTTTGGGAAACTTTGCCCCTCCTGGTAGGAATGTATATCCCATACGTCACTAGCTCATGGACTCTTGCTAATATGAAAGAAATGAATTTATCAGGTAAGTTCTTACATAAATTATGTTATTTTGTAGGATTTTGTATTTTCCAAAAATCCAGTAAGGTGGAGAGATTTGTAGAATTTTTAAAATTGCTGTACAACTTTGCTACTTTATTACTCAGAAATTATATAAAATCAATATCCACAAAATATTCTTCTACAATAAAAAAACCCTGAATAAATAATAGCAAAACATGGTGTTCATTTGAAGAATGTGCAGCAATAACCAAATGATTCTCAACAAGAGAGCACTATAGAATAATATATTCACCTCCTGAGTGCACTTTAGAAAATCTTGGCTTTAGAAAGAAGATATCATGTTTCCAACTTATAGTTATTCCTATTTTACAATTTTTTTTACATACATATAGTATATTTATGATTTCTACATTATGGTGTTTCCTGTTTCATGAATGTGTGAAGCTACAGGCTCATATAACTCCCTTTTTCTCTTCCACACATGCAGTAGTACTTCCATAATATAACAAAAAATATTCCATTATAATTTTGAATTTGTCATAACACAAGGTGAAATGGCTTAGACTGAGAATAGCTAAAGGACTGGAAACTGTAAAGTATGTTAGTTTTGTGTTGGCTCATTAGCTTATTGCCATTGGCTCACCTGATGTGTTCATCTAGGTCCCAGTAGTGAATTGCTGCTCTTTCAACAAAAGCATACCAAGGGAATGAAGCACATTTGATACTAGAAATAAATTGGAAAGTTGTTTTAAATTGAATATTCTGTTTCATGAAAGAGAAAATTGGGGTTTCTTGTCCCTTTAACTTTTTACTTATCTTGATTTGGATTAAAATTATTTGGTTCAGAAAATCTCTTCAGTGTAAGTTGTGCTGCCCCTTGCCCTTGAATTGCTTCAAACTGATATTACAAAAGGTACGTCAACTAATATCCTTCCTCTTTAAATGCTTTAAAGGTTCGGTAAGCACATTGTAATTACAAGACATTTCTGTTCTGTTGCTATAGAATAACATATCAACCAAGTCTTAAAGGGACTTCATGATTCAGATAAAGAATATCATTTTTTTTAAACATGTTCCAATTTACTTCTATTATTTAATTTGCTTCATTCTTTAGATATTCTTTAGAGATTTAAGATAAAAATATCTCCAAAATGGAAAACAAAGTTTTCTTAATAAATTAGAAAAAAACTAAAAAAAATATTTTAACATAATTTTAACATAACAAACATGCAAAATTATTTTATTATTATTATTATAAAGAACATTGGCCTCTATTTATCAAGCTGTCAACCACAAATACGCTGGAATTCCACAGCATATTTGTGATGAGCCTGATTTGCCTAAGTTATCAAAGGCTAGAGACCGGCAAAAGTAGAATTTAGTGACGTAACATACGATCCGCCATACTCAGTCCGACACAGATCGATGGTTACGTCACTACAGATGTTCCGAAAACAAGTTTGGCACAATCTGACTACTTTTGGAAGTTATCAAGATCCTACCAGGTACGCTCGCCACTATTCCGGCCCAGCGTACCTGGTTTTCAATCCGCCGCATCGGAGGTGGCGGATGCCATAGGAATCAATGGGAGTCTGACAGCAGCGAAAGCGCATGTTCGCTGCTGCCCGATATCCCATTGATTCCTATGGGAAATGTCTACACCTAACACCTTAACATGTACCCTGAGTCTAAACATCCCTAATCTGCTCCCCCTACACTGCCGCAACTAAAATAAATGTATT
Organism: Bombina bombina; assembly: GCF_027579735.1. Classification (NCBI taxonomy): domain Eukaryota; kingdom Metazoa; phylum Chordata; class Amphibia; order Anura; family Bombinatoridae; genus Bombina; species Bombina bombina. The sequence goes on along the minus strand of NC_069500.1, from coordinate 166,119,962 downwards.
AACCCCTAAACCGCCACTCCCGGACCCCGCAGCCACCTACATTATGTTTATTAACCCCTAATCTGCCCCCCCTACACCGCCGCCACCTACATTATACTTATTAACCCCTAAATCATCTTCCATCGACGTCCTAACGAAGAATGAAGGTTCCTTTAAATGACGTCATCCAAGATGGCGTCCCTTGAATTCCGATTGGCTGATAGGATTCTATCAGCCAATCGGAATTAAGGTAGGAAAAATCCTATTGGCTGATCCAATCAGCCAATAGGATTGAAGTTCAATCATATTGGCTGATCCAATCAGCCAATAGGATTGAGGTCGCATTCTATTGGCTGTTCCAATCAGCCAATAGAATGCGAGCTCAATCCTATTGGCTGATTGGATCAGCCAATAGGATTTTTCCTACCTTAATTCCGATTAGCTGATAGAATCCTATCAGCCAATCGGAATTCAAGGGACGTCGATGGAAGAGGATGCTCCGCGTCGGATGGATTGAAGATGGACCCACTCCGGATGGATGAAGATAGAAGATGCCACCTGGATGAAGACTTCTGCCGGTCTGGATGTCCTCTTCTGCCCGGATTGGATGAAGACTTCTGCCCCTCTGGAGGTCCACTTGTGCCCAGCTGGCTGAAGACGGCTCAAGGTAGGGTGATCTTCAGGGGTTAGTGTTAGGTTTTTTTAAGGGGGGATTGGGTGGGTATTAGAGTAGGGTTGGGTGTGTGGGTGGTGGGTTGTAATGTTGGGGGGGGTATTGTATTTTTTTCAGGTAAAAGAGCTGATTACTTTGGGGCAATGCCCCACAAAAGGCCCTTTTAAGGGCTATTTGTAATTTAGTATAGGGTAGGGAATTTTATTATTTGGGGGGCTTTTTTATTTTATTAGAGGGCTTAGATTAGGTGTAATTAGTTTAAAATTCTTGTAATTTTTTTATTTTCTGTAATTTAGTGGGGGGTTTTGTACTTCAGTTAATTTTATTTAATTGTAATTAGTTTTATTTAATTGTAGTTAATTTATGTAATTATTTTAATTATAGTGTAGTGTTAGGTGTAATTGTAACTTAGGTTAGGTTTTATTTTACAGGTAATTTTGTCTTTATTTTAGCTAGGTAGTTATTAAATAGTTAATAACTATTTAATAATTATTGTACCTTGTTAAAATAAATACAAAGTTGCCTGTAAAATAAAATTAAATCCTAAAATAGGTACAATGTAATTATTAAATATATTGTAGCTATCTACTTATAGGCAAGTATTTAGTTTTAAATAGGAATAATTTAGTTAATAATAGTAATATTTATTTTGATGTATTTAAATTATATTTAAAGGATTACTTTCTGTTATAATTTTTAAGCTAAACAACTAACATATTAAAGTTAATAAACATTAATTAAAACCTACTGACCTATATTTTCTCCAAATTGAAGTTTCATAACGTTCTAAAAGTTATATCTTTTATTGGCCGATGATGTCACGTTATCCTGCCCACTATTTTCAGCACTGCATGTTCAAAATACTTAAACCAATAACTTTGTGTTTAAAGCGCCATTTTGAAACCTAGGTATTGTAAACGGATTGGTACAGAGCAAAGGATACCCACGGAGTGGGTTTGGAAAACAATTAAATTTGCAGACAAGATTTCTGATATACAGTAGAGATATGTTAATGAAATGCTATTGATAAAAAGCGTATTTGGGGTAATTAGTTAGTAACAGGCATAGAAAATATTTACTTACAGTGGCCCTTTAAGTTAGGGGGTGTTAGGGTTAGGGTTAGACTTAGGTTTAGGGGTTAATAACTTTATTATAGTGGCGGCGGTGTAGGGTGGGGCAGGATAGGGGTTAATACATATAATGTAGGTGGCGGCGGGCTCCGGGAGCGGCGGTTTAGGGGTTAAACAATTTATTTAGTTGTGGCAGGGTCCGGGATCGGCAGGATAGGGGTTACTAACTTTATGTAGGTGGCGGCGGGGTCCGGGAGCGACGGTTTAGGGGTTAATATATTTATTATATTTGCGGCAGTGTAGGGGGGGCAAGATAGGGGTTAATATATATAATGTAGGGGGCGGCGGGCTCCAGGAGCAGCGATTTAGGGGTTAAACAATTTATTTCGTTGCGGCAGGGTCCGGGATCGGCAGGATAGGGGTTACTAACTTTATGTAGGTGGCGGCGGGGTCGGGGAGCGACGGTTTAGGGGTTAATATATTTATTATATTTGCGGCAGTGTAGGGGGGGCAAGATAGGGGTTAATATATATAATGTAGGTAGCGGAGGGCTCCGGGAGTGGCGGTTTAGGGGTTAAACAATTTATTTAGTTGCGGCGGGGTTTGGGATTGGCAGGATAGGGGTTACTAACTTTATGTAGGTGGCAGCGGGGTCCGGGAGCGGCAATTTAGGGGTTAATATATTTATTATATTTGCGGCGGTGTAGGGGGGGGCAGGATAGGGGTTAATATATACAACGTAGGTGGCGGCGGGCTCCGGGAGCGGCGGTTTAGGGGTTAATATATTTATTATAGTTGCGGCGGGGTCCGGGAGCGGTGGTTTAGGGGTTAATAAGATTATTTAGTTGCGGGGGGCTCAGGGAGAGGCGGTTTAGGGGGTAAAACTGTATAGTATAGTGTGGGTGCTTAGTGACAGGGTAGCAAGAAAGCTGCGAATAAGCCGATGAGCAGCGAGATCGATGACTGTTAGTTAACAACAGTCCGCTGCTCATCGCACCGTACTTGGTGCGTGGCTTTTTGACAGCTTTCTTGATAAATTTGGCGAACGTATTCAGGTCCACGGCGGCGATATTAGGTGATCTTATGCAAGCGTATTGGGGCCGTCGAATGCAGGTAAGTAGATAGCTTGATAAATAGAGGCCATTGTATCCAATAGAAAAACACAGACTCAATTTTAACCCATTTTTTATTTCAGTGATAGGCACCCATTATCAGTACTTTTGAGTGCCGTTGTGGGAAAATGAAGATCATTTGTAGAGATTGTGATAAGTATTCACATTTTTCCAATATTGAAAGAACCCCCCCTCCAGAACAATTGGAATTGACCCCATTGTTTGTAGTTGTATTATACACTGTTGCAAACACTGCTGCCATAAAATTCTAAAGACACGTGCATGCTCCTGAGCCTATTAGCCTGCTTAGGTTTACCCTTCAACACAGGATACCATGAGAAAAAAGCAAATTTAATAATAGAAGTAAATTGCAAAATTGTTTAAAATTACATGCTGCATCTGAATAACGAGAGTTTAATTTTTACTTTACTGTCTCTTTAACAAAAGTTATATAAGGTTTACTATGTATTATAGGTAACCTTCTTGCATTTGGTCATAATCTTTGGTAGCTGAATGGTAACAAACCTTGATCAGATTTTTTACACAAGTACTAATACCCATTTTATTTTAAAATATACTACAGAAAAACAGATCTTGTTTCCAAAAAGGCTTTAAAAAATGAGGAATGAGGAAATCTTGCATTTCATCAAAATTATACATGGAACCATTTCTGATTGTCAATCATGTGAATGTGCTTTTCCACAGAGTGCTCTAGTTATTTGTGTCTTAGCCGTGTCAGGAAAGATACCCTCTGATAAGTGAGTTTAAAAGGCTTGTAAAAGACAGCATTGCATGGCTGTCATAAATCACAACCTAACTTCCACACTTCTCCTTTCATTCCGCCTGATGATGAAAGATTGTCCTGCTTGAAGATAAAATATAGTACAGACTTCACAGGGATTGAATTTAATGAATTCTCAAAGAAAAAGGGCGGAACTTGGAAGTCCCAGAGTTATGAAAGATGCCTCCCATAAAATTCTCCATACTGATGAGATGATCTAAAATTATCCTCCAGCGCTGTGAGATCTCTCATAAGATTCTAGACAGGCAAATTTGTCAGTTTTATTTTAAATAGAATAATTACAAAATGAAATGTGAATATACTACCCTAATTTATTAAAGTTACACAGAAACTGTCAAAGCATAAGCAGAATTTGTAAAATCTAAATCTAAACAAGGAGTGACGTGGCAGTTTTTTTGGAGGTTGAAAATATCTGCTGAATAGATATATATGGTCTTCCTTGTCTTGCCTTATTTTAAGCACAGCTCATCTAAAACTATTCTCTTTTAAGCATGACCTGACCAACCATCATTCCATTTTTCTTATTAAAACTGTTGTTTATGTTGAGAATATGTAGTAGAAGCAGTTTTCATGCTATGTTTAAAAAATGAATATGACCTAAATGCGCCATTCATAAATTTTGAACTCTATAAGTTACTTTTACTTTTTTGTTGCTGTGTTGAAGTATGTGAATTGACTTTATAATAAACTTCTAACAATAAATTATATGCATGTTTCTTGCTTTTTCAGAGTCCTATTTTTGATCTTTTAAACAGTATACTGAAAGTTATCATAAGCCTTCTAATTAATAGAAACAACTTTCACAAACAGATAGTAAAGCGACTGTTAGATAACAAAAGCCTTTGACACATATTCTCTTAGTGAATTAGATTATTTAGGAATGTAACACTTAACTTCTCTGCACCCTTCCTCACGAAAGTTACTCATTCCAAGTAGAAGATGATGACAGCATTGTACGGTAAATCATTTCACACCTCTGCTTTTTGTTGTGTTATCTTAGAGATTACACAGAGTATTTAAACATAATGGTCTACCAGTCTAACCTTTCCATGTGGATTACACTGCATATAACACAATGGTTTGTGTATCTCACACGTCAAACCCTATCAAAAAAACAGAGCAGTTTGATAAGAACATTACACTTAATGTGATGGTACTAAAAACTGCTTCATAAATGACTTAATGTGCTATTTTAGGATCATATTTCCCGGGATTTTGTTTTTGATTTTTAAAACTATACATATACTCTATTTTATGTACCACTGAGTTCGTTTCCATGTACACACTGTATTCATTTACTAGATTGTGCATCAAGTGGTTACACCATCAGATAATCCTGTGATATCTAGAGCACACATAAAAGTGACGGTTTAATTTCTGTGGCTAGATGTTCCCCTTTCTCTTGACTGATAGAAAAATCTGCATAAAGAAGTGGGCCCCACAACATATCAGCAAAACAAGTCACCTACCAACATTTTCATAACCAAATAGGTGTAATCTCAAAATGCAAAACACAAGCTTTATTCAAAAACATATGAAAAATACAAATGCCAATCAATTTAATAGCATAGAGAGTAAAACATTACTCAACCATGTGTATTTTATTCATGGGACAGAATCTTTGGCTGAATTGCATTAGCCAATAACTAATTATACAAGCAAATTAAATAAATATAAATCAAATCAAAATATTTGAAGCACTTGATAAAACCTTTTAATCTAGCAGAGAAAACATACATGTTCAATATATCGTAAAGGAACAACATTGTTATCCTATGCAGAACAAATCTATTTTGTAATTAGGATAAAATAATTTTTGGACATGGTAGTTGGTTTGAAAGGAGTAAAACGGAAAAAGGAACTACAATTAAATAGGGTTCATGTATGACTACTCTGCAAAACGATTATTGACACTCAAGGCATACAATTGGGGTTGTACCATGGGAGTAGTTTATGTACCTCAAGAGGAATTGTATAACTGAAGCTACATTAAATGTTTTAGTTTCTTGCCTTAATTAGATATGGACAATTAAACAACAGCTTGATGGTGTTACTAATTTGTGTGGTAGATGGACGACATATTTGAGTACAATACATTTTCCATCATACTTTAGCTTTTTTTTAGTGCTTCTGGGTGTTATATAACTTTGAATTAAATACAATTTTTCCAACAGGATTAAATAAGAATGATTATTTTAAGATTTAATGAACATAGATACTTTTTCTACTCAATTAAAGTGTTTTTTTACAAGTGACTTTAATGGACTCGGAAACAAGGGGGAGCGGCTTCACGCACTAACGTACGCGTGACGTAGGCACATTGGAATCACGCCAGACGGGCTGAGCAGGAACGACATCACACAGGCGAACCTGCAGTGGGGACAGCCCGATACGAGCGGGGTTGCGGGGAGGGAGCTGACTGCTTGCCAGGATCCACAGCCGGCGGGCCCAGGTCTCACCTAGCAGCTCACTCACAGGAGTACCAGTCCGGCTCCTTAGGTTGAGTGTGCGAGGGGGAAAGGCGACACAAGGTAAAGTGACATTGCTTGCTTAACTGCATTTAACGGCACTTTGATTTATTATACTCACTGCCTTGTTTGTTGCCAATCCCCCTTTCTTTACACTCTCACCAGAAGCCGGTTCCAATTTTTGGAAGTGTGGAGCTATTCTGCTGCATTAGTTATGCAGTGTTAAACCCCTGTATAACTGATTAGGGTCTGTGGAACTGAGGGTGTTATTTTTTAACTGTGTCATGGCCCCTTCTGCGCTCGCCCAAATCTTTTCCTTTATACTGTAATATGATTCACACGTTTCAATACCTACTTGAATAGGTTACACAATAAAGACGTATAAGTCTAAATAATTCTAAACTCCAATCAGCAACACTACACAAGGAACAGGTGGTTAAACAGCGAGCTGGGCTGCTGTAAAAGGCCGCAATCTTTGTGAGTACCCTGCACATTACCTTTCTCTTCAATAATAGTGGCTTTATTTTTATGGATTCACACATGTGTGGCACATGCTTGTTTTCTTCTTCTCATCTCTTATGAGGTTAAGCAGCGTCTACCCGGGAACAGCGAGCTGGACTGCTGTTAAAGGTCCAGCCTGCCTCACTAGGCACATCAAGGTGCCGCTACTACTGTGAGTACCCTGTGTTAGCTCCAATTTAAACAACAGTCGTGTATAAACAGATTCACACATGTATTCTGTATTCTCTGCTCCTTCTCATATATATATGGCTCCCTTCCATCACCCCCGTCTGACGTGAGCTGGGACCAGAAATACCTGAGGGAGACAGCGAGCTGGGCTGCTGCTGAAGGTCCAGCCTGTAACTAGTGGCACGACAGAGTGCCTAATTAATATGTGAGTACCCTGGGTATTGTAATACTGGGGCGAATTGGGGAGTTACAGATACACACATGTGGCGGTCTTTTGTCTTCTTTTTGTACAGTCTGGATACCTGGGGCCTGGCTTCACAAGGATCTACACCTTACCTGCAGAACTGTTTTTTAAGGAAAGAGTAAAGTAGAATTGGACGCTTACCCTTCATCACTCTTGAAATAAGCCGGGAGAGAACCAAATTGTAGCAGGATGTGGAGCTTTCTAAGTGAACTCACTTGAGTATTCTGTTGACTTTCTGTCATATGTTTTACTTTTTTGTTGTAAAATCTGATATTTATCAATGCATTTATTCAGTTAGAGTCTTAAGTGATCTGATGCTGGTATTTTTCCCTAGTTTAGTAGTAGGATATAAACTAAATCCTAACCGTATATCCAAGGCTAAACTATTAGAAGTTAAACTTCTGGGTCAAATCAGGAGGATTTAATTCCTTTACAATTATCCTTTATGGATAAATTTCTCCTCCCCCCCTCTAATATTAGAACAGTAAATATGGCGGGTAGAAGGCAGCAAGACAAAAGGACAGTGAGGCGTAGCATTGAAAATAGCCAGGAGTTATCGCAGGATAGTGCGGCAGATCTAGTTAACAGCTCTGATTTATTGAAACAATTGAGTGAACTATTTTTACCTAAATTTGCAGCGGAATCTGTTGGCGCTCTACAAATACCTGATAATAATAATAATAATAATAATAATACATTTGAGGCAATCCAGACGAGTGTAGATACATTATCACAAGAGATCAAGCAGTTGGTAACTAGAATTGTATTAGCAGAACAGCGAATCTCAGATTTAGAGGATAGGGATATAGACAAAGATAAAGACTTAGTATATATTCAGAAACAAGTCAAATTTTTAACCGAGAAGGTAGAGGATTTAGAGAACAGGTCAAGGAGGAACAATGTAAGAGTGATTGGAGTTTCCGAAGCAATATCCGAAAAAGAGTTAATACACTTTGCATCAATCCAACTACCCTCCTTATTAATATTAAGTCAAATCATACCTTCACAGTAGAGAGAGCACATAGGATAGGCACGCTAAGGAACCAGGAGGATGGTAAAAATAGACCAAGACCAATTATTATTAAATACCTAAATTTTCAAGAAAAAGTTAAGATCCTACAAGCATTTAGAGCACAGAAAGAAGTATTTTTTCAAAGCAAGAAAATATAAATTTTTCAAGATTTTGCATATGAAACCTCTAATAAGAGGAAGCTCTGTGCCCCAATATGTTCGCGTCTGATTCAGGAAGGGTGGGTAGTCAGGCTTTTATATCCAGCCAGAATCAGTATTCAGACCAAGGAAGGGTTCAGGATTTTTGAGAATCCGCAGGACCTAGATAATTTCTTAAAAATTGAGCAAAGATGAGGTGCTTAGGTGGTGGAGATGAGATTTTTACTACAGGCAGATATATTTGGAAATGAATGGCATTATTAGGTGTTGTTAATAAATGTAATTATAACTGTTATGACACTATGGGTGAGAATAAGGTAGGCCTTGTTTTTGAGGGATGTGCTGGGCCCCTTTTTTTTTTTTCCTCTTTCTCCCTCTTCCCCCCCCCCCCCCCCACTCCTACACGCTAGTTAAAGGAAAATAAAGCTTAATATTGGTGGAGTCATGTAGACTCGGATCATGGAATGTAGGAGGGTTTACCTCCCCAGTCAAAAGAAAAGCAATATTACAACATTTAAACAAGCTGAAAATAGATATCGGTCTTCTGCAAGAGACTCATTTGAATGAGCTGGAAAGTCAAAAACTCAAATGGGGTTGGGTAGTGGAAGTAATATATTCGGCAGGTTCACAGCGAAAGAGAGGAGTAGCCATAGTCTTCAGAAAGACTCTAAACTATAACATTTTGAAACAGGAAATTGACCAACAAGGGAGATATATTATACTGGAGTTAGATTTAGGTTAAAAAAGAATAGTATTATGTAATGTTTATGGCCCGAACACAAATAAAAACTCATTCTGGAAGTTTTTACAAGTTAAACTTTTGGAGTATAATCAAAATATAATCTTGGGAGGCGATCTAAACCTGGTAGCTTCCAGAGCTCTAGATAGGAACCGGAAGGGGAAAGAGGCTATATTAGGGTGTAAAGACTCTAAAATCTTTAAGAAATTATGCTTTAATCTAGGTCTGTTGGACATTTGGAGAAATATATATCCAGATAGTAAAGAATTTACTTGCCTATCCAAAGCGCACAAATCTCTATCACAAATCGATATGTTTCTAATTAGTGATAAACTTTTCTCTTTAACAAAAAAAGCCGAAATTATGACAATTACTATTTTGGACCATGCCCCAATTTTGCTCTCCATGCTAATTATGAAGTCAAAACCACTGAATAATAGACTTTATTTCCCATCTTATTTATATAGTTCAGAAGATTTCTAATGGATAAATGGAGTGTCTATTATCACAGGAATAAAGGCTCAGTATTAAATATAGAAATTGTCTGGCAAGCAAATCAAAGCAGTAATAAGAGGAGAGATCCTTGCTTATGTAACCAAAGTCAAAAGGAAGAATGATTCTTATTGGATCCAACTCACCAAACAAATTATAAACAAGTATCAAAAATATGCTAGCGATAACAGTGAAAGTAACTGGCGAGAATATCTAGAAGCTAAAAAACAAAGAGATAGGTGGCATATCCTAAAAGAAACTCAGCATGAGGTAAAGAGAAATAGTAATTATATGCAGTGTGGAAATAAAATAGGAACATTTTTGGCCAGATTGGTAAACACTCAGAAAACAAATAGTACCATATCTATAATTAAAACTAAAGATAAAATATGTACACTTCCCCAAGATATTTTAGTAGAATTCTCGCAATTTTTCAAAAGGTTGTATCAGGACCAACCTATAGATCAGCAAAAGAAAGATCTGTTTTGGAATAGGGTCAAATACCCCCAAATATCTAAAGAGGATCTGGACTCGTTAAATCTCCCAATAACGGAAGAGGAGATTAAAAATTCTATAGTCGTGTTCCAATGAAGCTCCTGACATTAACTACCTAACTTCAACTATTATCCTCTAAATCTATCTCCAAATTTTATTAATCTGTATCTTAGAAGGAACAGTAGTGAACTTTGGATTGAGGAAACTTTAGAGAAGCTGAGATCTGAGTGAAGATTTACATCTTTACCAAGCATCAATCTTGCGATATTGCACATCTTTACCTAGAGAACCTGTCGTCCATGTGGCCTGACAGCAGTGAACTTTTCAGTGAACACCCTCATCTCTAACAATAATAACAGCGCTTAATTTAACCATCGAAACGCATAACTCGGTAAGAGGGCAGTTGATCTACATCAGAACTGAATTCTAATCAAGATGGCGACAGCATTATTTCTATTGCAACAGTTAGGGGAAAAGATGGACGCCCACTTCCTTAAGCTGCGTGAAGAACTTTTACTGGAGCGCAACGCTACGGGTGAGGATGCTAAACCCCCCACAAAACAATCTCAACAGCTAGAGGAGCTGTCAGTCTTCCCCTTCTCCTCTCAATTGCAGGGGTCTGAGAGTGACAACAACCTCACCCATATAAGTATAGGCACCCACCTACCTACTACTCAAGACGGAGATATCCTGCCCACATGGAGCACATTCATTCAAGCAGAGACACCGGATCCTGATCCCAGCAGCTGTGGGCACCTCGCAAGACTGGAAGCCTCTGTCACCTCTTCTGATCGTAACAACTCAGAAATCCCCTCCTCAATCTCACCACCCGCCGGCAGCAAGACCGCAGACTGTGAGCGAAGATCGCCATCATATTTCTCTTCAGAGGTTTATGGAAACCTCCAACAGGCAGCGCTCTCATTCCGGAGTCACCCGATACTCCCAGCAGCACCAGCAAAGAGCCCGGTCAGACACCAAATAGTAGTTTTGCTGGAAGTGGGAATGCCCCAGACCGCACCTATTTCAGGCAAAGCCACGATCACAGCCAGGCTGCTCACAACGGAGGTACTTTCACTTCCCCCGTTCACATCACACAGCCTAGGCATTGGCTAAGGTAACAGAGGATCCTGAAGGGAACGGATGATCACTCTCTGGGTCCCCTAGAACTCTTCACTGTCTCAATTACAAATATGATCACTCACCTATACTTTTGCAGATATGTGGTTTTTTACTCTAACATTACTAACATATAGGGTTGTGCTCGATACATTTACAAGCTGGTTGCTAAGACTTAAGGCCCACCTTATAACGAACCGGACAGCTCACTGGGCATAATTATTTATTTATATTGTCAGTTGCATAACTCCTATTGTTGTGGGTGGGTATGAGCTGGTGCCCCGCTATATAAGTGCCCACTGGACTGCGGAGTATGGGCCATCTAAGCTCATCCACTTCTTCTTTAACTACTATATACTCTCTACTAACAGGAAAGGCCAATTGTATGACAACAGTATGTTAGAATCCCTGATTGGCATTCTTTGTTTATATATATGAAGGTGAAAATGTACCATAATCTCTGGCTATCATGTTGATTAACATACTTGTTGCTCCTACTTTAAATGTTTATAGAGGTGCTCTCTTTATCCTCCATGCAGGAGTGGAAAGACTTGCTACACATCATTCCCAATATTGCCCTGGATCTCACTCATTTAGAGCCTGAAGAAAGAGACCTTACCCCTATAGTCAGTCCAATTTGTCCATAGCAGCATTAGTTACTTAGCATTAATCTATATAGCCTGAAGTCTTTAGTTACACTCCCTTCAGCCTAGTGAATAGTTCAATAGTTTCAAGACCTCTTATTCATGTATAGGTGTAAAATTAAGTTACATATTCACAATAGTTCAGTCCAGTCCCCTTATAGGTCTAAGAGATATTCTGACTACACAAGAGAAGCTCTGTTTATATATTTCGTTATTATTCCTCTGTTGTTTTTAAAATCTTCATCATACAGGCCTGTTGCCGTATAAATGTGCTATTATATGAAGGTAAGAATATGAACAAATATTCCCCCAGAATGTTTTCTGACCATCTCACCATAGTCTGGCCTGTTTTACTTGTATATTGCCAACTGGGATAGAGATACGAGCTCTGACTTATCTCCCCTTCTTCTCTTAGCATTAATAGGAGCTTTAAGTTTAGGTGACCATTCCTGAGCTAATACTCCCTAGCTCGGTGACCTTTTATTTCTACTTATAGGGAACTTATTAAAGGACGCTTGATAATTAGTCCTTTGATTAAAATATGCCCCCTATGCAGGAACTTTGCTGTACCTAAAATACTAGTCCCCACTGGGCCCCTCTTCTCCCTTTCCCGCAGGTACATGTGACCTGCGGGTCATACTCACTTCCCTTTTACCCACATCGCCTAAAGCTGGCACTTACCCCAGGAGAGGGGCTCATGCAGTAAATTTTTGCATCATACATCCACTAATATTTTCCTCTATGCTTAATTTTATCGGTAAATATGTACACAGAAAACAAGCCTCCCAATAGCCCAGTCTCCACCACTAAATTGGCACTCCAGTTAGCTCCGCCCCTCACCCCTTTCATCACCCCTTTCATCCCATCCCCTTCTATTTCCCTTTTTCTAATATGAGCGGCTCTAGTCCGCTGAACTCTTTCCTCTCTTTCCTAGACCACCCAGGTCTGACAAAACCCAAATAAACACTACCCCACACCTGCTTCTATCCTATCTGAACAGATAAACCTATAAATTCTCTACACAGTAAGGTGTGGGCCCCATATACCTGGCACAAACTATAAAACTGAGGTTCCATTATTTTATGCATAAACACATATTCTATTACTGACATCCACGCTCTATTTGGCTAATTATAACGACTTTATATATCTTTTGTAAGTTGTTGTTATTTATTCTCTCATAAGAGGGTTATGAACGTGAGATATGGATGTACTCTTCATAGCTAATGTTTTCACCTACCCCCAAAGGCATGTGGCATATAACTCAAGACTAGCTACTAACTCACTTTACGAACATGTTTATATTACAGGGATATATTCCCCAGAAGTAAGCTATCTTTGTTAACAGATGAATATGTTATGTAATTTTTGTTATAACCTCAATAAAAAAGTTTTTGAAAAAAAAAAAAAAAAAATTCTATAACTAAATTGAAGTTAAATAAAGCTCCAGGACCGGATGACCTCCCAGGGGAACTGTATAAAATCCTCACCGAGGAGATCACCTCTATACTCCATAAGGTCTTTAATTATTTCTTCCAGAAAAATAAAATACCTTCAAATTATTTTATGGAATCTAGAATAATTTTAATTTATAAACAAGGTAAAAATAGAGAATCAATGGAATCATATAGGCCTATTTTGCTGTTAAACGTAGATTATAAAATCTTTACACATATATTAGCAAATAGACTTCAAACAGTGATAGGTACATTGATCCACCCAGACCAAACTGGATTTATTAAAGGAAGGACACATTAAAAATCTTAGGAAATTAGAGACAGCGATCAACTATTGTGAATTAAAGAAGGAAAGGGGTATAGAGATAACAGAAGACGCCGCGGTTATATCGATAGATACACAAAAAGCGTTTGATACGCTATTATGGGATCATATGTTTACAACTATTAATAATTTTGGTATCCATGGCAAATTTTCACAGACCATCGCTTTGCTTTATTCCAACCCACGAGCGATCTTAAGTGTCAATTTTCTAATGTCAAAGAAATTTAGTCTCTCTCGAGGGACAAGACAGGGATGCCCACTATCCCCTCTCCTTTTTAATTTGGCCCTAGAGCCCTTAGCAACACTCTTCCAGCAAAAATTGGCAGGGATTGATATTGAAGGACATAGAATTAATCAGGCTATTTATGCCAATGATCTTCCTATTTTTGCTCAAAACCTTAAGTATAATCAACCCATAATAATAGAGGCCTTTACCGGCTTTGCAATTAATAAAGAGAAATCTGAACTTATGTGGCTTATTAAATTGAAAAACTCACCAACAATCACATTTAAAGAGGCTAAAGACCACATTACATATCCAGGGATAAAAGTTTCATCTAATTCAAAGAGATGGTACAGCTTAAATTTTGTACCAGCTATCTCATCATTTAAGGAAGATTTAGAGAGGTGTAAGAAACTGCCCCTCTCACTTTCAGGCCGAATTCACTTAATTAAAATGGCCTCCCTGCCAAAATTCATCTATTTATTCCAGGCTTTACCTTTATTATTATTGAGGAAAGATCAAAGGCTAATGAACAAACTGATAACACAATTTATCTGGGGAAACAAAAAGCCACGGATAGCGCTTAAGCGACTGTTTGCAAGGAAAGAGGCTGTAGGTATGGCTCTACCAGACTTTGAATTATATAACATAGCATCTAATCTAAAATTTGTCTGGGACTGGTTTTCAGATAGGGGTCATTTATCTTTCCTTGAACTAGAAGGAGCTTTAGCTGCCCCTTATTCTCTTAAAGCTTTGATAAATATGCCCCCGAAATTAATCCCTAAAGAAATTAAAGGGATGTTAATTATAGATCAACCAATACGGGCCTGGCACAAATTCTGTCTTAAAATAGGCACAAGTAGTAAGAAGTGAATACAGCGCCAACAAGAGGCCAAGGGATAAATATACTCACAGAGAGATAAAAGAAGATTATTTAATGAACCATGTTAAAAAGCATCAGTAATAAAAGACTATATATAAAAAATGTAAAAAGCACATACTGTATAAATAAAATTACAAATACAGGAATATCTTACAGAAGCGGCTCAAAGGGCCAAAGCTGATAATTACAATAAAAACAGAGGTAATAACAGGTGATCAGTGTGAGTGGTACACCAGAATAAGAGTGTATACTAATAAAACAGAATTAGCCTAAGTACAACTGTAGCAAGTGTATCATGCAAAAAACTAATAAACAATAATACAAACAATAGTGTTCAAAATTAGTGTTACAAAAATAGTGTTCCAAAAAATAGAAAAATGCACTGCAGTGCAAAAAAAGGGGGGTAGCAAAATAATTGTATAGATACAATCAAATAGTGAGTGAGTGCAAATGGATATAAAAATGCTAGCTACTTAATCCAGTAAGGTTAAGATATAATTAAATAAAATACACAATATGCAATAACATAAAAAATAAAATACACAATATGCAATAACATAAAAAATAAAAAAAATAAAAATATATAAAATATAATCCAAAAAAGTGTTCAAAAAGTTGATCAACAAATGTTAGTGAAGAACAAAAATAAGTCAATCAAAACTAAAAAATGGAAAAAATGGGTGATGAAAAGCAAGGTGAAAGTGAGGAAATTGATTCCTTCCAATGTTAGTTACTTTAACAGATCCAAATTCCTGAGTGTGGTTGCTGAAGTAGCTGATTGGATCCTAGCACCTGTCAGCTGCTCCTATGGTATCCTAAAAAGTGTCCCTGTAAAAAAAAGAAATTCACAACATAGTGTATCCAATATGAGAATGAAGTAAAGATTAAAGTAATGCTTACCAATATGTCAATGCGTTTCTGCCCTCAAAAAAGGGCCTTTCTCAAGACTAGAAGGTCTTACTTACTTACTGCATTCAAGAATAGGAAATTTGAGGCAGTACAAGAGGACTACCGTGAACGAAAGGTGTATAAATGGACACTAAAACCAGAAGAGAGGCAACGCATACGTGATTACAGGCCTAGGAGATTCAGGGCAAGAAGACCAGCTGATTTAACTACGGTGGACAGCTCAGGCTCAGGGACGGACTCTGAGAATATAAGTGAAGGAGGACCACAGAGTGGAATGCAATATCAGGAGGGGGTTACAACTAGGTCAAAAAACGCCGGAGGGGACGCCCCCACCCGAGGAGGGGGCAACACAAGAGGAAGACCGCCACGTCGGAGGCGATAGAGGAAGACAATATTGTCATTAATTTGAGCCAAAGGACATTATCAGAAACCGACTTAAGGCTCTTGAAGAGAGGACTATCATTTGTACCCACGGGGTTTACTGATTATTTTGACCTACATGTTGACCTACAAAGGTTCCAGAGGATGCTAAGATTAAAAGAACATTTTGGTCCTAGTAGGACTGAACAGGTGGTGGAGTTTAAAAGAAAGAGCTCCTTTGATCCTAGGAGTAATAATCCTAACATCCAAACATTTTGCAAAGTACTAGAAAAGGAAATGCAGGGGTCGATTAAAGAACAGAGGCAACAGGTAAGATTCAACCTGACTAAAGCAGAAAGAGACTCTCTAAAAGCACTGACAACGGACAAAACTATAGTGATTAGGAAGGCTGACAAAGGTGGGGCGATTGTTTTGCTTGATTATGTCTACTATAGGGAGGAAATCCTGTCACAATTGGATGATGAGACTGTCTATTCCAGACTACCTAGGGATCCAACTGCTAGGTTTAAAAAGGAGGTTGATGACTACCTGAAGGAGGCCCTGGAGGATGACATTATTACACAGGATACAATGAATTACCTGACAAAGGATTACCCAAAGATACCCATCTTTTATACACTCCCTAAGGTGCATAAGAATCTGGAGAGACCCCCTGGGAGGCCGATTGTCTCGGCCATTGATTCACTACTACAACCACTGGCTGTCTATATTGATAGTCTGCTACAACATCATGTGCAGAGTATGAAGACCTATATAAAAGATTCTAATGATGTTATTGAGTCACTTGTAAAGATGAAATTGAAAGGAGATGAATGGCTGGTGACTTTGGATGTCACTAGCCTATATACGGTGATCCCCCACGATGAGGGATTGGCGGCCATAAGGAAGCAGCTATTAAGGAACCCGTATATAGGACCACCAGTAGAATTTATCCTTGATCTCCTGGAGACCTGTCTGAAAAAGAATTACTTCAGGTTTGAACAACAATACTTTCAACAACTGATGGGAACGGCGATGGGGTCCAATGTGGCCCCATCTTACGCGAATCTCTTTATGGCTGAATTCGAGGAACATGGAACAGAGTGCTTTAAGAAGAAGGAGATCGTCTATTTTAAGAGGTATATAGACGATCTCATACTGATCTGGTCTGGAGACAAGGAGGATCTACTCAGCTGGTTCAATGAACTCAATACTGAACATAGCACACTTAAATTCAAGATGAATTTAAGTCAGGAGAGCATTGAGTTTCTGGACCTGAAGATCTTCAAATCCAATGGGGGTCTTGGGACAACCCTGTTCCGGAAAGCCACTGATAGGAATTCTTTGTTGGAAGCGACCAGTTGCCATCCACCAGCGCTAAAGAAAGCTCTGCCTAAATCTCAGTTTATGAGGGTTAAAAGGAATAATACTGACATAGGTCAAGCAGCAATACAGACGGATGAAATGAAGGAGCGCTTCCTGAGAAGGGGTTATCATAAGAAAATACTGGAGAGACACATCACTGAAATAAATTCAGGCGAAGTCCAAAAACAACAGGTGAAAGAGCAAGAAAGGATGACCCTGGTAACCACGTATGCGGCGGACAAGAATGGTTTGAACACTATCTTGAAAAAGAATTGGAGGATATTGAGCCTTGAGGATGCCCTCCCCTTTAAAGGGATGGGCGAACCAAGAGTTGGATATCGGAGAGGTAAATCATTAAAAGATATCCTACAACTAACAGACCCTGTACACTGCTACACAACCAGGACATGGTTGAAGGATGTCAAGCCTGGTTGTTTTAAATGTAGTGGGTGTACCACCTGCAATGGAATGATAACCGGTAAATTCTTCCATCATCCAAGAAGTAGGAAAAAGTATGTACATAGGCACAGGATGACATGCACAACAAGTCATGTGGTCTACCTGCTACACTGCCCGTGTAGTTTGTTCTACGTGGGTAAGACCAGCGACAACCTGCGGATACGGATGGCCAATCATAAAAGTTCTATCAGAAGGGCTATCAAAAAGGGAGAATCGGATCAGCCGGTGGCTCGCCACTTCCTGGAGAGTGGACATAATGTTTGTGACCTGAGATATACATTAATAGATCATGTCCCTGCCCTACGAAGAGGTGGTGACAGGGGTAACATCTTATTGCAGAAAGAATCTAGATGGACATATGAATTGGACACCCTTACCCCTAAAGGCCTAAATGTGAAGCTGGACTGGCAGTGTTTCTTTTGATTAATTCTCTTGATTAATTCTCTTGAGTAATTCTTTTGAGTAATCCTTAGGATGGTTTATGATTGTACACATTCCTTTACCCTAATATCATGGCTGAGTTTGATTTATGCTGACCTTTTTTTTTAGGGTGCTCCTAGATTTAATTCTATCTATGTGTTTATTTAGGTGTTTTTCAGCCTTCTCTGTTTAGGTTGTAATATCTTCTGTGACTAAGAGGTTACATCATTAGGTTTATCCCTAAGGTTATCCCTGTGCCTACATTTAACTTACTGGGATTTTAATATGTTCTGGCTATTATGATTAGTGGCTGGTATATATTAAATATTAGATATATTGAATGAAGAGATGAGGAACGACTCTTAACATGTATACTGACACAATCATATTGGTTGCTTTGATAATGGGGGTATATGTTGCTGATGCTATTAACATGTAAATAACATACTGTCACTCTTTTTATTAACAGGTTGTCACTTATTATTTTTACAGGGCTTATCACATTTTTTCATAGAGCTCTGGTGTTGATGACACGATCACGCCTCCAGCCACAAACAACGTCTAAGATGACGAGTATCTGCTGTGGTTGGCGCTGGTAGGTGGTTGGCGGCTTCCGGGGGTGTGACCCAATAGAGCGTGGCGTCTCCTTGCAGATGACGTGATTGAAGCGCCGGGTATGCACCGCTGCAAGCCGAGGCACAATGGGGAAGTTGAGGTGACTGTATTGCACTATGTTAATTGTTTGATTGTTTAAATGCATTTGTAATTGGTGCGGGGTGGGGTATAAATATGCCACTGTTTGTTGTCACATTTGCTGTAAGTCTGAGGACGGGGGTGAAACCCCGAAACGTCACTAAGTAAAAAATTGAAGTGCCTGCTTCTTTCTGAGATTATTTGTTACTTTTGCTGTGCACCCCGGACCTTATTTGAGAGTGCTATACCACTGACTGTTGCGTATATATATATATATATATATATATATATATATATATGTATACATATGTATTTATGTGTCTATATGTGTATATATGCATGTAAATACATAAATACACATATAATTACATAATTACATAATTACATATGTACACCCATATATATATATATATATATATATATATATATATATATATATGTATATATATTACTGTATATTTAGAACCTTTGCAGACCTTGAGGCCTACTTATCAAGCCGTCAACTGTGCTGCATTCGCCGGCACCAATACACTCGCCTAACATCGCCTATCATCGCGGCCGTGGACCTCAATAAGCTCTCCATATTTATAAAAAAAGTTGTCAAAAAGCCGCGCACCAAGTACGGGGCAAAGAGCAGCGGACTGTTGTTAACTAACAGTCATCGATCTCGCTGCTATTCGGCTTTTTTCAAACTTTATTTATATCCTGTCGCTAAACACCAGCACTATACTAAAATGTTTAACCTCTATCCCTCCGCTCCCAGACCCCGCTGCAACTAAATAAAATTATTAACCCCCATCCCGCTGCTCCCGGTGCCCACCGCAACTCTAATAAAGTTATAACTTATTAGCCTCTATCCCGCTGCTCCCGGGATTCATATATATCACGTTGTTTAGACAGCCAATTGATTTTTTGGCCGTTAGGCGGCCGTCAATTGACGTCAGAAGGGGATGCTTAATTGTGCGCATGCGTGACTATTTTAACTTCCTCCTTGAAAAGCGAGCGCGTCCTCGTGTAGCGCATGCGCATTAAGCGGTTCATTTGTTTGTTAAGTCTCAACCGCATCGGATCGCATATTGCAACAAGTTTGTTACATTTCAATCGCTGCATCTATTCCTATAAGCTGTTTGAGCCATATTCACACACCTATACTGTCGCTTCACAAATATAGTATTGAATGAGTCTCGCAACTCATTCAATACTATGTTGCAGATTTTGGACGCATGCGCTGAGGAGTTCTTTGACCGGGATTAACGCATGTGCAATAGCGAGAGATAATTTTTGGGCGCATGCACAGTAATTAGAGGCTCAATGTGCACGAGCGTAGTTCAAACGTATAGAGCGGGTGTGACCGCTCTATACGTCAATGTATAGCAAACACAGAAAGCTGGATGGGAGGAGATTAGGATCACAATAATTAGAAAAATCAAGGTAGGTAAATACGGTCAAATATAAGATTATTGAAAAAATAAACATAGCGACTACGTTGTACGTTGGAAAAGGAAAATACATATCAATTTTTATGTGAAAAACTTTACCTTCACTTTAACCTACCCTAACTATTATACTAAAATTAAATTAAACTGGACTTCCGGTGGGCAGGCTTAAGCTCAACAGCTCTAGTGAGAAGCTCCGTGCTTAGTACACTTTACTTGAGAGATTTTTCTCACATAAACTATAGCCCGAGCCTAATTGCCCTTGATGGTCTTCGTATCTGGGCACTGAGGAGGCTGGATCACAGTATCTTCCCCCACGGAGGTCCAAGCTACAACTTGGAGACGGACGGCTCTCCTCTCTGAGGCAACGGTGGCCATCTTGGCTTGCGAGGTGAAGTGAGGAGGAAAGAAGGAGAAGAGCGCACTGACGGTGTGTCTGTTGGACATCGATAGTCAGCTGGGAAGAATAGGAGCAACCCGCAGCTGCAACCGAGGTGGGAATCACTGCCTTTGGGGACATCGGAGGAGCGGTTGTGTATGACCAAGTGGCGCGCTTTACACGCTGCTACTTAGCGCCTGCAGGGAAGAGAGCGGCAAATGTCGGAGGACACAGCAGACTTGCCTCACATAACGCTGCACTAAAGGAGAAAGGCACCACTACCTTACTCGCTGTTCAGACCAGATCTGTGGGGTGTTGTGGTGGAGTGGTTTTCCTTGGCCTGTGTCAGGGTATTATCTGGCTGTCGCTACTTTGTCTATAGCGACGAAACTTACAGAGACGGTTGGTAAGCTTCTATTGTTGCCTAATAGGGACACATGTTATTGTTTATATCCACAAAGTGGGGAAGGTTTATGTGACTGGGACTTCCACCTGTCAGTGTGAGCAAATAGGAAACACAAGAGGCCTGAGGGGTCTCTAATGCTGGGACAGAAAGCTTAGTGAATCCCCCCAGAAATTTTATTGTAGCGGGGACATAATTTGGCACAGATACCTTTGGAACTGTCACATGGGCCTGTAAACACATCTGCTATTGAACTTCCTTGAAAGGGGGCGGCAGGAATTGGTTGAATAAAGGCCTAATTGCAGTGCTTATCTCTGTTTGCTGCTGCAGAATCTCACATCTACGCATCTAATAATTAACAAGTTTTGTCTTCCTTGTACCCTAAGGATCACAGTACCAATTGAATGCTTGTGACTGTCATGTTATTAGAGTAATGGTGCAACTGAGCATAAATTCACTTTGTCACTGAATGGTTAACACTTTTGCTTACAGGCTGTAGCATATAACTCTCTGCAAGGCCCATGCTGTTCATTGCTGGTTAAAAACATCCTTCATGGCAGTGACTCTCTGGACACTTGAGAAAAATTTCATAAGTCATTTGCTTGATAATATTGGTTTAACTACACTTTACTTTTGCAGGTTTGATATAAATCTGCCGCTGAGAGCTTGTGGACAACGTATGACATAAGTGTCTTATAGCTGTACTTCAAAGGTCTATTTAATTCTTCCTTAGACAGTTCTCTTTGGTAACACATGATATGTCTATCTGATATGGTATAGAGGGTGGTATGCGCTCATTTGCTAGTACAACTAATGTTTGTTGACATAATTGTGACCTGTGCACACCTTATTTAAAGAGTGGGTGGCCTAGAAGTGTATGGAGAAATATTTAATTCCAACTATAATGGCAAGCCGTAACAAAAATACTGAGCGCAGGGCTGAAATAAGCTAAGACATTTACACTCAGGCATCCTCTTTTGACTTGCAAGAAGGTCACTCTCTGGATCCACACCCTATAGTTAAACAAATATCTACCCTTTTTTTTACCTAAAATAGAGAACCTTCAGAAAGGGGTTGATACACTGGCGGAGGAGGTTAAACAATTCTCGGCAAGGGTATCTGAGGTGGAGACAAGGGTCTCTGATTTAGAGGACACACAAAATGCTAATACTGGTAAAATTATATCTCTAGAGAAGCAATCAGTAGCGCTGCAACAAAAAAATTGATGATTTGGAAAACAGGTCGAGGCGGAACAATGTTCGCTTACTAGGTCTGCCTGAATCTGTAAAGCCAGCTGCTATTTTAAAGTTTGTTGAAACCACCCTTCCTGATCTACTGGGTATCCCCACTGATGCTCTGCTGAATAGTGTGGAAAGAGGGCATAGAGTTGGACCAGAAAGACCAGCTATAGATCACAATGCGCAAACAAGGCCCGTAATGATAAAATTTCTTCACTTCCAAACTAAGATGGCGACACTTAGAGCATATAGGAAAATGGGGGAGGTGTTTTATGAGAACTCTAGGATTTTGTTATTGCAAGACTACTCTGCAGATCTAATGCGGAGGCGAAGGGAATTCTCTTCCATATGTTCTAAACTACACAGATAAGGCAGGCAAGCTTTTTTGCTATATCCTGCTAAATTAAAAATAGCTACCGCCAGGGGTCCTAAATTCTTTGATTCTCCACAGGCAGCGCAGGAATTCCTGGACGCAGAGGGGGGTTCTAGGAGCCCAGGTGCTGCTAGAGGGGGAGAGGGATAGATGAATGTCCTGCACTGAGAGCAACAATGGTTCTTAATGCCTAGGTTGAATAATGGCTTATGTAGCCAGAAGAGGGATGATATTGCATCCTGGAAAGAAACTTTTTTGTACTTATATTCAGGACAAGAGTCTATTAATCTGGATTCTGATCTTTTTTAAGATAGGGCAATTTGCATTTGACAGACCTGCCTTGGTTATATATAATGAAAAGCTCCTTGAGTGTGATAGGGAGTGGGAGAGATTGAGGCAGAAATATGATAATGGAAGTTAAAAGACATGTTGATAGATTATTGCTGTTATGTTTACTTTTGCTTTTCTTTAAAGTCATTGGTTTAAAGGGGGCCGCCCACATGAGCGGGAGTGCACCCCTATACGAAAACTGGTGTAGATGTAACTGGTATTTTTTGGGGTATATTTTGTTGGGAAAGGGTGAATGGTTACAGTTAATGATGTTTAAGACTACAAAATATTGTCTCTTGGAATTACTTTTCTACAGGTTCTCTTACAGTGGACTTTATTCAAGTGTTCTCTGGAAATGGTGGTCTGGCAAGGAGTGGGTAAGAATCTTCTGTCACCTCTTTATTCTCCTCTCTTTTTCTCCACCTTTTTTTTTCTCCCTTCCCTTCCCCATACAGTTACTGTACCACTATACATACTGGAGATCTCTATAATTACTGACATTTAGTATTTACACCTGGAATGTGGGGGTGATACACTCTTCAGTTAAGAGAAAGAATATACTAACACAA
This sequence comes from Bombina bombina, assembly GCF_027579735.1. Lineage (NCBI taxonomy): Eukaryota > Metazoa > Chordata > Amphibia > Anura > Bombinatoridae > Bombina > Bombina bombina. The sequence goes on along the minus strand of NC_069500.1, from coordinate 166,096,446 downwards.
CTTAGGAAAAAGGGTGCGGACATCGCGTTTTTACAAGAGACACACCTTAATGACTCAGAACACACTAAACTAAAGAGGGATTGGTTGGGAAGGGTGGAGTTTGCATCCTACAACACTGCTAGAAGAGGGGTTGCTATTTTATTTGGGATAAAATTGGAGGTAGACGATGTGACGGTATTGACGGATCCTGAAGGACGTTATGTTATAGTTCGGGCTACAATTGCTGGCAAAAGGTATATGATGTGTAATATCTATGATCCCAATAAGAGAGACAGGACATTCTGGGACAACCTGATTGGTTTATTGACCCCATTTTTGGAAACTACCCTTATAATTGGGGGGGACATTAATCTCGCCCCCGACACTCAGTGCGACAGGCTTAGGGATCACAGTAGACTGACTAGTGAGCCGCAACCTAAAGTTAGCAACAAATTTGAACTTAATACGTTCCAATCTCTGGTGTTTTCACTGGATGTCATTGATATTTGGCGCAGGCTGAATCTGGATGGTAGGTACGTGCATCTCCCGGGCCTCACCCACCATGTCTCGTATTGATTTATTTATGACCTCAAATTCCCTAACTCCCCAAATAGTTGATGTTAAAATTGGTGATGCAATAGTCTCTGATCACGCCCCTGTAGGGCTTTTCTTAGACACTTTGCCCCGATCAAGCAATCGCAGGACTCTTAGATTCCCACAATATTTGCTGGCTTCTCAGGAGTTTTAGCAGTATATGGAGAAAGCTTGGGACGATTTTCGAACTAATAACGCACAACATTTGTCAACTCCAGAACTCTTTTGGCAAACGGCTAAAGTAGTCTTGACGGGTGATATTTTGGCCTTCTTGTCGCAACGGAAAAAATTGCACACAGAGAGATTGGAGAAGCTGAGGGAGATATTAGTGACCCAGTATAGTTTGTATAGGTCCACGCCTACGCTAGTGAAACACCAGAAATATATTGGTACTAAAAAAGAATATGACGCATTACTGGCATATCAGGCCTCCCAAACCCTCTTGAGAACTAGGGGCAAGTACTATAGGTACGGGGATAAATCGGGTAAACTGCCGACCTCTCTGGTCAATTTAAAATCCTCCACACATTTTGTAGCAGCTATTAAAGCTGGAGATGCTTTGGTTAAGGACCCTAAGCGGATTGTGGAAGCATTTGCCTCCTACTATTCTAACCTTACGCTAGTAATCAATCTACTTCAGAGGAGATTATGCGAGTATTTTGGAGCTCCATAGAACTGCCACAGGTGTCAGAGGAGCAACTTAATAAACTTAATGCACCCATTTCAAGGGAAGAGGTAGACAAGACGATAATGTCGTTGAGCCTAGGCAAGGCAGCAGGCCCCTTGATGGGCTGCCTATAGAATTTTATAGATTATTAAAAACAAGAGTGGTTCCGGTGCTCACTGATCTCTTTACAGAGTACTTTTTGGATGTGAATAGACCAGCTAGGACCTTCGCTGCTGCACATATTACACTCATCCCTAAGGCGGGTAAAGATGCACTCCTTCCTGAATCTTACAGGCCAATATCGTTGCTAAACTCCGACTTTAAGATACTAAGAAAATTATTAGCGGAGAATCTTAAATTTATTTTACCGGATCTGATACACGAAGATCAGACCGGTTTTATGCTGGCGAGATCTTCGGTGGTAAATGTACGTAGAATCCTGCAGGTTCTTCAATATTTCTGGTCTATGAAGCATTCAGAAGAGGGGAGTAAACCTCCGGAGGCCTTCCTGTTGTCCTTAGACGCAGAGAAGGCCTTCGATAGAGTAGAATGGCGACATCTGTTTCATACTCTGACTAGATTCAATTTCTCTGGTCCATTTGTCTCGTTTATTGAGAATCTTTAATCCTCTCCTATAGCCAACATTTGTGTTAACAATCTCTTTTCTTCGGATATCATGTTACAGAGGGGTACAAGACAGGGGTGTCCGCTATCTCCCCTGCTGTTCAACCTGGCATTGGAACCGCTGGCGATTAAGTTACGTCAAATATTTCCAGGTATTGACATTGCCGAGCACCCCCAGCACCTCGCATTATATGCGGACGATATGCTGCTATTTGTGCAAGAACCAAAGACCCATATACCATCTATTGTGCAGACACTACAAAACTTTGGATCCTTTTCAGGCTACAAGGCTAATATGCAAAACTCTGAGATTCTTTGGTTGCATAGGATTGGGGAACCAACCCAAGATTATCCATTCACAGTGGCGAACCAGATGATCACTTACCTGGGAATTCAAATTCATGTGAACCCCAACAAATTGTATTCAATCAACTTGGCGCCTCTGTGCGCCAAGTTGTGTTGTCAAATGAGAAGCTGGAAATCTCTCCCTATATCCCTGACGGGGAGAGTCAGTCTTCTCAAGATGGTGATACTACCCAGTCTTTTATATCGTATGCTTATGTTGCCTCTTCTGCTTACTAAGAATGATGTGAAATTGTTAAATTCTGCCTTGCGTTTCTTTGCTTGGCATGGAGGTAGCCAACGTATCTCGGCGGACAAGATGTTATTGAACTACCTTAACGGTGGGTTGTCCCTACCGGACTTCAGGTTGTACAACTGGGCAGCCATGATCTGCTTGGTACTTGACTGGCAGGTGAGCACGGGTCACTTTTATAGAAGTGATTTGGAACAGGCAACTCTGGGAGGCATATCTCTGGCATATTTGCTACACATGTTGAAGTCAGGTGCAGCTAAGTAAGGAAATTCTTGTATCAAGATCCTATTAAAGCTTGGCATCTAGCTCATAAATTTCTAGGTAAAGCGAACCTTGGTTCTACCTTTCTTCCACTCAGTGGTAATCCAGGCTATCCGGCAGGCATGGATATGAAGCCATTTCGTTCATGGGAGAAAATAGGATTGACAAATGTAGGCTCACTCGTGGATCCTTTGATGAAAGCCATGAAATCTTTTGCGACTCTGCAGAAGGATTATAATCTCTCACATAATCACTTTTATGCATATCTGCAGGTCCGCCATTATGTGGATAGCTTAGCTAGAGAGGAACCGGGTTTCTGGGAGGGCTCGCCATTTCGTCTCACTCAGACTTTATTTAAATTAGGGAAATTCACTTTGTCAGGGATATACCAAACTCTCCGGCAAAGACGCCTACAACAAATTCAACCGGACTTTTTGAAGGGCTGGCAGAAAGAGGGACTGCAAGAAGTTACGTGTGATGAGGCTCGGGGGGGGGGGGGGGGGCTGGAGAGGGTCAAAAAGGCCACTTTATCAGCTAACTTGAGAGAAACACAAATCAGGTTTTTGCATAGAGCGTATATGACCCCCAAATGTTTAGCCAAATGGGTACCTGATTGGCCTAACAAATGCTCTAAGTGTTCTGCGGAATCCCCTGGCCTGTTGCACTGTTTTTGGGAGTGTCCCGTGATTAAGCAATTTTGGAATAAATTACAGTACTGGGTTAGCAAAAAAGCAGGTATTCCCATTGAACTTAGACCTAAGATCATACTGCTTATGGACTGGGAACAACAATATAGAAAGTCTGACTCAGAATTGGCCTTACTTATATTATTGGCAAGAAAATGCATACTCAAACACTGGACAACTGCCAAGACTCCTACAGTGGCTTATTTTAGAAATATGCTGAGAACACAACTATTCACAGAACAGGTAGACGTCAGAGTAGATGAAGGTAGCAGACTAAGCTTATTTCTATGGAAATGACGTAGATTGATTCTAATGTTTGAGCTGGAAATCCAGCGGCAGGTGCTTTGGCTATTTTGCAATACTATCACATTCTTGGAAGACTCCCTAAGGGGAGAATGGAACCATTTGACTTTTTAGTAACTCCCCCTCCCCCTCTTCTTCCTTTTTTTTTTCTTCTCTCTTTCTGCACCTATGCCGGACCTTCAATGTAAATGAGAATGAGTAATGAATTATTTACATGATAACATACTATAAAGACTGAGATGATATAGTTAGATAGGGTACCCACGAGATCTGATTTGTGGGTTAGTTTAGTTTGAAATAGATAGGAGAGAAGTTCTAGTCTCTCTATAAAATCTAAAATGTGAGAGTTATATACATGTGAGTCTTGAGGCGCTTTAGTAATTTGTATTGTGTATATTATTGATCTGCTGCCAAAGATTGAATTGTTCAAGTCAAAGATTGTCAATAGTGTTCCTCATGGTGAATATGGAGAGGTACTGTATAAATAATGAAATCAAGATTTGTGTCATATTGTTGGCATGACTGTTTGTTTAAAAAAAAAATTAAACTATATTAAACTATTAATTAACCTACCCTAACTATTATACTAAAATTACATTAAACTAAAAATTAAATTAGCTATATTACATATTTAAAAACCTAACCCTACTCAAATTATTTAAATCTACTATTAAAAATTACTGTTACAAACAACTAACAACTAAGTTACACAAAATAAAAAACACTAAGTTACAAAAAAAATAAACACTAAGTTACACAAAATAAAAAATAAATGATCAAATATTTAAACAATTTACACCAATCTAAGAGCCCTATGAAAATAAAAAGCCCCCACCAAAACCTAACTTACAATAAATTACCAATAGCCCTTAAAAGGAATGTGAAACATTAAAATTTCATGTCGGGTTAGGGAACTTGAGAAAATGTGATTGGGTTTTGCTTTTCATTGAAGTCTACGGGGGAATACGTTAACGTGGTTGCGTTATTTAATAAAGTTTGGCGTGTTATATAAATATAGTATAATGTGTTCTTTTCTTGTTTTCAGCTACTTAACTGCAAAGGGCTCTAATGCACACAAACACACACACACATATATATATATATATATATATATCATCATATGTATAAGCTCAGATTCCTGCTGAATCATCTCAGGATTGGCGGAGCGGTAGCGAACACGTCACTGACGTATTTGGCGGCTTGCTGATATACAACCACAGATGGAATGAGGACGAGGCTGTTTACCCTGGATTCGACAAGCGCGGAGGTGGCGGTGCTGTTTGAAAGTCCTAAGAGGTGTTGAAGCCGGTTCCCGTATACCTGTAGTCTTTGCAAGATCTGTGAGTCACACGCTTCCTCTGAACACAGAGTAGAAGTATTTTCTGTGCCCTGTTACTAATTTTGATATCAAGCCTACCGAGCTCTGCATCCTAAAAGTTTATGCTCATCACATATGTGGGAACTGATAATTAGATGCTCCATGAAAAGGGCGCACAGTTTGTGATTTTCCCTTTTTTCTTCGGTTCTTACTTACAAGCTTATGGGGAGCTTGTTTCTTCACTGACTGTGTTTATTTGCTCAATTCTTTTTGCCTACAATATGATTTGAACTTTGGATTAATTTTGAACTTTTTGTTAGGTTGCTACTAACATTTGGACAGTTCACAGGTCCTGATTTAACTACTTTAAATGTTATTGCTTGCTTCTGTAATTATTGCACTATACTATTCTGTTACCTTTTGAATTTTTTGTTTTTTGCCTCTTAGACTATATAGACCTATTCGTTTTTGAGTTTTTCAGTGCACTTATCCTTATATACTGTAGTACATCTTTGTTATGTGAGATAATTCATACGGCATGCAAGTACATAATTCTTTTTGAGTATACCTATAATTTTGTTTTCTTTAAGGATATATAGTTTAGATAATCACTTTTGTTTTTTCTGACCAAGACCACTGCTTAGTTAAGTTATTTAGTACTATATTTTCTTTTTGAGACGATTTTATTCTTTTGCTCCATTTTTTTGTCCCTTTAAGTAACTGTGATTTATCCACTAAAATTAATTGATTTCATTGAATACAGTCTATCATACATACATTACTTATATTGTGTCTCTAACATCACATTTTTTTTATTATTTTTTTTTCCCTACTCCATAGGTCTATTATGATACAATATTACAGCATATATGTATTGCTTTAACTTTTATATAATTTTGCCAGATATAAAGGTTATGAGCTATGTTTAGTTAATAACATTCACTAAAATAAGCCAGTATTTCTTGCTAAATTATTAGTCTTGCCTGTTAAAGATCAATTATCTATAGATATATTTGATTGTGAATATAACTTTAAATGCACATTTATCTTCATGTATTTTTCTCAGTTTGTTGTATAGAGCATATTTTAGACAATTTATTGTAGAAGTATCTAATGAGGTTTGTACTGTTTACAAGGCAATATCACTTCACTTTATATATGGTATTTGCATCAACAATTTATCTTGAAGAAAACTTTATAGCTTATTGACTTTATATTTATCCAGCTGTGTATATAGGGTTAAGAGTCATTTTTATGCCTAACCTATATGTAACTTTAAAGAGGTATTTCCCTATTTTTTGTATTATATAGAATAAGATACAACACACAATTATTAACTCTTTTTGAACATTCTATTCTCCATATCTATCCATATTTTTCATTGAATTTATACTCTCTACCTTCATATAATGGAAACCGTTATACCTGAACAAAACTATTGCTCTCTAACATCTATAGCTGATTTAGATCAACTGGAAAATGATTTTGAGAATATATTCAATGAAACACTTGATCTTGACCCATTAAGTGATAAATTTCAAAATATGGAAAACCTTATGAAAAAAGAAATGACTAAAATGGGACAAGTGGACGTTGGAAAGATATCTGAGATTAAAAATGGTTCCCAGGGGATTGAGAATCAAAAAATTCCCTACTTTTCAAGTAGAAGATTCAGATTATATTAAAAGATGGAATGATTCGCTCTCTGAATATTCTTTTAAACTAATGTCACTCATAATGAAGTATAAAGACAAACAGTATTACGCAGTTGAAAAAAGATCTAATACAGTCAAAACATGAGAAATATATACGAGACCATACAGATTATAATCAAAACAAGGTATATATTTGGCAAAAACAAACAAGAAATAGGTCTAGAGACCGTAGACGTAGATGGAAACAAACAAGAGATAACAACCATAGAGAAACAGACACATGGAGTGGTAATGACACGGATGAAAATACATGTTCTGATCAAGGTATTTCAGACAATGAATCTACTAACGCACAAGGGGCTATATCTAAATCAATTCTAAAAAAACACAAGATAATATACAGAAAGGAGTTTCCTTTAATACAGATCAAATTAATAAATATCAGGCAGCTTTGGTACCAGTCACCACACAGAAAGATACAGATGAAAGGAGTCAATTAAACCAGGTTTTTTGTCCACCCCCAATGATCCCTGTGATTCAAGGGGGAGGGGCACAAAGGGGAAGACAAAATATAAGGCCCCAACAACCCAGGTACATCCTGAGGAGAGCAAGGGGGCAGAACAAATACCAGCCACAACAATGAATTTAGCCACAAATGATGCTTCTTTTTCTAAAGGCACTAATAATGTGATTAACTTGACAGACCATCAATTGAGTAAAGCTGAAATACAAGTATTAAGTTACGGTTTAGGCTTCGTTCCCACGAGAAGATTTAACCTTTTCCAAACATTGATAGACTTCAATAAGTTAGTACGAACTCTTACTTTGAAAAAACACTTCTCTTCAATAGGTGATCAAGCAAGTAAACCTGTACACTATGAAGGTGTAAATAAAAATATACCTTCCATGATGTACAGAGTTTAATTACTCTGGGTGAAGAAAATAGCTCTACATTAAATGATAGCATAAATATGCATATAGGCTTTAAGCCCAGATCTATATTCTACCCTATACAGTCCAGGGGTGATATTTTGGTTTCTTTCCAAAAACGGATAGAACAGGACCTTATTCAGCTTTCCAAAACACCATCTAAAGTAAAAAACAATCTCACCCAGTCTGAAATATCAGCTTTAGCTTCTCTAAAATCTAATCAAGACATAGTGATAAAGAATGCGGACAAGGGTGGGAGTGTGGTAGTGTGGGATGTTAAATCCTACAAAGGAGAAATCTATAGGCAATTAAATAATGGTAATGACTATAAAGCTTTACCTTATAATCCAACCCAGAAGTTCAAAAAAGATCTTGTATCTCTTCTATATGATGGCCTATATGAAGGCCATATTGACAAAAATACATTTGGTTTTCTCCTTGTTGATAACCCTGTCATTCCTATTATTCATGTTCTCCCTAAAGTGCATAAAAGCGTTCATGACATCAAGGGTAGGCTGATAGTATCAGGCATTGGTTCACTATGTGAACCTTTGTCTGAGTGGCTTGATAGTATATTACAGCCACTAGTGTATAACTTACACAGCTACCTACGTGATACCAAACATGTACTTCAAATCTTTGAAAATTTGGTCTGGAAAGATGAATATCAGTGGCTCACAACTGATGTGGTGTCACTTTATTCATCTATCCCACATACAATGGGAAATTTGGCTATAAAATACTTTTTGGAAACTAAAACCAATTATACTAGAGAGTTTATAAATTATATATTTGAAGTACTTCATTTCCTACTCACCCACAACTATTTTAAATTTGAAGACACCTATTTTTTGCAACTACAAGGGATGGCGATGGGGCAAAATTTGCCCCATCGTACGCTAACCTTGTAATGGGTTGGTGGGAAACATTTATGATATATGGTGAAGGTAATCCTTATTCTCAATACATCAGAAGCTACCATCGCTATATAGATGACCTAATACTAATTTGGAAAGGTAAATCTTGTCTTATAGAAGATTTTGTGGATTATCTTAATGTGAACGATTGGGATCTAAAGTTCACTTTTGAGACAAATAAATCCAGCATTAATTTTTATTGATTTAAAGCTGATCAGCACTATAGGTAGTAATACAATTAAAACTACTATTTACAAAAAGCCTATATCAGGGAATACTGTCCTTCACGGTAAAAGTAATCATCCATTAAAAGTGCCTTATTCAATTGCAAAGGTCAATTTATTAGGACCAAAATAAATTGTTCTTATAATTCAGACTTTCTCTTACAAAGTGAAGAACTCGAAGCTAAACTAAAACAAAGAGGCTACAAAGATACGGCACTGTCCAAAGCTAAAATAGAAGTACAAGGTATAGATAGACAAACACTTTTACTTGACAAAAAGAAATCTGCTAGCTCTTACAAAGATCAGGTGACTTTCGTTACGCAATACTCATCAGATTGCCAGGACATATGTAAAATTGTCCGTAAGCATCTGCCCATGCTCCATGCAGATAAAAATCTTGTTAAAACGATTGAGAATGGTTGTAAATTTTCCTATAGAAGAGGTTTTACTATAGGTAACCAAATATCTCCCAGCGAACTAACCACGAGACCAAATTCAAGCACTTGGTTGGACTCCAAAGGGATGTTCAAATGTGGTGATAGTGCATGTATTCCTTGCACTTTTATCCAAAAAGGTGAAAAGTTTGTTTCTGCGGTTACCAACAAAAAATATAAAGTCAATTGTTGTGTCAATTGCAGATCTAAAAATGTCATTTATCTTATCTGGTGCACGTGTACCAAAAAACAATATATAGGTTGCACTTCAAGAGAAGTAAGAGAGAGAATCAGACAACATTTATCTGATATTAAAAGATCTGATCCTTGTTCAGAAATGTCAAAGCATTTTATTCAGGCTCATAACAGCTCTAACATTACTTTCAGATGGATGGTATAGAACAGATTTTGAACAAGAGGCATATTGGATTTTTACACTTGAATCACGTATACCTAAAGGATATAATTCTGTGTACGATTTAGTAAATTTTTGGGAATAGTTTCCATTCTTACAAATTACAATCAATTCATGTTTTTTATCATCATTTACACATAAAAATAATTAATTTCCCCCACTAATGCCATTCATACACAACCCTGACATTTTATTTACTAACGCTCACCAGACGAACTTGAACAAAGCTCAAATAGACCAAACAATGTTTCACAGGCTTTTGACAAACAAGAAACTTAAGACCCTTGAGGAACTGAAAAACTCAGGTATAAATATTTCTTGGTATTTTCACACACAGTTGCAACACTACCTTTCGACACATGCAAAGGCAGAGAACATAACCAGACAACTCACCCTTCTGGAGACACTTTGCCTATTGCCCCGCACTCCAAAGCACTTAATCTCAATTATGTACAAACTTTTAACATCCTATAAATAAACCCACGCACCTACATTTATAAGACAGTGGCATCACGAGCTAGACCAGACCCTTACCGAAGCAGAATGGCAGAAAATATTCAGCAATCATAACAAGGCATCCATATCCGCAAGGATTTTGGAATCCAATTACAAGTATCTGTCACGCTGGTATTTAACACCTGTCAGAATTACATTTTTTTATAAGAAAACGGATGGGAGGTGCTGGAGAGGATGCGGGGAACCCGGTACGATTCTACATGTCTGGTGATAAAGCCATTCTGGCAATCTATATTAGATGTTATAGACTCTAAACTTAACCTTACCCTAAGCAGGAATCCTACCCTACTGCTTTTTCATGGCCTACCCAAGCTAGTTGAAAAACCCAAAAAACATTTGCTTTTTCTCATGCTCAATGCTGCTAAGTCACTGATCCCCAAAAATTGGAAATCTGCCAACGTCCCTGAGATATCTGACTGGGAAAGTCAGGTAGATAAATACTTATCTCTAGAGAGATATCGGTACTTCAGAGATGATAAGCTAGAGATTTATGGATACATGACGGAATACTGGAGACCTCTCACAAGAGGGTAGTTGGTGCTTTTTACCTTTACCAAACCTATATGTCGCACACCTGCCCTGTTCTCTTCCCCTTCTGCACAAGACTGAGACGTTTCCCTCCCTCCTCCACCCCCCCTTTTTTTTTTTTTTTTTTCTCTCTCTCTGTTTCTTCTCCTTCTTTTTCTATCTATAATTACAGCTGCCATACATTGATGGTTTTGATGTATGTCAATATTAAAGTTTCTCGGGGTGTACACTATAACACCCATAATTGCCATAGTTTGATGGGTTTATGGTTTAGTATTAGGAACAGAAGTCACTACGCATATGTCTGCAAAATAACTTAAAGGGAATTAATGGACGGTATGATTATGCACTGTTAAGTTGAATCCATAAATTATAATCCTTGTATAATTTTAATGACTCTGTACTTCTGATATTTTTGTATTGTTTTTGAATAACCCAATAAAGCTTTTGAAAACTAAAAAAAAAAAAAAATAAAAAAAAAATAATTTCACTTTTTTATTCACATTACATAGTATATGCATATTCAGGTAATCATGTTTATATTTATTGCACATTTAGAGAGACTTTAATATCTCCATATATTGACTAAGGCTATGATTCCATTAGCATAGATACAGTCTTAGCGTTGTTTGTATCCTTTAGCAGGAACCTTGCATTTATTTGTTTCTATAAGTCATTTTTGATATTTATATTCTCTCTTGCTGTTAAAGCAGTCTTATTCATTTACATGTGTATTAATATATTACATGTATATAGCCATGAATGTGTGAATGAAGAGGTGCATAAACTGTTATTTTTTTAAGACAAATACACCTGCAATGTTTTCACATTTTTTGCATTTTTTTGCATCTCTGTACATTTACATAGTCAATTGGTATCAAGCTCAAAATACTTGTTCCATTACCGATATATATACTGTGTTTTTTGTGTATCTAATTAATTTATTGCTAAAAAAACCTTTATTTATTTAATCATTTGTGTGTTCTTAGGTTGATATTCATATCAGTGATATTTCCGCTTTATTTCTTTATTTATTCATTAATTTGGTTATGAGTGTGGCAAACATGAATCAATTTTGTATCTATCTTTGTATTTATAAATTGTATTTATAGCTTTTTATCATCAATTAACATTCAAAAATCGTAGCTTTTACCTATGTGTTTACACATGTCATTGACATACATTTTTTGCTATATCCATTGGTTTAACTAATGCAAGTAAGCTATTGTGTATTTGTAATCTTGGTTCCTCTAACAATGTCTCAATACATGTTCTGATACAGATGCAATGCATTTCATCTAATTAGCTATGACCAATAGCATGTCAGTATTGTTCTTAAATAAGGTGATAATCAAATTGAACTTCAGTCTATGAGTAAGGCCACCTGTCCGAAACATGTCAGACGTTTCTTTCTGATTATTGTTCATGCTTTTTAATTGGACCATTAAAGTTGGACGTTTTAGTTTACAGTTCCAGACTATTTTGTTCTTTCTCATTATATGTATACATATGTATTTATGTGTCTATATGTGTATATATGCATGTAAATACATAAATACACATAATTACAAATGTACACCCATATATATATATATATATATATATATATATATATATATATATATATATATATATATATATATATATATATATATATATATACAGGGAGTGCAGAATTATTAGGCAAATGAGTATTTTGACCACATCATCCTCTTTATGCATGTTGTCTTACTCCAAGCTGTATAGGCTCGAAAGCCTACTACCAATTAAGCATATTAGGTGATGTGCATCTCTGTAATGAGAAGGGGTGTGGTCTAATGACATCAACACCCTATATCAGGTGTGCATAATTATTAGGCAACTTCCTTTCCTTTGGCAAAATGGGTCAAAAGAAGGACTTGACAGGCTCAGAAAAGTCAAAAATAGTGAGATATCTTGCAGAGGGATGCAGCACTCTTAAAATTGCAAAGCTTCTGAAGCGTGATCATCGAACAATCAAGCGTTTCATTCAAAATAGTCAACAGGGTCGCAAGAAGCGTGTGGAAAAACCAAAGCACAAAATAACTGCCCATGAACTGAGAAAAGTCAAACGTGCAGCTGCCAAGATGCCACTTGCCACCAGTTTGGCCATATTTCAGAGCTGCAACATCACTGGAGTGCCCAAAAGCACAAGGTGTGCAATACTCAGAGACATGGCCAAGGTAAGAAAGGCTGAAAGACAACCACCACTGAACAAGACACACAAGCTAAAACGTCAAGACTGGGCCAAGAAATATCTCAAGACTGATTTTTCTAAGGTTTTATGGACTGATGAAATGAGAGTGAGTCTTGATGGGCCAGATGGATGGGCCCGTGGCTGGATTGGTAAAGGGCAGAGAGCTCCAGTCCGACTCAGACGCCAGCAAGGTGGAGGTGGAGTACTGGTTTGGGCTGGTATCATCAAAGATGAGCTTGTGGGGCCTTTTCGGGTTGAGGATGGAGTCAAGCTCAACTCCCAGTCCTACTGCCAGTTTCTGGAAGACACCTTCTTCAAGCAGTGGTACAGGAAGAAGTCTGCATCCTTCAAGAAAAACATGATTTTCATGCAGGACAATGCTCCATCACACGCGTCCAAGTACTCCACAGCGTGTCTGGCAAGAAAGGGTATAAAAGAAGAAAATCTAATGACATGGCCTCCTTGTTCACCTGATCTGAACCCCATTGAGAACCTGTGGTCCATCATCAAATGTGAGATTTAGAAGGAGGGAAAACAGTACACCTCTCTGAACAGTGTCTGGGAGGCTGTGGTTGCTGCTGCACGCAATGTTGATGGTGAACAGATCAAAACACTGACAGAATCCATGGATGGCAGGCTTTTGAGTGTCCTTGCAAAGAAAGGTGGCTATATTGGTCACTGATTTGTTTTTGTTTTGTTTTTGAATGTCAGAAATGTATATTTGTGAATGTTGAGATGTTATATTGGTTTCACTGGTAAAAATAAATAATTGAAATGGGTATATATTTGTTTTTTGTTAAGTTGCCTAATAATTATGCACAGTAATAGTCACCTGCACACACAGATATCCCCCTAAAATAGCTATAACTAAAAACAAACTAAAAACTACTTCCAAAACTATTCAGCTTTGATATTAATGAGTTTTTTGGGTTCATTGAGAACATGGTTGTTGTTCAATAATAAAATTAATCCTCAAAAATACAACTTGCCTAATAATTCTGCACTCCCTGTATATATATATATATATATATATATATATATATATATATATAAATATATATATATATATATATATATATATATATTTAGAACCTTTGCAGACCTTGAGGCCTACTTATCAAGCCATCAACTGTGCTGCATTTGCCGGCACCAATACGCTCGCCTAACATCGCGGCCGCGGACCTGAATACGCTCTCCATATTTATAAAAAAAGCTGTCAAAAAGCCGCGCACCAAGTATGGGGCGATGAGCAGCGGACTGTTAACTTTCTAGAATCATCACATTTATATTCACATTTTCTTTGATTGTGATGTTTGGTATATTTTTTATATTACTTGTTGTTAACTAACAGTCATCGATCTTGCTGCTATTCGGCTTTTTCCCAAATTTATTTATATCCTGTCACTAAACACCAACACTATACTAAAATGTTTAACCCCTATCCCACCGCTCCCGGACCCCGCCGCAACTAAATAAAATGATTAACCCCCATCCCGCTGCTCCTGGAGCCCACCGCAACTCTAATAAAGTTATTAACCAATATCCTGATGTTCCCGGAGCCCACCGCACCTAAATAAAGTTATTAACCCCTATCCCAATGCTCCCCGAGCCCACCGCAACTAAATAAATGTATTAACCCCTAAACCCCTGGCCTCCCACATCACTAACACTTACTAAACCTATTTAACCCTAAACCGCCAGCACCCCACATCGCTATAAACTAAATTAACCTATTAACCCTTAAACCTAACAACCCACTAACTGTACATTAAAATTACATCATCCCTATCTTATAATAAATTTAAACTTACCTTTAGAATTACATTAAACTATATTAAACTATTAATTAACCTACCCTAACTATTAAACTAAAATTACATTAAACTATATTAAACTAATAATTAACCTACCCTAACTATTATACAAAAATTAAATTAAACTATATTAAAATATTAATTAACCTACCCTAACTATTTTACTTAAATTACATTAAACTAAAAATGTAATTAACTATATTATGTATTTAAAAACCTAACCCTACTCAAATTATTTAAATCTACTATTAAAAATTACTGTTACAAAAAACTAACAACTAAGTTACACAAAATAAAAAATAAATTATCAAATATTTAAACTAATTACACCTAATCTAAGAGCCCTATGAAAATAACCCCCCCCCCCCAGCCTACAATAAACTAACAATGGCCCTTAAAAGGGCCTTTTGCAGGGCATTGCCCCAAAGAAATCAGCTCTTTTACCTTTAAAAAAAATACAAATACCCCCCCAACAGTAAAACCCACCACCCACACAACCAACCCCCCCCCAAATAAAATTCTATCTAAAAAAACTAAGCTCCCCATTGCCCTGAAAAGGGCATTTAGGTGGGCATTGCCCTTAAAAGGGCATTTAGCTCTTTTTCCGCCCAAAGTCCCTAATCTAAATATAAAAACCCACCCAATAAACCCTTAAAAAAAACTAACACTAACCACCAAAGATCCACTTACAGTTTTTGAAGACCCGACATCCATCCTCAACGAAGTGGCAGAAGTCCTCAGCGAAGCCGGCAGAAGTCTTCATCCAATCGGGCCGAAGTCTTCATCCAAGCCGGCAGAAGTCTTCATCCAGACGGCATCTTCTATCTTCATCCATCAGGCGCGGAGCGGCTCCATCTTCAAGACATCCGGCGCAGAGCATCCTCTTCTTCCGATGTCTTCTGGAACAATGAAGTTTCCCTTTAAATGACATCATCCAAGATGGCGTCCCTTACATTCCGATTGGCTGATAGAATTCTATCAGCCAATAGGAATTAAGGTGGAAAAAATCCTTTTGGCTGTTGCAATCAGCCAATAGGATTGAGCTTGCATTCTATTGGCTATTCCAATCAGCCAATAGAATGCGAGCTCAATCCTATTGGCTGATTGGATCAGACTTCTGCCGGCTTGGATGAAGACTTCTGCCGCTTCGTAGAGTATGGATGTCGGGTCTTCAAAAACTGTAAGTGGATCTTTGAGGGTTAGTGTTAGTTTTTTTTAAGGGTTTATTGGGTGGGTTTTAATTTAAGATTAGGGACTTTGGAAGGAAAAAGAGCTAAATGCCCATGCAAATGCCCTTTTCAGGGCAATGGGGAGCTTAGAATTTTTAGACAGAATTTTATTTGGGGGGATTGGTTGTGTGGATGGTGGGTTTTACTGGGGGGGGGGGGTTGTATTTTTTATTACAGGTAAAAGAGCTGATTTCTTTGGGGCAATGCCCCGCAAAAGGCCCTTTTAAGGGTCATTGGTAGTTTATTGTAGGCTGGTTTTTTTTATGTTGGTGGGGGGGGCTTTTTTATTTTCATAGGGCTCTTAGATTATGTGTAATTAGTTTAAATATTTGATAATTTATTTTTTATTTTGTGTAACAGTGTTTATTTATTTTATGTAACTTAGTGTTTATTTTTTTGTAACAGTGTTTTTTATTTTGTGTAACTTACGGCTAGATTTAGAGTTCTGCGACCAAAGGGGTGCTTTAGCTACGCATGCTTTTTTTCCCCCGCACCTTTTAAATACCGCTGGTATTTAGAGTTCACAGAAGGGCTGCGTTAGGCTCCAAAAAAGGAGCGTATAGCATATTTACCGCAACTGCAACTCTCAATACCAGCGTTGCTTACGGACGCGGCCAGCTTCAAAAACGTGCTCGTGCACGATTCCCCCATAGGAAACAATGGGACAGTTTGAGCTGAAAAAAACCTAACACCTGCAAAAAAGCAGCGTTCAGCTCCTAACGCAGCCCCATTGTTTCCTATGGGGAAACACTTCCTAATGTCTGCACCTAACACCCTAACATGAACCCCGAGTCTAAACACCCCTAACCTTACACTTATTAACCCCTATTCTGCCGCCGCCGCTATCACTGACCCCTGCATTTTATTATTAACCCCTAATCTGCCACTCCGTACACCGCCGCAACCTACGTTATCCTTATGTAGCCCTAATCTGCTGCCCCTAACACCGCCGACCCCTATATTATATTTATTAACCCCTAATCTGCCCCCCACAACGTTGCCGCAAGCTACCTACAATAATTAACCCCTAATCTGCCGACCGGATCTCGCCGCTACTCTAATAAATGGATTAAACCCTAAAGCTAAGTCTAACCCTAACACTAACACCCCCCTAAGTTAAATATAATTTAAATCTAACGAAATAAATTAACTCTTATTAAATAAATTATTCCTATTTAAAGCTAAATACTTACCTGTAAAATAAACCCTAATATAGCTACAATATAAATAATAATTATATTGTAGCTATTTTAGGATTAATATTTATTTTACAGGCAACTTTGCAATTATTTTAACCAGGTACAATAGCTATTAAATAGTTAATAACTATTTAATAGCTACCTAGTTAAAATAATTACAAAATTACCTGTAAAATAAATCCTAACCTAAGTTACAATTAAACCTAACACTACACTATCAATAAATTAATTAAATACAATACCTACAAATAACTACAATTAAATAAACTAACTAAAGTACAAAAAATAAAAAAGAACTAAGTTACAAAAAATAAAAAAATATTTACAAACATTAGAAAAATATTACAACAATTTTAAACTAATTACACCTACTCTAAGCCCCCTAATAAAATAACAAAGACCCCCAAAATAAAAAATGCCCTACCCTATTCTAAATTAAAAAAGTTCAAAGCTCTTTTACCATACCAGCCCTGAAAAGGGCCATTTGCGGGGCATGCCCCAAATAATTCAGCTCTTTTGCCTGTAAAAAAAAACATACAATACCCCCCCAACATTACAACCCACCACCCACATACCCCTAATCTAACCCAAACCCCCCCTTAAATAAACCTAAAACTAAGCCCCTGAAGATCTTCCTACCTTATCTTCACCATGCCAGGTTCACCAATCCGTCCTCCGAAGTCTTGATCCAAGCCTCCGAAGTCTTCATCCAAGCCCAAGCGGGGGCTGGCGATCCATAATCCGGCTGAAGTCTTCTATCAAGCGGCGGCTGAAGAGGTCCAGAAGAGGCTCCAAAGTCTTCATCCTATCCGGGAAGAAGAGGAGATCCGGACCGGCAACCATCTTGATCCAAGTGGCATCTTCTATCTTCATCCGATGACGAATGGCTCCATCTTGAAGACCTCCAGCGCGGATCCATCCTCTTCTTCCAACGTCCAACTGAAGAATGAAGGTTCCTTTAAGGGACGTCATCCAAGATGGCGTCCCTCGAATTCCGATTGGCTGATAGGATTCTATCAGCCAATCGGAATTAAGGTAGGAAAATTCTGATTGGCTGATGGAATCAGCCAATCAGATTCAAGTTCAATCCGATTGGCTGATTGGATCAGCCAATCAGATTGAGCTCGCATTCTATTGGCTGATCGGGAAACAGCCAATAGAATGCGAGCTCAATCTGATTGGCTGATCCAATCAGCCAATCGGATTGAACTTGAATCTGATTGGCTGATTCCATCAGCCAATCAGAATTTTCCTACCTTAATTCCGATTGGCTGATAGAATCCTATCAGCCAATCGGAATTCGAGGGACGCCATCTTGGATGACTTCCCTTAAAGGAACCTTCATTCTTCAGTTGGACGTCGGAAGAAGAAGATGGATCCGCGCTGGAGGTCTTCAAGATGGAGCCGTTCGTCATCGGATGAAGATAGAAGATGCCGCTTGGATCAAGATGGTTGCCGGTCCGGATCTCCTCTTCTTCCCGGATAGGATGAAGACTTTGGAGCCTCTTCTGGACCTCTTCAGCCGCCGCTTGATAGAAGACTTCAGCCGGATTATGGATCGCCAGCCCCCGCTTGGGCTTGGATGAAGACTTCGGAGGCTTGGATCAAGACTTCGGAGGACGGATCGGTGAACCTGGCATGGTGAAGATAAGGTAGGAAGATCTTCAGGGGCTTAGTGTTAGGTTTATTTAAGGGGGGTTTGGGTTAGATTAGGGGTATGTGGGTGGTGGGTTGTAATTTTGGGGGGGAGGGGGGTATTGTATGTTTTTTTTACAAGCAAAAGAGCTGAATTATTTGGGGCATGCCCCGCAAATGGCCATTTTCAGGGCTGGTAAGGTAAAAGAGCTTTGAACTTTTTTAATTTAGAATAGGGTAGGGCATTTTTTTATTTTGGGGGTCTTTGTTATTTTATTAGGGGGCTTAGAGTAGGTGTAATTAGTTTAAAATTGTTGTAATATTTTTCTAATGTTTGTAAATATTTTTTTATTTTTTGTAACTTAGTTCTTTTTTATTTTTTGTACTTTAGTTAGTTTATTTAATTGTATTTATTTGTAGGTATTGTATTTAATTAATTTATTGATAGTGTAGTGTTAGGTTTAATTGTAGGTAATTGTAGGTATTTTATTTAATTAATTTATTGATAGTGTAGTGTTAGGTTTAATTGTAACTTAGGTTAGGATTTATTTTACAGGTAATTTTGTAATTATTTGAACTAGGTAGCTATTAAATAGTTATTAACTATTTAATAGCTATTGTACTTGGTTAAAATAATTACAAAGTTGCCTGTAAAATAAATATTAATCCTAAAATAGCTTTCAATATAATTATAATTTATATTGTAGGTATATTAGGATTTATTTTACAGGTAAGTATTTAGCTTTAAATAGGAATAATTTATTTAATAAGAGTTAATTTATTTCGTTAGATTTAAATTATATTTAATTTAGGGGGGTGTTAGTGTTAGGGTTAGACTTAGCTTTAGGGGTTAATACATTTATTATAGTAGCGGTGAGTTCCGGTCGGCAGATAAGGGGTTAATAAGGGAAGTTAGGTGTCGGCGATGTTAGGGAGGACAGATTAGGGGTTAATAATATTTCTTATAGGGTTATTGAAGCGGGAGTGAGGCGGATTAGGGGTTAATACATTTATTATAGTAGCAGTGTGGTCCGGTCGGCAGATTAGGGGTTAATAATTGTAGGTAGGTGGAGGCGACGTTGGGGGCGGCAGATTAGGGGTTAATAAATATAATATAGGGGTCGGCTGTGTTAGGGGCAGCAGATTAGGGGTACATAGGTATAATGTAGGTTGCGGCGGTGTACGGAGCGGCAGATTAGGGGTTAAAAAAATATGCAGGTGTCAGCGATAGCGGGGGCAGCAGATTAGGGGTTAATAAATATTATGTAGGTGTCGGCAGTATTAGGGGCAGCAGATTAGGGGTACATAGGGATAACGTAGGTGGCGGCGGTGTACGGAGCGGTAGATTAGGGGTTAAAAAATTTTAATAGAGTGGCGGCGATGTGGGGGGACCTCGGTTTAGGGGTACATAGGTAGTTTATGGGTGTTAGTGTACTTTAGAGCACAGTAGTTAAGAGCTTTATAAACCGGCGTTAGCCCAGAAAGCTCTTAACTACTGACTTTTTTCTGTGGCTGGAGTTTTGTCGTTAGATTTCTAACGCTCACTTCAGTCAAGACTCTAAATACCGGCGTTAGAAAGATCCCATTGAAAAGATAGGATACGCAATTGGCGTAGGGGGATCTGCGGTATGGAAAAGTTGCGGCTTGGAAGTGAGCATTAGACCCTTTCATGACTGACTCTAAATACCAGCGGGCGGTAAAAACCAGCGTTAGGAGCCTCTAACGCTGGTTTTGACGGCTACCGCAAAACTCTAAATCTAGGCCTTAGTGTTTTTTATTTTGTGTAACTTAGTTGTTAGTTTTTTGTAACTTAGTAATTTTTAATAGTAGATTTCAATAATTTGAGTAGGGTTAGGTTTTTAAATATATAATATAGTTAATTTACTTTTCAGTTTAATGTAAATTTAGTATAATAGTTAGGGTAGGTTAATTAATAGTTTAGTGTAATTCTAAAGGTAAGTTTAAATTTATTATAAGATAGGGATGATGTAATTTTAATGTACAGTTAGCAGGTTGTTAGGTTTAGGGGTTAATAGGTTAATTTAGTTTATGGTGATGTGGGGGGGCTGGCGGTTTAGGGGTTAATAGGTTTAGTAAGTGGTAGTGATGTGGGAGGCCAGGGGTTTAGGGGTTAATACATTTATTTAGTTGCGGTGGGATAGGGGTTAATAACCTTATTTAGTTGCGCGATGTCCGGAAGCAGCGGGATAGGGGTTAATAAATTTATTTAGTTGCGGCAGTGTCGGGGAGCAGCGGGATAGGGGTTAATACATTATTTAGGTGGCGGCGATGTCGGGGCGGCAGATTAGGGGTGTTTAGACTTGGGGTTTATGTTAGGGTGTTAGGTGTAAACATAACTTTTACTCTACCATAGAAATCAATGAGATATAGGGCAGCAGCGAACATAAGCTTTCGCTGCTTTCAGACTCCCATTGATTCCTATGGCATCCGTGGCATCCAGGATGGCGGATTGAAAAGCAGGTACGCTGGGCCGGAATAGTGGCGAGCGTACCTGTTAGGAGTTTGATAACTAGCAAACGGCTAGATTACAAGTTGTGTGTTAGGCTTAAAAAGCAGCGTTAAGAGGTCGTAACGCTGCTTTTTTACGCCCGCTGGTATTGCGAGTCTTGAAAGTTTAGGGTCACTGCACACTTCTTTGGCCTTACTGCAAAACGACTTACGCAATTTTTTAAAAAATTATTTTTATAAGATAGTGTTATTATAACTGTATTTTTGATGTGTTTTGTGCAACTTATTAATGTAGAGTACAGTAAACCAGAGCTCTGAAGTTGCGCTATCCCTTCACTCATTAAATTAAATTGCACTTGAGTGAACGAGTTTACTTTCAACTTATACCTGCACTACATCCAATGCGCGCAAAGAGCTGTGATAAACCACTTTTCGCTTGTGCTCAATGTGTTATTGGGCCACTCATAATCTAAACCTTTGTGTGGGAGGTGTCACAATTAGACAATGAGAAATAGACACCTAGAGATCAGTTATAAATATATACACTTCATGTTAGCTTCACTTTGAACTTTTTTTTTAAACTTTCCTCCAGTGTAATTGCATACTACTGCTGATACAATTTTTTTTTTAGTGTAATGCATGCTCTAATTTAAGTTACATTACTTTTAACTAAGATTTGTAGTGTATAAGTCTAATAAAGATGGACATTGATCACAATTTATTGTTTGACCTATCTTTGTTGTGTCAATGATCAGCCATATTCATGGTTTGTTGGCAGCACCTTTGTCTTTATTGTTTGAGTAAAAAATGGCCAAATACTTAACAAGTTCCAGTCCTGTTTTTGTGATCACAATCCAAATTCTCAACACATTTACAGAGAGATTTTCATGTATTGAATTAAATAGCTAAAAGAACAGACAACACTTTTCCACTTATTACAGTGCACCCCGAAAACGTAACATTGATTTTTCACACACTGAAATTACACCATTATATTGGATGATATTTGAAAGCAACTTCAACAGATACAAATGTTACAAATAAGCACTTTTACATTAATATAATTTAACCAAGGGGGAGTGTCCAGGCAGCGATTACTAGGGGCTATGAGCTGGAGAATTATAATCCACCTATTATCTAACATCTATCACTAAAAGGGTTACATGTGCTTAAATAAGAAGCTGCTAAATAGTTTGATATCAAATTTGTTGCTTGTTCCCATTTAAAAGTTGGTCTGGATTGTTGGAACTGGTAGTGGCGACTCTTTAATTATTAGAAATATTTAATAAATAATACTTATTACTATTCACCAAAGATTGTCACTAAATAACAGTGGTGACTATAATTGTTCAGTAATAAATCTGATTCCTAAGTTCTTTTAGATCTTGTATATGGCATATTCATTCAGTCTTACTTACAGAACAAATTGGCTGACCAATGTGTTCAGATAGCTCCCATTAGTGCATTGCTACTCCTTCAACAAAGGATACCAAGATAATCAAGCAAATTATATAATAGAAGTAAATTGAAAAGTTGTTTAAAATTGTATGCTCTATCTGAATAATAATAATAATAAAAAAATGGTGTTCCATGTCCCTTTAAATATAATACTAGTAGACATAGAGTCTTCAACAAGTGTGGACCCATGGATGCGAGCTACACAGTTCAAGGACACTTGTGTGGAGATACTCTTAATACAACAACTTATAAGGTACAAAGAGTTAACAATAGCCACCCAAAGTTTTGAAAATAATCTCCCACACTTTGCTCGCAATAGATTTACAAAGAAAAGCGCTAGCAGCAATCTAATATATCGCATATACTTTTGTATTTTGGAAAAAGGTGTAATCTAACTTCTGTGAAACTATCCTGACACTATCTTAGTTTATTACAGGACTGCTGACATGTTTTATATTAGACATGAATATATACTATTTTAATTGATGGTATGCCTCCCTGATGGTTGATGTAGGCCACTGCCGTGATGTTCTCTGATTGGAATCATATATAACGGGTGGAACCCAACTGAGGCCACGCTAGATGTATATAGCCCTTAACTCTAGAATTTTGATTGGAAGGGACACTTCCTCCTGGCACCAGGTTCCTTGGGATCTCAGGGTACCCCACTCCACACCCCATTCAGACAGACTCGCTTCTGGGGTGATTATAAACCAAGAGGGGTGACCTAAACACGTTCCTAGTAGAACTGGAGTTGGGGATTGCCACCAGGAAAGATTCCGTCTCGTCTGGGAGTCCAGGCAGATGATCTGCAACAGATCTGAATGATCTCCATTCCATTGTCTGAGCATACACAACTGAAGTGGTCTCAAATGAAAGCGAGCAAACGGTATAGCATCCAATGACGCCACCCATAGACCTACCACCTCCATGCATTGTGCCACCAAAGGATGAGCAGTGGCCTGAAGCATACGACAAGCTTCCTAAAGCTTCTTTCTGCACTGATCTGTGAGGTAAATGCATACACAACTGAAGTGGTCTCAAATGAAAGCGAGCAAACGGTATAGCATCCAATGACGCCACCCATAGACCTACCACCTCCATGCATTGTGCCACCAAAGGATGAGCAGTGGCCTGAAGCATACGACAAGCTTCCTAAAGCTTCTTTCTGCACTGATCTGTGAGGTAAATGCACATAGTGACAGAATCTATAATCGTTCCAAAAAAGTTTACCCTCATTGTCGGGACAAGGGAGCTCTTTTCCAAATTGAACTTCCATCTTTGCCACTGGCAAAGATAGAGTCTGGAATAGCCAAAAATCCAAAGAAGTGGCAGCAATCAGATTTATTAGTAATACACATAACACACAGATACAGAAAGCAGCAACATTTCAGGATTGCTCCCTTATTCATGCGAACACACAGTCACCTAGATTACAAGTTTTGCGTTGCGGCTTGTAATGCTGAAAATATTACTATTACAAGTGTTATCGGTATAGGTGTATCGCACACCTTTTAGCCTATAATGCAAAGTCAGTCCCGCACACATAAAAATTATGTTTTTTAATGGGATTCCCATAGCGCCTGTATTACGAGTTTTGTGTTCTGGCTAAAAAGTGAGCGTTACAGCCTAAAATGACAAGATCTGTACCGCCATCTAAAGTCAGTAGTTATGAGTGTTACGCTACAATGCTGTAGCATAAAACTCATAACTAAACTGTTACAAAGTACACTAATTACCCATAAACTACCTATTAACCCCTAAACCGAGGCCCTCCCGCATCACAAACACTATATTAAATTTATTAACTACTAATCTGCCGCACCCAACATCGCCGCCACTAAAGAAACGTATTAACCCCTATTCTGCCGCTCCCCGACATTGTCACCACTATAATAAACTTATTAACCCCTAAACCGCAGCCCTCCCGCAATGCTCCCCACAATGAAATATACTAAAATAAACTATTAACCCCTAAACTGAAATCCCCCACAACAAAATAAACTAATTTAAACTAGTAACCCCTAAACCAAATGACCCCCTAACTTTATATTACAATTACAATTTCCCTAGCTTAAATTCAATTAAAACTTACCTGTCAAATTAAAAAAAAATAATTTTAAACTAGCAATTAAACTATTATAATTATTAAACTAAAATTAAACTAACTACCAATTAGCTCTTTTACCTGTAAAAAAAATGCAAACACCCCCCCAACAGTAAAACCCACCACCCAACCAACCCCCCCAAATAAAAAACTATCTAAAATAACCTAAGCTAACCATTGCCCTGAAAAGGGCATTTGTATAGGCATTGCCCTTAAAAGGCCATTTAGCTCTTTTACATTGCCCAAACCCTAATCTAAAAAAAACAAAACACCCAAAAAACCCTTAAAAAACCTAACACTAACCCACGAAGATCCACTTACAGTTGTTGAAGACCTGCTTGAAGGATTTTCATCCAGCCGGTTAAGTCATCATCCATGCGGCAAGAAGTCTTCATCCAGACGGCCTCTTCCATCTTCATGCAGCCAGCGAAGTGCTCCTCCAGGCGGCAAGATGTCTTCATCCAGACGGCCTCTTCTATCTTCATCCA
The DNA here is from genome assembly GCF_027579735.1 of Bombina bombina. Taxonomy (NCBI): domain Eukaryota; kingdom Metazoa; phylum Chordata; class Amphibia; order Anura; family Bombinatoridae; genus Bombina; species Bombina bombina. The sequence continues at coordinate 166,071,186 of NC_069500.1, read as the reverse complement.
GCCAGCGAAGTCCTCATCCAGGCGGCAAGAAGTCTTCATCCAGCCGGCCTCTTCGATCTTCATCCAGCCGGCGCCGAGTGGGTCCATCCTGAAGACATCCGGCATGGAGCATCCTCTTCATACGGTCGCCGCCGTACACTGTATCTTCAATGCAAGGGACGCGATTCAAGATGGCATCCCTTGCATTCCTATTGGCTGAAAAATTTGAATTAGCCAATAGAATGAGAGCTGCTTAAATCCTATTGGCTGATTTGAACAGCCAATAGGATTTTAGCAGACCTAATTCCTATTGGCTGATTCAAATTTGAAGAGGATGCTCCGTGCCGTATGTCTTCAGGATGTAGGCTAGAAGAGGCTAGAAGAGGCCGTCTGGATGAAGACTTCTTGCCGCCTGGATGAGGACTTCGCCGGCTGGATGAAGATAGAAGAGTCTGCATGGATGATGACTTTGCCGGCTGGATGAAGATCCTTCAAGCGGGACTTTAAAAACTGTAAGTGGATCGTCAGGGGGTTAATGTTAGTTTTTTTAAGGGCTTATTGGGTGGGTTTTATTATTTTAGTTTAGGGTCTGGGCAGTAAAAGAGCTAAATGCCCTTTTAAAAGCAATGCCTATACAAATCCCCTTGTCAGGGCAATGGGTAGCTTAGGTTTTTTAGATAGTTTTTATTTTCTTTTGCGGGTTGGGGGGTGGGGGTTTGTAATGTTAGAGAGTCTTTGTAATTTTTTTTCAATAAAAGAGCTGATATCTTTAGGGCAATGGGGCTGCGTTACAGAACTTTTGTTTCCACGATCGCAGGTGTTAGTTTTTTTTTCTAACCCGCTCTCCCCATTGATGTCTATGGGGAATTCGTGCACAAGCACGTCTCAGCAGTGCTCTGATTGTGTGCGGTATGGAGCTCAACGCAACCATATTGCACGCAAAAGGCGTATGTTTGAAAACTTGTAATGGCAGCTCTATAGGAAATTAAATAACGTAACTTTTGTTGTGTTCGTTAATTTCTCAGTGCTGAAAACTCGTAATCTAGCTGAGAATGATTAACATAATCTATTTATACAAAGCAATTTATATTAACTTTTAACTGGCCATAGGCAAAGATATTAAAGGCAACAATGTTACTAAACAAATTAACAGATTTCAATTAATTACAATAGAAAATTAAAAATAGATATAATTTCTCCTAACTACTATGTCTTCAGGCATACCTAACACTGTAGAGCATACAAAAAATGGTTTAAGATATCCATAAATACCAATTAGATGTATTTAATTTGTTAACATCCTTATGGTACTGTACACATTTTATATATATTAATTATTTAAATTATTATTGAAAACTGATTCTCAAAGATTCAAAGAAAAACTGAAAGATCCCAATGAAAAGATCCATGAAAGAAAAAATTTAGGTTCAGTGTCCCTTTAACACATTTTTATTTAGCCATATTGGCTTAGATTTTTTTTTTTTTTTATATCTCTTTATTTGTCGCCAACAATGTTCAATACACATAGTTCCATCAATGTCACACATGACCAAAAACAAAAACTTAGATGCAGAGTTTATCACAAAACACAGTATGACATTAATTTGTCGGCATTTTTATACTCGACGCCTAGCAGCACCTGGCTGCAAGGAGCCCTAACATAAAAAATAAACAAGAAAAGAAAAAAAACAAAAGAAGAGAAAAAAAAAAAAAAAACAACACCCTTAACCAATCCCTGGGATAATTAGTATTATATCCCGCCTGCATTTGTTATCCACGTATACGGAAACAACTCTAATATAACCATTTCTGCAAAGCTAGAAGAGGACAGGAAAGGCGATAAGATCTGTTTTTGTATGGATATAGGGTAGGACTTAATAATGGGGTACCATCCAAATAAAAATTTCTTAATTCTTTTTTCTGAAGTATCCAGCAGATGATAGGATTCAAAGACAATCTGTTCTTGAATAGCTTGAGTAACCACTGAGAAAACAGGCCCTCTTTTAGCTTTCCAACTCTTTAATATAACCTGTCTTACTGCTAATATTATGGTGTATAAAGTACGTACCCAGTGGCTATCTCTATTATTAGGAGTCTCAATTAATAATACAATGTCTTGGAACGTGAGAGGGGTAGACAGATTATAATAATTATTAAACCAATATATAGTTTTCAACCATAATTGGTTGATCTTAGGACATGACCAAAACATATTAAATAAATCTGCTTCGGGATTCATACATCTTGGACAACATGGGGACCTAGTTGCATAAAATCTAGCAAGTTTAACTGGATGTGGATAAAAATTATTTAGAAGCTTCATATGTGATTCCTTCCAATTCGATGGAACTTTACATTTATTTAAAGTACTAAAGCTTTGCTTGACTCTGTCATGCTCTATATCGGGAATTGACAGAACCCAATAATTACAGATCTTATCTAGAAATCCTTGACTTTGCTTTGACAACATAATATCATATATTAATGAAATTGACGTGTCACCAGAGACAAATTTTTGTATCAGGATTCTGATATTGGACCACGCAACAGATAAAGGAAACAGCCAAAATAACCCGCTCTTCTTAAAACCCCAGACTATTCAAACACCTATGATCGCAGGCTCCCTCTCTAATATTCCAGCACACACCTTACTAAATAACAGGGTAATGCGCTCACAAGCAGAAATAGGACAATTTCTAGGCCCACCATTCCATTTGTGGTTTCCCTATTTCCAAATTAGGCACGCCATATTCAGCAGTCCATATAAAACAAGCCTCACTAGACCCCTCTCCCCCTTTGAGTCACTTTGCGCGTCCCCCTCTATAAGGAGCTCTCATATCTCCATAATCTATAAACTACTCAGGGGGTCTTTCCCCAATAAAAAATCTGCGTATATTACTAAATGGTAGAGGGAGCTTGGCATAAACCTCCCAGATACCCAGTGGTGCCGTATTTTTAGAGAAAACAAAAAAGCATCTATATCACTGATACTGATAGAAATGAATTTTAAATTAACGTCCCGTTGGTATTTAACACCTCACAGACTCCATAACATTTTTCCCAATTCTTCCTCCCAGTGCTGGAGACATTGCGGTGAGACCGGTACCCTCTCCCATATCTGGTGGTCCTGCCTGCTCCTACTCACATTCTGGAACGCTATTAGCAAAAAGATAACTAAAACTCTAGGGGGTAATATCAAACTCTCTATTAACATGGTCCTGCTGGGCGATATACCAAAAATCCTCTGTTTATACAGGAAGAAATTACTGCAGATTATGCTCAACAGTGCCAGGCGCCTGATACCCAGGCTTTGGAAGAAGGCTGTAGTTCCATCATATGAATTGTGGCTGAGAGAGGTGGGTTATATCTTAGAATTAGAAAAAATACACTACACTTATATTGGTAAACAAGGATTTATTGCTGATGTGATGTTCCAAGACCTGTGAGTTCCATGGATTTGTGCTGTGTTGAGTTGTTATATTATGGCTGATGATGATGATGCGTTATTGGAAGCTGTTTGAACTGAGATGTGGTAAGTCTTCAATAAGAACGTTAATGTATCTATTTCTCTCAATGTTATTGTTATAATGGTGAGGTGTGACAACTCAATTTGATGTGTTGAGCAATATAAGGTATTTTAACTCCCGCATTACTCCTTTTTTGTGTCTTTCAATTGTGTTTGTTGTTTATTTCAAAATGTAAAAGAGAAACTTCTTTTTCATTGCCATTCATGTAACTGTACCTCACTTGCTATTTATAAAAAGATTTATTGCAAAAAAAAAGGAAACAGCCAATTCTGAGCAGAAACAAAATGTCAAACTTGAAAAAAAGCAAATAAACCTGACCTGGGTAGCTCAAATAAAGAAAAAAGGGTTTCCCCGCAAGCAATTGATAATCAGGTCCTAGTAACTGATTTTCTAAGCTTAAGCCTTTCTCTGCCCAAGATTTAATAAAAGGTCTATGATTAATACCTGGAGAAAATAACGGGTTACCCTGAATAGGAAGAAACTCTGAAAAAGTAAAATCTACCCCTAAAGTTCTACAAAACTTATGCCACGCAAGGACTATATTCTTGAATGTTATGAGCGAGAGAACTTTAGAAGGCAACTGTCGAGGATTACAGTGTAATATTGCTGTTAGCGCGAAAGGATATATTAAAAAAGTCTCCTCTTCAATAGAAGAGAATATATTTGTTCGAGCCAGCCAATCAATCGCAAATTTTATCAAAGAGGCAACATTGTACGACCTAATATCTGGAAACGATAATACCCCTGAACCAGTTTTCTGTATTAGCCTGGCCAATGCCATGCGTGTTTTTTTATTTTGCCAAATAAATTTGGAAAAATACCCATGCAGTTTTCTTAAGTCACTATTAGACAAAAACAGAGGTACATTTTGTAACGGATAAAGAAGACGCTGAAAAATAATAGTTTTCACCAAGTTCACCCTTGCCGTTATGGACAATGGGAAGGAAACCCAAAATTGCAAGTCCAATTTAATTTTTTGGAATAAAGGAGCATAGTTATCTAAGTACCAATGTTTGGGATTATTATGCAGCTCTAATCCTAAATATTTAATAGTATCGACCACTTTAAATGGGTTATTAAAAAAGGTAGGGGAGGATTTACCCACATACATCAGTTCGCTTTTTTCTACATTGACCTTGTAGCCTGAAAATGAACTGAACTCATCAAGCAGATGAGTCAAAATTGGAATAGATTGCTGGAGGTTCTCCAAAAACACTAGGATATCATCCCCGTATAACAAAGTTTTTAGACGTTGAGAGCCTAATAAAATCCCTATTAGGCTATCTCTTAATCGTATCGCTAGCAGTTCTAAAGTTGTATTAAACAGTAAGGGTGATAATGGGCAATCTTGCCTTGTGCCACACTGCAGTGTTATCTTAGGGGAACAAGTTCAATTTACCAGTAAATATGATATTGATTTAGAATAAATTCCGTGGATAAACTGAACAAAGTTCCCATTAACCCCAAATTTTTCAAGCGAGATGAATAAATGTTTCCAGACTATAGAATCAAATGCTTTAACCGCATCTAATGTAAGGACAGCCATGTCCTGAACCCTACTCAGTTTATGATCTTGCTCCTTATTCCAAGCATAGTCTAAAAAAGTTGTAAGTTTGCGAAAATTCTTACAGGGGTTCCTGGTCGTCATAAACTCTGTTTGATCCGGATGTATAAGATTCTGTAAACAGTGCGAGAATCTAGCAGCTAGAATAGAAGCTAGAATCTTATAATCCGAATTCAGGACTGATATCGGTCTATATGATGCTGGATCCTCTGGATTTTTACCCTTGTTCAGAATAAGGGAGATATTAGCCATTGAAAAATAAGATGAGATTGCTTTATCTACTGTGTAATAATTATTAAACAAGGTCTCTAATACCGGGAGTAGGTCCTCCCTTAGACATTTGTAATATTCTGCTGGAAATCCATCTGGACCAGGAGCTTTATTCAGTTTCAGTTTGTCAATAGCTTTACAAATCTCTTCTCTAGTTATAGGTTCATTTAACATTGCCAGTTCTTCAAGTTGAATCTTAGGAGTCACGACTTTAGACCAGAATATATCTTGGTTATGCGAATTAATCTTTAGTGAGGAATATAAATGTTGATAATAGGTAGCGAATACTTCACTAATTTCCTGAGTCTCAATATGTCTAAACTCACCACCTTTAATAACTGGTATAAAAAAAATTTCTTCCTACTTTTGGTGAGGTTTGCAAGATATTTTGCCAAGCACCCATGAAACCCCCGGTAATGACGATTTATTCTAACTTCTTCTGCTTGTAATTTTTGTTTTAAAAAGAGATCTCGCTCTTTTCTACTTGCTAAATACTTATCCCAATTTGTCTGCGAGGGAACATTCTGTACCTCTCTATACGTATTCTTTACTCTATTAGCCAAAGAAACCTCCCGCAACTTAATCTTTCTTCCTCATCTATTCAGATAAGCCATACTCTCCCCCCTTAACACTGTTTTAGATGCCTCCCAAAAAATTTCCACTTTGTTTCTGTAATCAGCATTATTAAAGCCATACTCCTGCCATTTTTGTTTCAACCATGATCGAAATCTAGGATCGGAATATAAAAAACGAGGGAAACAAAACACCAAATTCTGTAATTTGCCCTTACTAGAGGGAGGAAACATTAGTGAAATTATTGCGGGGTCTGATATCAAGATCTCTCTAATCTCCGCCTTTAATTGCCATATAGAAAGAGATTCTGAGACTAAAAACAGGTCAATCCTGGAGAACGTCCTATGGGCTTTAGACTCACACGTATATGCTAGAATATCAGGATTTTGGATCCGCCAAATATCTGTCAGATTTAATTTATGGCAAAAAAGTATTTAGCACTTTGCATATAGCTGGCTGCATTTTTGTGTGAGAAATGATCTATAGCTGGCTCCAATGTCATGTTGAAGTCTCCACATAAAACTAGGTTTTGCCCCTTAAACGGAAATACCTTATTTTGAATTCTTTCCCAAAATTCTATCGAGAGTCTATTTGGCGCATTGATATTACAGATTATAAATTTTATGTTCTTAACCATTATTTGGAGTAAAATAAACTGGGCTGCGGTATCAATCTCTATTTTAATAATCTTATAATCTAATTGTTTGTGCAACAATACTACCACTCCACATTTTTTGTTGGAGCCTTTGGTAGAGATTACTTCTCCGACCCAGTTAGTCTTCAGCTTCGCAGCTTCCAACTCGTTGAGATGAGTTTCCTGAAGAAAAACTAGGTCGGCTTTTTGTTTAGCTAGGGTTCTAATGATTAATTTGCGTTTAACTGGAGACAAGATGCCCCCCACGTTCCAAGATAACATCTTAATTTCCTCTATCATCTTATCTTATTCACAACCCCCAGGGAGAAGAAGAAAAAAACAAAAAAAAAACAAAACAAAAACACAAACAGTCCAGACATATTATTAAATTCCAGAGACCATATATACATCTTCCAATATCTAACATTTCTTAACATTAAACCATGTAAAATAAACATCAGGATCAACATCCCAGCACTCTGATTATTATATTTACTCTCTGTTATTATCTTAGGCTTTTTAAAAATTCATTGACATCTGACACTTCACTAAACACATGTCTACTGCCTTTGTCCTCCACTACAATTCTAGCGGGATACATTAACCAAGCTTTTATACCTTTATTTATTAGCTGGGTACAGTATGGTGCCATGGCCTTCCTCCTGGAGGAGGTCTCAATAGAAAAATCCTGAAACAATAGTATCTTATTGTTACCAAATACCAAGGAATCCGCTTTTTTAAACAGCTTCAATAGCTCAACTTTATACTGGAATTTCAGGAGTTTGAAGATTGACATTCTTGGTCTGAAAGACCCATTCCCTACAGGTTTCCTAGGGCCGACTTTATGCACCCTTTCAATTGCTAATGGTAGCAAGTGTGCTGGCATACCCAGGGCCTGTGGTAGGGTGATGGAAGTAAATACCATCAAATCCTCAAACTCGGGTAATTCCGGTAGGCCAATGATTCTTATGTTATTGCGCCTGGAGCGATCTTCCAGGTCTTCCAGGTGCAATTGCATGTTATTTAATTTGGCCTCTTGTTTTTGTATGATTGTTTCTTGCACATTTGCCTGATCTTCTAGTAACAAGATCCTATCTTCTGCTTCAACCAATCTTGTTGAAAATTGCTTAACTTCTATAGAAAGTGCCCCTATATCTGATGAAATAACTCCTAGTTCTTTTTTAATGGAGTCAAATTGTGGAGAAAAAAATAGCAGTCAACTGACCGATAAGAGCCTGAGTATCAATAACTAAGGGAACCGTGTCTGTTGGACTATCAACACTGATATCAGCCGTCTTGGCTTTTTTATCTTTGGATTTCACAGGCATTTTTGGTGAATAAATAATACATTTTTCCAGTAAGTGAAGTGCAAAAAAAAAAAACAAAAGAAGAACAAAAACAACAAAATTACTTGAGTGTATCTGAACACACTCTGGCCTAGATTTGGAGTTTGGCGTTAGCTGTGAAAACCAGCGTTAGAGGCTCCTAACGCTGGTTTTGGCCGCCCGCTGGTATTTGGAGTCAGTGATTAAAGGGTCTGACGCTCACTTTTCAGCCGCGACTTTTCCATACCGCAGATCCCCTTACGTCAATTGCGTATCCTATATTTTCAATGGGATCTTCCTAACGCCGGTATTTAGAGTCGTTTCTGAAGTGAGCGTTAGAGCTCTAACGACAAAACTCCAGCCGCAGGAAAATAGCAGTAGTTAAGAGCTTTCTGGGCTAACGCCGGTTCATAAAGCACTTAACTACTGTACCCTAAAGTACACTAACACCCATAAACTACCTATGTACCCCTAAACCGAGCTCCCCCCACATCGCCGCCACTCGATTAAAATTTTTTAACCCCTAATCTGCCGACCGCCACCTACGTTATACTTATGTACCCCTAATCTGCTGCCCCTAACCCCGCCGACCCCTGTATTACATTTATTAACCCCTAACCTGCCCCCCACAACGTCGCCGCCAGCTACTTAAAAAAATTAACCCCGAATCTTCCGACCGCAAAGCGCCGCCACCTACGTTATCCCTATGTACCCCTAATCTGCTGCCCCTAACACCGCCGACCCCTATATTATATTTATTAACCCCTAATCTGCCCCCCTCAACGTCGCCGACACCTGCCTACACTTATTAACCCCTAATCTGCCGAGCGGACCTGAGCGCTACTATAATAAAGTTATTAACCCCTAACCCGCCTCACTAACCCTATAATAAATAGTATTAACCCCTAATCTGCCCTCCCTAACATCGTCGACACCTAACTTCAATTATTAACCCCTAATCTGACGACCGGAGCTCACCGCTACTATAATAAATGGATTAACCCCTAAAGCTAAGTCTAACCCTAACTCTAACACCCCCTAAGTTAAATATAATTTAAATCTAACGAAATAAATTAACTCTTATTAAATAAATTATTCCTATTTAAAGCTAAATACTTACCTGTAAAATACATCCTAATATAGCTACAATATAAATTATAATTATATTATAGCTATTTTAGGATTTATATTTATTTTACAGGCAACTTGGTAATTATTTTAACCAGGTACAATAGCTATTTAATAGTTACCTAGTTAAAATAATAACAAATTTACCTGTAAAATAAATCCTAACCTAAGATATAATTAAACCTAACACTACCCTATCAATAAATTAATTAAATAAACTACCTACAATTACCTACAATTAACCTAACACTACACTATCAATAAATTAATTAAACACAATTGCTACAAATAAATACAATTACATAAACTAGCTAAAGTACAAAAAATAAAAAAGAACTAAGTTACAAAAAATAAAAAAATATTTACAAACATAAGAAAAATATTACAACAATTTTAAACTAATTACACCTACTCTAAGCCCCCTAATAAAATAACAAAGCCCCCCAAAATAAAAAATTCCCTACCGTATTCTAAATTAAAAAAGGTAAAAGCTCTTTTACCTTACCAGCCCTGAACAGGGCCCTTTGCGGGGCATGCCCCAAGAATTTCAGCTCTTTTGCCTGTAAAAAAAAACATACAATACCCCCCCCCCAACATTACAACCCACCACCCACATACCCCTAATCTAACCCAAACCCCCCTTAAATAAACCTAACACTAAGCCCCTGAAGATCTTCCTACCTTGTCTTCACCATCCAGGTTCACCGATCCGTCCTGATCTTATGTTTGTAAATATTTTTTTATTTTTTGTAACTTAGTTCTTTTTTATTTTTTGTACTTTAGCTAGTTTATGTAATTGTAGTTATTTGTAGCAATTGTGTTTAATTAATTTATTGATAGTGTAGTGTTAGGTTAATTGTAGGTAATTGTAGGTAGTTTATTTAATTAATTTATTGATAGGGTAGTGTTAGGTTTAATTATATCTTAGGTTAGGATTTATTTTACAGGTAAATTTGTTATTATTTTAACTAGGTAACTATTAAATAGCTATTGTACCTGGTTAAAATAATTACCAAGTTGCCTGTAAAATAAATATAAATCCTAAAATAGCTATAATATAATTATAATTTATATTGTAGCTATATTAGGGTTTATTTTACAGGTAAGTATTTAGCTTTAAATAGGAATAATTTATTTAATAAGAGTTAATTTATTTCGTTAGATTTAAATTATATTTAACTTAGGGGGGTGTTAGTGTTAGGGTTAGACTTAGCTTTAGGGGTTAATCCATTTATTATAGTAGCGGTGAGCTCCGGTCGTCAGATTAGGGGTTAATAATTGAAGTTAGGTGTCGGCGATGTTAGGGAGGGCAGATTAGGGGTTAATACTATTTATGATAGGGTTAGTGAGGCGGATTAGGGGTTAATACATTTATTATAGTAGCGCTCAGGTCCGCTCGGCAGATTAGGGGTTAATAAGTGTAGTCAGGTGTCGGCGACGTTGTGGGGGGCAGATTAGGGGTAAATAAATATAATATAGGGGTCGGCGATGTTAGGGCAGCAGATTAGGGGTACATAGGGATAACGTAGGTTGCGGCGGTTTACGGAGCGGCAGATTAGGGGTTAAAAATAATATGCAGGGGTCAGCGATAGCGGGGGCGGCAGATTAGGGGTTAATAAGTGTAAGGTTAGGGGTGTTTAGACTCGGGGTACATGTTAGGGTGTTAGGTGCAGACGTAGGAAGTGTTTCCCCATAGGAAACAATGGGGCTGCGTTAGGAGCTGAACGCTGCTTTTTTGCAGGTGTTAGGTTTTTTTTCAGCTCAAACAGCCCCATTGTTTCCTATGGGGATATCGTGCACAAGCACGTTTTTGAGGCTGGCCACGTCCGTAAGCAACTCTGGTATCGAGAGTTGCATTTGCGGTAAAAATGCTCTACGCTCCTTTTTTGGAGCCTAACGCAGCATTTGTTTGAACTCTCGATACCAGAGTTACATTTATGGTGCGGCCAGAAAAAAGCCCGCGGAGCGTTAACAGCCCTTCTACCGCCGAACTCCAAATCTAGGCCTTAGTCAGCTAGTGTGTCTAAAAAAACCAATCAACCATAAGCAAGCAGGATAACAATCCCCAGTGCAATATACTCTTTTTTTTGTTTTTTTGTTTGAGAGAAGATTATCCCTATATAGTGTTGTGAATTAGTGCTATCTTAAAGTATAATAGTGTGATATAGAAAACCACTTTGTTTGCAGATACAGAACAACCTGTGCCTTAATTACCAATAAAAAATATAATTTATGTAAGAACTTACCTGATAAATTCATTTCTTTCATATTAGCAAGAGTCCATGAGCTAGTGACATATGGGATATACATTCCTACCAGGAGGGGCAAAGTTTCCCAAACCTTAAAATGCCTATAAATACACCCCTCACCACACCCACAATTCAGTTTAACGAATAGCCAAGAAGTGGGGTGATAAGAAAGGAGCAAAAGCATCAAAAATAAGAAATTGGAATAATTGTGCTTTATACAAAAAAATCATAACCACCACAAAAAAGGGTGGGCCTCATGGACTCTTGCTAATATGAAAGAAATGAATTTATCAGGTAAGTTCTTACATAAATTATGTTTTCTTTCATGTAATTAGCAAGAGTCCATGAGCTAGTGACGTATGGGATAGCAGATACTCAAGATGTGGAACTTCCACGCAAGAGTCACTAGAGAGGGAGGGATAAAATAAAGACAGCCAATTCCGGTGAAAAATTAATCCACTACCCAAATCAAAAGTTTCAATTTTTATAATGAAAAAAACTGAAGTTATAAGCAGAAGAATCAAACTAAAACAGCTGCCTGAAGTACTATTCTACCAAAAACTACTTTTTTTTTTAAAATTTTAAATATTTTTCTTTATTAAATAGAAATGCACCGTACAGTAATATTGAAATAACATTACAGCAAAGCATATCCTGAACAAAATTATAGCAATAGGTGTGGTTAACAGAAACATACATTTCACTTGCTGAAATAATCAGAAACATTAGAACTTGTGTGTCGGCAGTGTACATTCACATAGTAGCTAATATAAAGAAAAAAAAAATCAGATACCGGGCATTAATTGGCCCTAGGAGGGAAGCAAATAGGATGTGAGCCAACAGGGCACATCTACTAATTTTCCAGACAACTTGATGATTAGAGATTATACACATCTCCCTCATAGAGAGGGTAAAGAAAGAGATAAAGAGAAAAGAGGGGAAGAGGAGGAAGAGAAAGAGAGAAAGAGAGAGAGAAAAAAAAAAGGGGGGGGGGGAGAGAAGGAGGCGGAGTGGTGAAGGGGCCGCATGTACTCCCTCCTCACGGTTCGGGAGTAGAGCACTGCTGGTAGGTCTCATTTATCGAGGCTCAAACCAGTCAGACCACGTCTCCCAGTAAGAGTTCAGGGTATTGTTTTCTCCGGCGACAAATCTCTCCATGGTTGCGAAGTGATTTATCACATCACATATCTCATTTAAATTTTGGGCCTCAGTGCGTTTCCATGCCCGAGCTATGCACAGTTTGGTTGCTGCCAGGGCGTAAATTAAGAACTTTTTGGTGTTCAGGGAGAAAGATCTCGGAAGAATGTGAAGCAAAGCCATCGCAGGTGTTAAGTGGACATCAAGGTTCATGGAGCTAAGTAATAGTTCAACCAAAAACTACTTCTGAAGAAGATAAAACATAAAAATGGTAGAATTTAGTAAAAATATGCAAAGAAGACCAAGTCGTTGCTTTGCAAATCTGATCAACAGAAGCTTCATTCTTAAAAGTCCAGGAAGTAGAAACTGACCTAGTAGAATGAGCTGTAATCCTCTGAGGCGGGGATTAACCCGACTCCAAATAAGCAAGATGAATCAAAAAGCTTTAACCAAGATGCCAAAAAAATGGCAGAAGCCTTCTGACCTTTCCTAAAACCAGAAAAGATAACAAATAGACTAGAAGTCTTTCTGAAATCTGAATAGCTTCAACATAATTTCAAAACTCTGACCACATCCAAAGAATGTAAGAATCTCTCCAAAGAATTCTTAGTATTAGGACACAAGGAAGGGACAATAATTCCTCTACTAATGTTGTTAAAATTCACAACTTTAGATAAAAATTGAAAAGAAGACAGCAAAACCACCTTATTCTGATGAAAAATCAGAAAAAGGAGAATCACAAGAAAGAGCAGATAATTCAAAAACTGTTCTAGATGAAGAGATGTCTAAAAGGAACAATACTTTCCATGAAAGTAATTTAAATGTCCAAAGAAAGCATATGCTCAAACGGAAGAGCCTGTAAAGCCCTCAGAACCAAATTAAGACTCCAAGGAGTAGAAATTGGCTTAAATGACAGACTTGATATGAACCAAAGCCTGAACAAAACAATGAATAACAGAAAGATTAGCAAATTTTTCTGTGAAAACAGCACAGAAAAAGCAGAGATTTGTCCTTGCAAGGAACTTGCAGACAAAAACCCTTATCTAAACCATCCTGAAGAAACTATAAAATCCTAGGAATTCTAAAAGAATGCCAAGAGAATTTATGAAAAGAGCATCAAGAGATGTAAATCTTTCAAACTCAATAATAAATCTTACTAGACACAGATTTACGAGCCTGCAACATAGTATTAATTACTAAGCGTTAAATCTCCATACCATCAAATTAATAATTTGAGTTCCTGATGGAAAAAATGAATGTTAAGATATAAGGTCTGGCCTTAATGGAAGTGACCAAGATTGGCAACTGGACATCCGAACAAGAACCATATACCAAAACCTTTGCGGTCATGCTGGAGCCACCAGCAACACAAAATATTGCTCCCTGATGATTTTGAAAATCACTCTAAAAAGAAGAACCAGAGGCGAAAAAATATAGGCAGATTGATAACTCCAAGGAAGTGTCAATGCATACACTGCTTCCCCCAGAGGATCCCCGGACCTGAATAGGCCCCTGGGTAGTTCCTTGTTTAGATGAGATGCCATCAGATCTATTTATGGAAGCCCACACATCTGAACAATTAGAAAAAAACACATCTGGGTAAAGAGACCATTCTCCCGGATGTAAAGCTTGATTGACAGAGATATTCCACTTCCCAATTGTCTATACCTGGGAAATGGACCGCAGAAATTAGACAGGAGCTGGATTTAGCCCAAGCAAGTATCCAAGATACTTCTTTCACAGCCTAAGGACTGAGAGTCCCACCCTGATGATTGACATACGCCACAGTTGTGACATTGCCTGTCAGAAAAACAATAAACGTCTCTTTCTTCAAAAAGAAGCCAAAACTGAAGAACTCTGAAAAATGTATGGAGTTCCAAAATATCGATTGGTAATCTCACCTCCTGAGATTTCCAAACCCCTTGTACTGACAGAGATCCCCAGACAGCCTCCCAACCTAAAAGACTTGCATCTGTAGTGATCATGGTCCAGGTTGAATGAACCGAAGAGACCCGTAGAACTATATGATGGTGATCTAACCACCAAATCAAAGATAGTTGAACATTGGGATTCAAAGATATAAAAAGTGATATCCTAGAATCCCTGCACCATTAATTCAGTATAAAAAACTGGAAAGGTTTCTTATGAAAACGAGCAAAGGGAATCGAATCCAATGCTGCAGCCATAATACCAAAAACTTCCATGCATATAGCAACTGAAGGAAATAATAGAGACTGAAGGTTCCGACAAACGGAACCCAATAAAATTGTCACTTGTCTGCTAGAGACAAAGACATTGACATAATCTGGAAACCTAAAAAAAAAGGTGACCCTTGTCTGAGGAATCAACGAGATTTTGATAAAAAGATCCTCTAACCATGTCTTGAAGAAACAACAAAAGTTGAATCATATGAGATTCCGCAGAACAAAAAGACTGAGCCAGTACCACGAGACCGTCCAAATAAGGAAACACTGAGAACCTTGAAAAGATTCTTAGAGCTGTCGCTAGACCAGAAGGAAAAGCAACAAATTGGTAATGCTTGTCAAAAAAAGAGAATCTCAGAAAATGAAAATAATCTGAATGAAAACAGAAAATGAAGACCATATAAACCATATAAACACCATTCTAAAAGATGGTATACTTATATGACAATTCAAAAAGATTTTCTATCTTTGGGATAATGAATAGTTTTGAATAAAACCCCCAAACCCTGCTCCTAAAAAGGAACTGGTATAAATACCCCAGAAAACTCCAGGTCTGAGCAGCGCCTTGAGCCCCAACGGGTGACCAGCCGCGCTTCACAAGTACCCAATACATACAGGACTGAAAACACACTTCAGGAAAGTATGAGCCTTACTGGAATAGCTGGAATATGTTAGAGAAAAAAATACTACTCACAGACGGTTTTACTCTGAATCCTATTCTGTATCCAAATCTAAGAAGTTTGGACCGAATTGAACCAAACAAATTTTTAAAAAAGTCTTAACCTGCCCCTTACCAGCTAAGCTGGAATAAGAACTGCACCTACATGCAAATTTGGGGAGCTAACTTTGATTTTTTTAAATGGCTTAAATTGAATGAAGAAAACTTCCAATTATAAACATGTTACTTGGGGAAGAATTTAGAATTCCGTTCCTTAGTAAGAACAAAAACTAATAAAAGCTTAAAATTTAGCCTTAGAACTCAATCTTGAAGCCCAGAGTAACAGTTGAAGAATTGAATCCAATTGTGAACCAAATAATTGATTACCTTGGAAAAAAAGAAATATGGAATTTAGAAATCAAATCAGCATTCCAAGATTGAAATCACAAATTTCTTCTAGCTAAAATAGCTAAAGACATAGATTAAACCTCATTTGCGAAAATATCAAAAAAATTATGACACAAATGAAATCATTAGCATGTTGATCAACTTAACAATGCTAAACAAATCATAATCCGATACTTGTTGCACTAAAGCATCCAACCAGAAAGTTGAAGCAGTTGCAACATCTGCCAAATAAATTACAGGTCTAAGAAAAGTACCTGAAAATAAATAATTTTCCTTAAATAAGATACAAGTTTCCCAAGGAAAAAAATAAATACTATTTGCTATAGGAATAGTAGTATGTTTAGCAAGAGTAGAGATAGCCCCATTAACTTGGGGATCTTCCTCGAAACTTAAAACTAACTGCAGGCAAAGGATACAATTTAAAAACCTTAAAGAAGGAATAAAAGAAATTCCCAGCCTATTCCATTCCCTAATATCAGGAACTGGAAAAATAAACTCTGAAGAAACCACAGAAGGTTAATAAGCAGAATTTAAATGTTAGCTAGTCTTAAAATCAAAAGAACTAGTTACTTCAATATCCAAAATAATCAACACCTTTTCAACAAAGAACGAATGTACTCTATTTAAAAATAAAAAAGTAGATTTGTTTTTGTCAATATCTGATGAAGAATATTCTGAATGAGAAAAAACACCATCAGAGAAGGATAATTCAGTATGTTGTTGGTCATTTAAAACTTCATCAACTAAATGAGAAGTTTAAAAAAGACCTAAAAATTTTATTAGAAGGCGGGATAGCAGACAAAGCCTTTATAATAGAATCAGAAAAATATTCTTATAAATTCCTAAGTATATCTTGTACATAAGATGTAAAAAGAATAGCAATAGATAATGCATGAATACTAATGGACTCTGCATGTAAAAGTTTATCATAAAAACTTATTACAAACCGTTGCAAATAGCAATAACACACACCCTCCAAAATTGGAGAGATAAACCGTTGTCTTGGTAGGGTAGAATACAGGCGACAAAATTGTCAATTCTCCCAAAGATCCTTTATATCTTACAAACAATCCCAATCACCTTACCTAAATCATATCTCCCACAACTTCAAAAACACATCCACCTATTTATATGGGGTAAGACAAAACCACGTATCAATGCTGCAACCCTGCATAGAACAGTGAGAGAGGGTGGTCTGGGTGTCCCAAAGTTGGAATCTTACTACCATTCCATAGCTCTACAACATATACTAGACTGGCATTTGAAAAAAGATGTAAAGGCCTGGGTGTCCTTAGATTCCCAAATCCTCAAGGCCCCAAAACCAGTCTCCATTTGTTGGATTGATAAGTGTCTCAGACCCACAATCTGCCACACCTCCTTGCTTTATAAACACATATTAGAGGTCTGGGATTACTTAATTCAAAAATATCCGAAACTATCCTCATCCCAATCCCCCCTCACACCAATTTCAGCCAACATGGAATTGACAGAAGGCTATGAACCACTACAGAATACTAGAGTTACATGGGAACTGCCGGATTCAATACCAATCATAGACCTTCTAGACAAGGGAGCACTTAAACCCAGGCAGGAAATGACACACATATTACATGGGGCTTTCATGTCCTGGCTTAAGTATACACAACTTTCACACTATATACACAGTAACCATAATAAACATGACTTAACTAGACCACCTACTGCCTTTGAAAGTTTGTGTCTAACGGCCACCCCCATCAAAGGAACCCTTTCCATAGCAAAAAGAGCATTAGAGACAGCTAAGCAAGCCCCCCTCCCGGCATATACATCACATTGGCAACAAGACTTAGATTTACAGATAGATGAGGAAGCATGGAAAAAAATCTTCAATAACACCTGTAGGTTATCCACCTCCACTAGAATAATTGAAATGAACTTTAAAATCTTGATGCGCTGGTATTTAACACCACATAGGCTACATAGAATATACCCTTCATCCACGCGTTATGCTGGAGGGGGTGTGGGGAAACAGGGACTATGGCGCACGTATGGTGGCACTGCCCCAAAATTAAACCTTTCTGGAAAATGGTAGAGCAGAAGTTACAGAAACTAGGTGGCACGGATTTCACACTATCACCACTAACGGCACTGTTAAACCACCCCTCGGGTTGTAAATGCAAGATTCGCCAAAATTTAATACAAATATGCCTAAATAGTGCAAGGTCATTAATAGCTTTGAACTGGAAGTCACCTCAGACACCCACAATCCAGCAATGGTTAACAAAAACCAATGACATAATCCCACTAGAACAATATGGTTATTACAGAAGAAACCAATTAGCCATGTTTTTAGATATGAAATTATGTTGGGAAGAAATGGTGAACACACCCGGTTCAGCTAACTAGTGCCCACAGTATAAAGCGTAAACACTCATAAGCAGATGTAAAATATATAGTATAACGCCAAAACAGAGGACCACACCCGAACCAAAGATACCCAAAACAGAACCAAATCAGCGTTGAGTTTTTCCACTAAAACTTACCATTTAAACTATACACAGAATATGACACACAGGCTAACCCAGCCCAGACAGACCTCGTTGAATTATTTACACAGTTTTATAAGTTTATTTTTGTTATTTCTATCATCACTAATGCTATATGGCTTACAATGGTTTCCTAAACATTCTGGACAGAAATGCAGGACTTACTTCATAAAGGAATAACACTCCCTTTACATAATGGAAGCAGACTATGCTAAGATAAGTAACGGGAGCTTCAACAACTTTCAAATTAAATACATCTCCTGTTAGCAGGGGAGATCCATGCTGATTGTAAACCCAGGAATGTATTGCAAGTTACAAACTGAATCTGTCAATTGTTGTTATGTTAATAATGTATGAAAACCAATAAAAATTATTGTTAAAAAAAAAAAAACTTATTACAAACCATAGCTAAAGATAAACATTCATAACATTAAAATAAATGAACTTAGCTTTGGTAGGACTGATATCAGTCATCAGGAATCCCTCAGTATTTTCTGATACAGGAACAGTTTTTGAAATATCTTGCAATATGTAATAGAAAAAAACAACATATAAAGCAAAATTATCAAATTCCTTAAATGACAGTTTCAGGAATGGGAAAAAAATGCAAAACAAACAAGCCTCTAGCAACCAGAAGCAACAAAAAAGTGAGACTGAAATAATGTGAAAAAAAACTGGCGCCAAGTATGACGCCCACATTTTTTGGCGCCAAGTATGATGCCCACATTTTTTGGCGCCAAGTATGACGCCCATATTTTTTGGCGCCAAAAATGACGCCCACATTTGTCTGTAACACACATGCATCAAAAAATGACGCAACCATGTGAAATGACGAAATTTTGCGTCAAAAAAGGTTGCGTCAAAAATGACGCAATAAATTGAAGCATTTTCTGCATCCGCGAGCCTAAAAGCCCGCAAAAAAGTCAAATTGAAATTTTTAAGGTAAGAAAAAATATTTATTCATATGCATTTTCCCAAAAAAATGAAACTGACAGTCTGAAAGAAGGAATACTGATTATCCTGAATCATGGCAAATATAAGTTTAAAACATATATTTAGAACTTTACATATAAAGTGCCCAACCATAGCTTAGAGTGTCATAAATAAAATAAGACTTACTTACCCTAAGACACTCATCTACATATAGTAGATAGCCAAACCAGTACTGAAACGAGAATCAGTAGAGGTAATGGTATATAAGAGTATATCGTCAAACTGAAAAGGGAGGTAGGAGAAGAAATCTCTTCGACCGATAACAGAGAACCTATGAAATAGATCCCCTAGAGGAAGACCATGGTATTCAAATAGGCAATACTCTCTTCACATCCCTCTGACATTCACTGCACTCTGAGAGGAAAACCGGGCTTCAGCCTGCTGCAAAGCGCATATCAACGTAGAAATCTAGCACAAACTTACTTCACCACCTCCATGGGAGGCAAAGTTTGTAAAACTGAATTGTGGGTGTGGTGAGGGGTGTATTTATAGGCATTTTAAGGTTTGGGAAACTTTGCCTCTCCTGGTAGGAATGTATATCCCAAACGTCACTAGCTCATGGACTCTTGCTAATTACATGAAAGAAATACCACTAGTTTAGCCAAGCAAATCTAACTGCATGGCAGCGCTTACAACCCCAAACAGGGCAAGTAATCAGCTATAACCTTATTACACGGTCCTACCATATATCCATTCCAAAATAATTAGCTCTTATCTAAATTACAATCTGTCTAGCCTTCTATACTGATTTCAAAGGTATATGTAACATATCCTAATATAACATGATCAATATTTGGCATATGTTTGACATATATACAGTATTCGACAGTATTTGACATATATACCAACGTTGTTACTTAAGAAACAAAAAGTACTTTCCAGCAGGAAAATAAAGAGGGATTTTCAATAGCACACATAAATTGTAGCTGGCATTAGAAGCTATAAATAATATAGAGCCCTCATGTATCGACATCAGTCATTTTAGTCCTGTGTAGATAGTACAAGCCACAATAGGAGGATCCTGCAGTACACTTTTGGGGTTTTGAACTACTTTTGTATCCAGCAAAGAAGTTGTCGGCCCTATACAAAAATATCCCCACTTGCCTATACAGCAGACCTGAACCGGTTAACTCCTAGGGTCCACAAAATCACAGAAGGGGCTGTAACATCAATGATTGTATACCGTTCACTCCTGGCCCCTGACTTTAGCTGTGCTGCTAACCGGACCCAGCACTCACCCTGGAAGTTAACAGATACCACTGTCGGCAGACCAACAAAAGATTTGTAATTTTTAACAAACACGACGACTGCCGTGTATACTTGCGGATTCCGCAGATACCGCCTCTGTTGGCAGCTGGCTCCCCTCCAAGTAGTATGGGAACGTAGAACTTCAATGTATCCCTTCCTCGAAGCAGGACACTTTCAGCAATCCACCAATCACCTCACTGGGCAACCACTCACGGATCTTCCAGACTGCTGTAGTGGAGCGTGACCTGTGAATCCCTCCGCAAATCAGCAGCGCCTCCCACCACAGTGTAATTCTCCTCCGGGTCGTGACTTGCGATGCTCCCACCAAAAGTAAGTCTGGGTTTATGTTTATGCAGCTTCTTGGCACCTGGGTAGTCTGTGGAGATCCACCGTCATCATCCAGGCTACTGCAATATGTCCAGACCACACCAGTCTAAAAACAGGAATGCGGCAGAACCGCTGGCCTAACTGGCCACTTGGGGTTTCCACCTCCGGCTATACCAAGTCTTGCTGTAGCCCAACTGAACCTCAGCGATCTGGGGCTATGGAGCTAAAAGTGGGGGATAAGATTTTGCAGGTCGACCAACACGCCGACATAGAACATGCTGCCGTTAGTCTCCACCCCCTGACCGGAAACCCCCTTCTATACTATAGTACTATCATGGAGGTTAAACATGAGAAATATTTAAGAGATCAAAGGGATTATGATAATAACAGAGTCTATATATGGAATAGAAAATCATGATCTCAGTCTTACAAATCTAAGAAACATAACAAAGGAAAGGTTCAAGGGGATGATAAAAAGAAGGGTCAACAGACACATAAGAAAGTTGTAACATTTTCAGATAGTGAGTTTGAGTCTCAAGATGGAAATTATAACATTGGTGCATCCTCAGGAGAAGAATCTGCACATACTCTTACAATAGCAACCAGTAAAAGTACACCCTTACCACAGATTAACACTAGAGGCAGAGGGAGGGGCAGAGGTAGATGGTCAAAATATCACGATTTAGAAACAACCACGAAGATATCAACAGCCACCCCTGCCACTACTGTGGAAAAGGAAAGGGTGGACATTGAGCAGGTTTTTTCCAGGGCCCCCGTAGGACCAGAAGGGGGGAGGGAGAGATGGAGAACATACAAGAGTAAGATATCCAGTTAGGAGGGGATGCCAGAACAGAAAATACAATTGACACCGATTATTAATCTGTCTGATTACAAGCTTAGTACTGTTGAAGAAAAAGTCCTTAGCCTGGGACTTAGTTTTGTTCCCTCGAATGATTTCGATTTGTTTTCTACATTACTAGATGTGAATAAATTAATTAGAACATTCACATTAAAGAAACACTTTAAAACTTATCCCTCAAATGATCTACAGGGATTTCTGATAAGAATGTGATATCAGGTATGACGTTTAATGAATGTTGTGATGTAGCGGATCTTGAATCATTACATAATGAAGGCTATAGCACAGATGTAGAGTTTATGAGCCATACCAATACCAGCTATCCCAGATTTAGAGGTGTTTCCAGATTTTATCCTATTCAGTCTAGAGGCCATTTGCTTGAAAAGTTTCAACAAAGGGTCGAAAATTACCTTAACAAATTGGCTTACACCACTAGATCTGGGTTAAAAGGTAATCTCAATCACAAAGAGAAAACTGCTCTTAAACTTTTAAGTGAAAACAGGAACCTTGTAACAAGGGCAGCGAACAAGGGAGGTTCAATAGTGCTAATGAACAGAGAGTACTTCATTAATGAAGCCCTAAGGCAATTGGATAATCCACAACAGTATATTAAACTGGAGTTTGATCCAACTGTTAGGTTCCAGAAGGAACTACTACACCTTATAGATGATGGTAAGGAAGCAGGTTTTCTTGATGATGATACATGTGACTTTCTCTATATCAAAAGCCCTAGGGTACCAACCTTTAACCTTCTCCCTAAGGTATATAAGACTGTGGTAAATGTAGAGGGTAGACCCATTATCAGTGGGATTGGCTCTATGCTTGAACCACTGTCCAAGTGGCTGGATTCACTTCTACAACCACTGGTTGGGCAATTACTCAGTCATCTACGTGACATAAAACAACAAAAATTTTGGCCCCATCTTATGCCAACCTTTATATGGTTTGGTGGGAGCTGTGCCACATCTTTGGAGATAACAATAAGTTCAGAACAGATATAGTCTATTACCGTCGGTATATAGACGATTTGCTTCTAATTTGGAATGGAAGGAAAGACATAGCTGTGGAGTTTATTACTTACTTGAATTGTAATGATGCAAACTTAAAATTCACTTATGAGTTTGGGATTTCTGAAATTAATTATTTGGATGTGACTCTCCATGGAGAAAAGGAACAGAAGGTCAGGGTGGAACTATACAGAAAACCTATTACAGGTAACACCCTGTTACATGCTGAAAGTAGTCACCCCAAACAAGTGTTTAGATCAGTACTTACAGGACAGTTTACAAGGGTGAAAAGAAATTGCACCCTAGACATGAGGAGTTAACAAACAAATTTATGGAGAGAGGTTATCCAAAACAGGGAATAGAAAGAGCATGTAAAGAGGTGAGAGATAAAGAAAGATCCAGCCTCCTAAGGGACAAATTTGAGGAACCAGGGGTAAATAAGGGCTCTATACAAATTACCTTTGTTACAACATATAGTAGACAATACTATCAAATTTGTAACATCTTACACAAGCATTTGACAATGTTGAAAGCAGACGATGATGTAACAGAGATTGTCTCACAGGGATGTCGTTTTGCTTTCAAAAGGGGTAAAACTTTAGGAAATCATTTAACCCCGACACAACTAAAGGATGAAAGAAAAAGTGAATCCTCTTGGCTCAGATTTAAGGGAGTATACAGATGCAGTTATAGTAACTGTATAGCTTGCAAACATATTAGGCTTGACAATATATTTAGGAAACCAATAACAACAATAGAAAATTATCCCAGGCGAAACAAACACACTCTAGTGGATATCTGAACTCCGGTTTAAAATGTCACTTTAAGGCAATGTTCCGTGAAAAACAGGCATATAGGCTTAATATACACACCCCCCAAGGAAGCTTCAACAACCTCAATCCTCCAAGGCATCCACTGATGCGGAATAGGGTGAAAGTAAAAGACTCACCCTTCTGCCATAGGAGGTTTCTTGTCGGCCCAAAAGAAACTTAGTAGCGAACTCCTCCGAGGTATAATCCTAAATGGGGACAATCTGCGGCTAAAGCCGCCGGTTCACCTATAGGAATTAGCTCCTCTCCGTACCGCTTCTAATTTCAAATGACGGGCCTCCGCAGCTTGGCGTGTGACGTCATCGGGGTTGTGCGTAGTTAGGGGTGTGCCGCCTTCAGCCTATCACCATCCAGGAAACACGGTGCTTGCACTGTATTGACCACAGCGTAAAAACCGAAGTTTGAGGATCTTCGAAGGGACAAACTGCCAAAGAACAGGGACTCCTTGTCATCCCAAAGTAAATAGATAGCAAAAGATGAGGCAGCAGTCAGTTCCTTGTATGCGTAAAAAACAATTCTTTATTCTTCTTGTTTAAAACATTACTTCACATCACAGCAAACAGGTAAAAGGAATGCAGGTGGTTGACTAGTTTCGGCAGTGCCGTAATCATAAACCTGAGGTTTATGATTACGGCACTGCCGAAACTAGTCAACCACCTGCATTCCTTTTACCTGTTTGCTGTGATGTGAAGTAATGTTTTAAACAAGAAGAATAAAGAATTGTTTTTTACGCATACAAGGAACTGACTGCTGCCTCATCTTTTGCTATCAATATATTTAGGAGTTCATATACTGGTGAGACTTTTTCACACAGAGCACTCTTTAATTGTAGGTCAATTTATGCTACTTATTTGCTTAACTGTGACACATGTAACCTCCAATACACAAAACTAACAACACGACAAGTAAGGACCAGGGTCAGGGAACATATCAATGATATTAAACTAGGAAAACCAGTCATTTGACCGAAGGCCAAGGAAGAAAAAGGAGAAACTATAAGGTGGAGAGGTGACTGAAGTTTTTAATAAAAAATACCATCTGTCTTGAATAGACAGGGCGGGCCGTGGACTCGGTACATCGCAAAAGAAAGAAATTTATAAGGTAAGCATAAATTTTGTTTTCTTTTGCATGATGTACCGAGTCCACGGATTCATCCTTACTTGTGGGATACCAATACCAAAGCTTTAGGACACGGATGAAGGGAGGGACAAGACAGGAACCTAAACGGAAGGCACCACCGCTTGCAAAACCTTTCTCCCAAAAATAGCCTCCAAAGAAGCAAAAGTATGAAATTTGTAAAATTTTGAAAAGGTATGGAGCGAAGACCAAGTTGCAGCCTTACAAATCTGTTCAACAGAAGCATAATTTTTAAAAGCCTATGTGGAAGCTACCACTCTAGTAGAATGATGCTTTTCAGCTAAAAGGAAAGAGAAGTCGCCGTAGCCTTTTGACCCCTACGTTTTCCAGAATAGACAACAAAGAAGATGTTTGACGAAAATCTTTGGTTGCCTGCAAATAAAATTTCAAAGCACGAACCACGTCCAAGTTGTGCAACAGACGTTCCTTCTTACAAGAAGGATTAGGACACAGAGAAGGAACAACAATTTCCTGATTGATATTCCTGTTAGTAAAAACCTTAGGTAGGAACCCAGGCTTGGTACGCAAAACCACCTTATCAGCATGGAACACAAGATAAGGTGAGTCATATTGTAATGCAGATAGTTCAGAAACTCTTCGAGCTGAAGAGATAGCAACTAGGAACAAAACTTTCCAAGATAAAAGCTTAATATCTATGGAATGCATAGGTTCAAATGGAACCCCCTGAAGAACTCTAAGAACCAAATTTAGACTCCATGGCGGAGCAACAGGTTTAAACACAGGCTTAATTCTATCTAAAGCCTGAGAAAAAGCCTGAACGTCTGGAACATCTGCCAGACACTTGTGCAACAAAATAGACAGAGCAAATATCTGTCCTTTCAGGGAACTAGCTGACAATCCTTTCTCCAATCCCTCTTGGAGAAAAGACAAAATCCTAGGAATCCTGATTTGACTCCAGGAGAAGCCTTTGGATTCGCACCAAAAAAGATATTTACGCCATATCTTATGATAGATTTTCCTGGTAACAGGCTTTCGAGCCTGAATCAAGGTCTTTATGACCGACTCAGAGAAACCCAGCTTTAATAGAATCATGCGTTCAATCTCCAAGCAGTCAGTTGCAGAGAAATTAGATTTGGATGCTTGAATGGACCTTGAATCAGAACGTCCTGTCTCAGTGGCAGAGACCATGGTGGAAGAGATGACATGTCCACTAGGTCTGCATACCAAGACCTGCGTGGCCACACAGGTGCTATCAAAATCACTGATGCTCTCTCCTGTTTGATTCTGGCAATCAGACGTGAAAGGAGAGGGAAAAGTGGAAACACATAAGCCAGGTTGAACGACCAGGGTACTGCTAGAGCATCTATCAGTACAGCCTGAGGATCCCTTGACCTGGAGCCGTAACGAGGAAGTTTGGCGTTCTGACGAGATGCCATCAGATCCATAGCCGAACCAGTTGAGCAAACACCTCCGGATGGAGTTCCCACTCCCCCGGTTGAAAAGTCTGACGACTTAGAAAATCTGCCTCCCAGTTCTCTACACCTGGGAAATAGATCGCTGACAGATGGCAAGAGTGAGCCTCTGCCCATCGGATTATCCTTGAGACCTCTATCATCGCTAAGGAACTCCTTGGTCCGCCCTGATGATTGATATAAGCCACAGTCGAGATGTTGTCCGACTGAAACCCGAAGCCAGCTGAGGCAATGCCTGGAGAGCATTGAATATCGCTCTTAATTCCAGAATATTTATCAGTAGGAGAGACTCCTCCCAAATCCACAAACCCTGTGCTTTCAGGGAATTCTAGACTGCACCCCAGCCCAGAAAGCTGTCGTCTGTCGTCACTATAACCCATTCTGGCCTGCGGAAACACATTCCCAAATTCTTGATCCAGATTTATCTGAGGAGATAAATCTGCATGATCCCCATTCCACTGATTGAGCATGCATAGTTGCAGTAGTCTGAGATGCAAGCGAGAAAGTGGAACTATGTCCATTGCCCCCACTCCACTGATTGAGCATGCATAGTTGCAGTAGTCTGAGATGCAAGCGAGCAAGTGGAACTATGTCCATTGCCGCTACCATTAAACCGATTACCTCCATACACTGAGCCACTGACGGCCGAGTAATGGAGTGAAGAGCTCAGCAGATGGACAAAAACATAATTTATGCTTACCTGATAAATTCCTTTCTCCTGTAGTGTAGTCAGTCCATGGGTCATCATTACTTCTGGGATATTAACTCCTCCCCAACAGGAAGTGCAAGAGGATCACCCAAGCAGAGCTGCTATATAGCTCCTCCCCTCTACGTCACACCCAGTCATTCGACCGAGAACCAAACGAGAAAGGAGAAACTATAGGGTGCAGTGGTGACTGGAGTATAATTGAAAAATTTAGACCTGCCATAAAAAACAGGGCGGGCCGTGGACTGACTACACTACAGGAGAAAGGAATTTATCAGGTAAGCATAAATTATGTTTTCTCCTGTTAAGTGTAGTCAGTCCACGGGTCATCATTACTTCTGGGATACCAATACCAAAGCTAAAGTACACGGATGACGGGAGGGACAGGCAGGATCTTTATATGGAAGGGACCACTGCCTGAAGAACCTTTCTCCCAAAAACAGCCTCCGAAGAAGCAAAAGTGTCAAATTTGTAAAATTTGGAAAAATTATGAAGAGAAGACCAAGTTGCAGCCTTGCAAATCTGTTCAACAGATGCCTCATTCTTAAAGGCCCAAGTGGAAGCCACAGCTCTAGTAGAATGAGCTGTAATTCTTTCAGGAGGCTGCTGTCCAGCAGTCTCATAGGCTAAACGTATTATGCTATGAAGCCAAAAAGAGAGAGAGGTAGCAGAAGCTTTTTGACCTCTCCTCTGTCCAGAATAAACGACAAACAGGGAAGAAGTTTGGCGAAAATCCTTAGTTGCCTGTAAATAAAATTTCAGGGCACGAACTACATCCAGATTGTGTAGAAGTCGTTCCTTCTTTGAAGAAGGGTTAGGACACAATGATGGGACAACAATCTCCTGATTGATATTCCTATTAGTGACTACCTTAGGTAAGAACCCAGGTTTAGTACGCAGAACTACCTTGTCTGAATGAAAAATCAGATAAGGAGAATCACAATGTAAGGCCGATAACTCAGAGACTCTTCGAGCCGAGGAAATAGCCATTAAAAACAGAACTTTCCAAGATAACAATTTAATATCAATGGAATGAAGGGGTTCAAACGGAACACCCTGTAAAACGTTAAGAACTAAATTTAAGCTCCATGGTGGAGCAACAGTTTTAAACACAGGCTTAATCCTGGCCAAAGCCTGGCAAAAAGCCTGAACGTCTGGAACTTCTGACAGACGTTTGTGTAAAAGAATGGACAGAGCTGAGATCTGTCCCTTTAAGGAACTAGCAGATAAACCCTTTTCTAAACCCTCTTGTAGAAAAGACAATATCCTAGGAATCCTAACCTTACTCCATGAGTAACTCTTGGATTCGCACCAATGTAAGTATTTACGCCATATTTTATGGTAAATCTTTCTGGTAACAGGTTTCCTAGCCTGTATTAAGGTATCAATTACTGACTCCGAAAATCCACGCTTTGATAAAATCAAGCGTTCAATTTCCAAGCAGTCAGCTTCAGAGAAATTAGATTTTGATGTTTGAAAGGACCCTGAATTAGAAGGTCCTGTCTCAGAGGCAGAGACCAAGGTGGACAGGATGACATGTCCACTAGATCTGCATACCAGGTCCTGCGTGGCCACGCAGGCGCTATTAGAATCACCGATGCTCTCTCCTGTTTGATCCTGGCAATCAATCGAGGAAGCATCGGGAAGGGTGGAAACACATAGGCCATCCCGAAGGTCCAAGGTGCTGTCAAAGCATCTACCAGGACCGCTCCCGGGTCCCTGGACCTGGACCCGTAACAAGGAAGCTTGGCGTTCTGGCGAGACGCCATGAGATCTATCTCTGGTTTGCCCCAAAGTCGAAGTATTTGGGCAAAGACCTCCGGATGAAGTTCCCACTCCCCCGGATGAAAAGTCTGACGACTTAGGAAATCCGCCTCCCAGTTCTCCACTCCAGGAATGTGGATCGCTGACAGGTGGCAAGAGTGAGACTCTGCCCAGAGAATTATCTTTGATACTTCCATCATCGCTAGGGAGCTTCTTGTCCCTCCTTGATGGTTGATGTAAGCTACAGTCGTGATGTTGTCCGACTGAAACCTGATGAACCCCCGAGTTGTTAACTGAGGCCAAGCCAGAAGGGCATTGAGAACTGCTCTCAATTCCAGAATGTTTATTGGAAGGAGACTCTCCTCCTGAGTCCATGATCCCTGAGCCTTCAGGGAATTCCAGACAGCACCCCAACCTATTAGGCTGGCGTCTGTTGTTACAATTGTCCAATCTGGTCTGCTGAATGGCATCCCCCTGGACAGATGTGGCCGAGAAAGCCACCATAGAAGAGAATTTCTGGTCTCTTGATCCAGATTCAGAGTAGGGGACAAATCTGAGTAATCCCCATTCCACTGACTTAGCATGCACAATTGCAGTGGTCTGAGATGTAGGCGTGCAAAGGGTACTATGTCCATTGCCGCTACCATTGAGCCACTGACGGGTGTTGAATGGAATGAAGGACACGGCAAGCATTTTGAAGCTTTGTTAATCTGCCTTCTGTCAGGTAGATCTTCATTTCTACAGAATCTATAAGAGTCCCCAAGAAGGGAACTCTTGTGAGTGGAAAGAGAGAACTTTTCTCTTCGTTCACCTTCCACCCATGCGACCTTAGAAATGCCAGTACTAACTCTGTATGAGACTTGGCAGTTTGAAAGCTTGATGCTTGTATCAGAATGTCGTCTAGGTACGGAGCCACAGAAATTCCTTGCGGTCTTAGTACCGCCAGAAGAGCGCCCAGAACCTTTGTGAAGATTCTTGGAGCCGTAGCCAATCCGAATGGAAGAGCTACAAACTGGTAATGCCTGTCTAGGAAGGCAAACCTTAGATACCGGTAATGATCTTTGTGAATCGGTATGTGAAGGTAAGCGTCCTTTAAATCCACTGTGGTCATGTACTGACCCTTTTGGATCATGGGTAAGATTGTCCGAATAGTTTCCATTTTGAACGATGGAACTCTTAGGAATTTGTTTAAGATCTTTAAATCCAAGATTGGTCTGAAGGTTCCTTCTTTCTTGGGAACCACAAACAGATTTGAGTAAAACCCCTGTCCGTGCTCCGACCGCGGAACCGGGTGGATCACTCCCATTAGCAAAAGATCTTGTACACAGCGTAGAAACGCCTCTTTCTTTATTTGGTTTGTTGACAACCTTGAAAGATGAAATCTCCCTTTTGGGGGAGAGATTTTGAAGTCCAGAAGATATCCCTGAGATATGATCTCTAACGCCCAGGGATCCTGGACATCTCTTGCCCAAGCCTGGGCGAAGAGAGAAAGTCTGCCCCCCACTAGATCCGTTCCCGGATCGGGGGCCCTCAATTCATGCTGTCTTAGGGGCAGCAGCAGGTTTTCTGGCCTGCTTGCCCTTGTTCCAGGACTGGTTAGGTTTCCAGCCTTGTCTGTAGCGAGCAACAGCTCCTTCCTGTTTTGGTGCAGAGGAAGTTGATGCTGCTCCTGCCTTGAAGTTACGAAAGGCACGAAAATTAGACTGTCTAGCCCTAGGTTTGGCTCTGTCTTGAGGCAGGGCATGGCCTTTACCTCCTGTAATGTCAGCGATAATTTCTTTCAAACCGGGCCCGAATAAGGTCTGCCCTTTGAAAGGTATGTTAAGTAATTTAGATTTAGAAGTAACATCAGCTGACCAGGATTTTAGCCACAGTGCTCTACGTGCCTGAATGGTGAATCCGGAATTCTTAGCCGTAAGTTTAGTTAAATGTACTACGGCATCTGAAATAAATGAATTAGCTAGCTTAAGGGTTTTAAGCTTATTTGAAATCTCATCTATAGTTATTGAGTCAAGAGTCTCTTCCAGAGACTCGGACCAAAATGCGGCCGCAGCCATGACAGACGCAATACATGCAAGGGGTTGCAATATAAAACCTTGTTGAACAAACATTTTCTTAAGGTAACCCTCTAATTTTTTATCCATTGGATCTGAAAAGGCACAGCTATCCTCCACCGGGATAGTGGTACGCTTAGCCAGAGTAGAAACCGCTCCCTCCACCTTAGGGACCATCTGCCATAAGTCCCGTGTGGTGGCGTCTATTGGAAACATTTTTCTAAATACAGGAGGGGGGGAAAAGGGTACACCGGGCCTATCCCACTCCTTAGTAATTATCTCTGTAAGCCTCTTAGGTATAGGAAATACGTCAGTACTCGCTGGTACTGCATAGTATCTATCCAGCCTACATAATTTCTCTGGGATTGCAACGGTGTTACAATCATTCAGAGCCGCTAATACCTCCCCTAGCAGTACACGGAGGTTTTCTAGTTTAAACTTAAAATTTGAAATGTCTGAATCCACTCTATTTGGATCAGATCCGTCACCTGCAGATTGAAGCTCTCCGTCCTCATGTTCTGCAAATTGTGACGCAGTATCTGACATGGCCCTAATATTATCAGCGCACTCTGTTCTCACCCCAGAGTGATCTCGCTTACCTCTAAGTTCTGGTAATTTAGACAAAACTTCAGTCATAACATTAGCCATGTCCTGTAGTGTGATTTGTAATGGCCGCCCTGAAGTACTCGGCGTTACAATATCACGCACCTCCCGAGCGGGAGATGCAGGTACTGACACGTGAGGCAAGTTAGTCGGCATAACTTCCCCCTCGTTGTTTGGTGAATGATGTTCAATTTGTACAGATTGACTTTTATTTAAAGTAGCATCAATGCAATTAGTACATAAATTTCTATTGGGCTCCACCTTGGCTTTTGCACATATAGCACAGAGATATTCCTCTGAGTCAGACATGTTTAACAAACTAGCAATTAAACTAGCAAGCTTGGAAATACTTTTCAACTCAATTTACAAGTAATATGAAAAACACACTGTGCCTTTAAGAAGCACAGAAAAAAACTATGACAGTTGAATAACAATGAACCGGAGAAATTATAAAAACCAAATTTTTCCCGGTAAAGGCATAAATTTAGCAAAGGATTGCCCCCATTAGCAATGGATAACTAACCCTTAATAGCAGAAAAAAAATGTACAAAATATAAACGTTTTTTATCACAGTCAAAGCACAATCTCACAGGTCTGCTGTGAGTGATTACCTCCCTCAAAATAATTTTTGAAGACCCTTGAGCTCTGTAGAGACGATCCGGATCATGCAGGGAGAGAAACAGACTTGTGACTGAATTTCTGATGCGTAGCAAAAGCGCCAAAATAGGCCCCTCCCCCTCACACACAGCAGTGAGGGAAGTTCAGTAAACTGTCTTAAATTAAAATAAACGACAGCCAAGTGGAAAAACAGTGCCCAAAACAATTTTTCACCCAGTACCTCAGATAATTAAACGATTTAACATGCCAGCAAAAACGTTTAAAATCAAATAACATGAAATGTCATTAAACAGCCTGTTGCTAGACGTTCCCACTGCAAGTTAGGCTAAAAGTTATATGCATATAGTATTATCCCAGTGAAGTGCCATTCCCCAGAATACTGAAGTGTAAACATATATACATAACAGCCTGATACCAGTTGCTACTACTGCATTTAAGGCTGAACTTACATTATATCGGTATTGGCAGTATTTTCTCAGTCAATTCCATTCCTCAGAAAATAATATACTGCAACATACCTCTTTGCAGGTGAACCTGCCCGCTGTCCCCTGATCTGAAGTTTACCTCACTCCTCAGAATGGCCGAGAACAGCAAAATGAATCTTAGCTACGCCGGCTAAAATCATCCAAAAACTCAGGTAGATTCTTCAAATTCTACCTGAGAAGGAACAACACACTCCGGTGCTGTTTTAAAATAACAAACTTTTGATTGAAGATATAAAAACTAAGTATAATCACCACAGCCCTCTCACACATCCTATCTATTAGTTGGGTGCAAGAGAATGACTGGGTGTGACGTAGAGGGGAGGAGCTATATAGCAGCTCTGCTTGGGTGATCCTCTTGCACTTCCTGTTGGGGAGGAGTTAATATCCCAGAAGTAATGATGACCCGTGGACTGACTACACTTAACAGGAGAAATCTTTGATTTCCTGACCTCCGTCAGAAATATTATCATATCCACTGAGTCTATCAGAGCCCCTAGAAATGAAACTCTTGTGAGGGGGGAAAGAGAACTCTTTTTTACGTTCACCTTCCACTCGTGAGATCTTAGAAAGGCCAACACTAAGTCCGTGTGAGACTTGGCTAGTTGGAAAGTCGACGCTTGAATTAGAATGTCATCTAGATAAGGCACCACTGCTATGCCCCACGGCCTTAGAACCGCCAGAAGGGACCCTAGCACCTTCGTGAAGATTTGTGGCGCCGTGGCCAACCCAAAAGGAAGAGCCACAAACTGATAATGCCTGTCCAGTAAGGCAAACCTGAGGAACTGGTGATGATCTTTGTGGATAGGAATGTGTAGATACGCATCCTTTAAGTCCATGGTGGTCATATATTGACCCTCCTGGATCAATGTTAAGATAGTCCGAATGGTCTCCATCTTGAAAGATGGGACTCTTAGGAATTGGTTTAGGATCTTGAGATCCAGAATTGGTCTGAAGGTTCCCTCTTTTTTGGGGACTACAAACAGATTGGAGTAGAACCCATGCCCCTGCTCTGCTTTTGGAAAAGGGCAGATCACTCCCATGGTAAAAAGGTCTTCTACACAGCGTAAGAACGCCTCTCTTTTTGTCGGGATTACAGACAATTGAGAAAGATGGAACCTCCCCCTTGCAGGAGAATCCTTGAAATCTAGAAGGTATCCCTGGGTTACAATTTCTATTGCCCATGAATCCTGAACATCTCTTGCCCAGGCCTGAGCAAAGAGAGAGAGTCTGCCCCCTACTAGATCCGGTCCCGGATCTAGTAGGGGGCAGACTCTCTCTGCTGACTTAGTGGCAGCAGCAGGCTTTTTGGCCTGTTTACCCTTGTTCCAAGCCTGATTAGGTCTCCAGGTTGGCTTGGATTAAGCAAAGTTCCCCTCTTGCTTTGCAGCAGAGGAAGAGGAAGTGGGACCACTCTTGAAGTTTCGAAAGGAACGAAAATGATTTTGCTTGGTCCTTGTCTTATTTGACTTATCCTGAGGGAGGGTATGACCCTTCCCTACAGTAATGTCTGAAATGATCTCTTTCAGTGCAGGCCCGAATAGGGTCTTACCTTTGAAAGGGATAGACAAAAGCTTAGATTTAGATGACACATCAGCTGACCAGGACTTAAGCCATAACGCTCTATGCGCTAAAATGGCAAAACCTGAATTTTTTGCCGCTAACTTAGCAAGATGAAAAGCGGCGTCTGTAATAAAAGAATTAGCTAACTTGAGAGCCTTAAAGGGACAGTCTAGTCAAAATAAAACTTTCATGATTCAGATAGGGCATGCAATTTTAAACAACTTTCCAATTTACTTCTATTATCTAATTTGCTCAATTCTTTAGATATCCTTTGTTGAAGCAATAGCAATGCACATGTGTGAGCCAATCACACAAGGCCTCTAGGTGCAGCAACCAATCAGCAGCTACTGAGCATATCTAGATATGCTTTTCAGCAAGTGATATCAAGAGAATGAAGCAAATTAGATAATAGAAGTAAATTAGAAAGTTGTTTAAAATGACATGCTCTTTCTAAATCATGAAAGAAAAAAATTGTCTTTCATGTCCTTTTAATTCTGTCCAGAATATCATCTAGTGGGGTCTCCAACTGAAGAGCCTCTTCTAGAGCCTCAAACCAAAAGGCAGCTGCAGTGGTTACAGGAACAATGCACGCTATAGGTTGAAGAAGAAAACCTTGATGAACAAAAATTTTCTTTAGGAGACCCTCTAATTTTTTATCCATAGGATCAATGAAAGCACAACTGTCTTCAATAAGTATAGTTGTACGCTTAGCCAGAGTAGAAATAGCTCCCTCCACCTTAGGGACCGTCTGCCATGAGTCCTTTATGGTGTCAGAAATGGGAAACATTTTCTTAAAAACAGGAAGGGGAGCGAACGGAATACCTGGTCTATCCCACTCCTTAGTGACAATGTCCAAAATCCTCTTAGGGACAGGAAAAACATCAGTGTAAACAGGAACCTCTAAATATTTGTCCATTTTACACAATTTCTCTGGAACTACAATAGGGTCACAATCATCTAAAGTAGCTAAAACCTACCTAAGCAATAAGCGGAGGTGCTCTAGCTTAAATTTAAATGCCGTCATATCTGAATCTGTCTGAGGGAACATCTTTCCTAAATCAGAAATCTCTCCCTCAGACAGCAAATCCCTCATCCCTACCTCAGAACATTGTGAGGGAATATCGGATACGGCTACTAAAGCGTCAGAAGGCTCAGCATTTGTTCTTAACCCAGAGCTACTGCGCTTCCCTTGCAACCATGGCAGTTTAGATAAAACCTCTGTGAGGGTAGTATTCATAACTGAAGCCATGTCTTGCAAGGTGAAAGAATTAGAAGCACTAGAAGTACTTGGCGTCGCTTGTGCGGGCGTTACTGGTTGTGACACTTGGGGAGAACTAGATGGTAAAACCTGATTTCCTTCTGTCTGAGAATCATTTAATGCCAAATTTTTATAAGTCAAAATATGTTGTTTGCAATTTATAGACATATCAGTACAAGTGGGACACATTCTAAGAGGGGGTTCCACAATGGCTTCTAAACAAATTGAGCAATGAGTTTCCTCAGTGTCAGACATGTTTAACAGGCTAATAATGAGGCAAGCAAGCTTGGAAAACACTTTATTTAATGAAAAAAATACAATTTGTAAAAACGGTACTGTGCCTTTAAGAAAAAAAAGGCATACACAAACTGCAAAACAGGTTAAAATTGCTTCAAATTTTCCAAAATTTTAACAGTGTACCCACTAAGCTTTAGAAGGATTGCACCACAAGTAAATAAGCAATAAACCCCCAAATGAAAAAAACGGATTGATAATTGTCTAAAACCAGATAAAAAAAACCTATTCGGACCTTGCCACAGCTCTGCTGTGGCCCTACCTGCCCTTAGGGAACGATAATATGGGGTTAAAGCTTTGAATAGGCCCTCAGAAGACTATCAGGACCTCTGGAGAAGTTGCTTGCTGCTTGACTGAATAACTAAATGTGCAACTGAAGCGCAAAATAGGACCCGCCCACTGCACTCGATGTTGCTGGGGCCTACACAAATCTAACAAACCTTGTCTGAAAGCCATATGGGTTATAACAACCCCAAATAAGCCAAATGGACCCTCAAGCAAATGTCCCATCAAAAATAAAAAACGTTACTCCCAGAACACACAAACGTTTGTCCCAATCTCTGATAAACAAACTGAGTGCCCCCCAAAAATTAACCCTTTATGCAAGCTAGTAAAGCCTCTTATAACACTAGGATTACTGCTTACCCTTCCCAAGGAAATGTATATAATTGAAGCATTGAGACAGCTGGGGGACTCCAAATGCTATAAACATCTTTTTGGATATCCGACAACAGACTTTCTATCAAAATACAAGAGCATAATCGAAAGCGCCAAAAGCGAAGAACTAATCAACAACAGAGAGTATAAGTATTTGAATGTCAACAAACCAAGAACAGCAACATTATATCTCCTCCCTAAAATCCACAAAAACAAGCTAATACCACCAGGGAGACCAATTGTCTCCGGTATTGGTAGCCTGAGCGAGCAAGCCTCCAGATACTTTGATTTCAGACTGAGAGACATTGTCCTAGCATTACCTTCTTATGTTAGAGACACGATGGATGTTTTGCGTAAAATAGATGGGATTATCCTTGAGGATAATACCTTCTTCGCCACATGCGATGTTGAGTCCCTCTATACATCAATTGACCACAAATGGGGCTGCCATGCAACGGAATATTTCCTTAAAATGGAGGGGCCGGATGGTAGGGAAAAGAACAATTTCATACTACGTCTAAGTGTGCCCCAAAGATATCTCTATTCTTTCCTCTCCCTCTTTTTTGAACACCAGGGTTCCCAATGGGTTCAATTCAGAGTTTGACTTGATAAACTACTGGTTTTGACCTGTGCATCCGGACTCTTTGTATATTTGAATAATCTAATATCCATATATTCTAATTCTCCTGTACACTTAATAATTTCCATATGTAATTATTCTTCAGTCCCGTTGAGTATTTGTGGTTTGTTCAGCAGAAACGATCTCTCTCTAAATATTAGAGGAGCCACATAAGGGCTAGCCAATTAAGAGATTTATTTCCTTCTTCTCCCATTCCAAATTTAACGGTATAATATGAATAAGTATAGTAAAAGTCAGGAGGGTGACTTTGAGTGATATACATTTAAAACAATGCTATGATATTGTTGGAAAATGAAGCAATATTATATATATTATGCAATTTAAAGATTTTTTTTTTTTTTTTCAATCCATGTCAATAGCATTGAATCCGATCACTAAGTCATATGAGTCACTTTTTTCTTCATATATGTATGTTGTTACAAATACTGTTTACTTCCTTTTGAATAATTAGGGCCATCCGCAATGGGCATATTTGAAATTATAGAGGTGGAGGTGTATTCTACCACGTGGTTTATTTTAACCAATGACAGAGTATTTTAATGTTTAAATAGAAGCCTGCTTGAGAACCCTACAGCTACGATTACGGCAACAGCCAAAACATGTCAGCGTTAGGGTACGTGGAGTACTGCAACCCACACCTTGCCCTGAGGGTTTTTAAGCATTTACCCATTTTTCCTATGTAACCTTTTTAATGAATAAAGGACTGTTAATGTGTTCATCTTGGTGCCTATAGTCGTTTCTTGTCTGTGAAGAGTTGGATTCCGCCCAAGAAAGTATCCGTGATAATTCTTTCATTGCTAAAGGTTTGCTAGTTTCTCCCTGATGATTGACATATGCCAAAGTTGTGATATTGTCTGAAAGTGAATAAAAAGTTCAATAGAGGTCAAGCCTGAAGAGCCCTGAAAATAGCAGGGAGTTCTAAGATATTGATTGGTAACCTCGCCACCAGAGGATTTCAAACCCCTTGTGCTGTCAGAGACCCCCAGACAGCTCCTCAACCTGAAAGACTTCCATCTGTTGAGACTACAGTCCAGGAAGGAAGAACAAAAAGAGGCCCCTTGAATAATACGATGATGGTCTAACCACCAAGTCAGAGAGAGTAGAATGCTGGGATTTAAGAATATCAATTGTGACATCCGAGTATAATCCCTGCACCATTGATTCAGCATGCAAAGCTGCAGAGGTCTCATATGAAAACAAGCAAAGGGGACCGTGTCCGATGCTGCAGTCATGAGACCAAAAACTTCCATGCACATAGCCACTGAAGGGAATGATCGACTGAAGGTTTCCATAGGCTAAAACCAATTTCATTCGTCTCTTGTCTGTTAAAGACAGAGTCATGGACACTGGATCTATCTGGAAACCTAAAAAGGTGACCCTTGTCTGAGGAATCAAGAAACTCTTTGGTAAATTGATCCTCCAACCATGTCAACACTAGTTGATTCGTGCGAGATTCTACTAAGTGAAAAGATTGAGCCAGTACCAAAAAGGCAGAATAGTCCTTATAGTCACCATCTTGAAAGTTGGGACCCTTACAAAACTATTCAAAAACTTCAGATCCAGAACTGGTCTGAATGAATTTTCTTTCTTTGCGACAATGAATAGATTTGAATAAAAACCCAGACTCTGTTCCTGATGCGGGACTGGTGTAATCACCCCTGAAACCTCCTGATCTGAAACACACTTCAGAAAAGCCTGAGCTTTCACAGGATTTGTTGGAACATGAGAGAGAAAGAATCTTCTCACAGGAGGTCTTATTCTGAAACATATTCGATACCCTTGAGAAACAATGCTCTGAATCCACTGATTCTGATCAGAATCTGCCCAAATGTTTTGTAATAATTTCAATCTGCCCCCCCCCACCCGTTGAACTGGATTGAGGACCGCACCTTCATGCAGTCTTGGGTACTGGCTTTGGCCTATTATAAAGCTTGGAATTATTCCAACTTTAAGTTAGCTTACATTTGGAGCCAGAGTCCTTAGGGGAAGGAGTGGTTTTCTGTTCTCTATTCTGACGAAAGGAACAAAACCGATTAAAAGCTTTAGATTTACCCTTAGACACTTTATCTTGGGGCAAAAAAACTTCCTTCCCCCAGTGATAGTGGAAATAATAGAGTCCAACTGAGAACCAAATAAATTATTACCCTGGAAAGACAGAGGCCTAGATTTGGAGTTTTGTCGGTAACGACCCGAAAAACTAACGCCGGCTTTTTTCTGGCCGCACCATAAAAATAACTCTGGTATCGAGAGTCCACATAAAGGCTGCGTTAGGCTCCAAAAAAGGAGCGTAGAGCATTTTTAACGCAGCTTCAACTCTCGATACCAGAGTTGCTTACGGACGCGGCCAGCCTAAAAAACGTGCTCGTGCCCGATTCCCCCATAGGAAACAATGGGGCTGTTTGAGCTGAAAAAAACCCAAACACCTGCAAAAAAGCCGCGTTCAGCTCCTAACGCAGCCCCATTGTTTGCTATGCGGTAACCCTTCCTACGTCTGCACTTAACACTCTAACATGTACCCCGAGTCTAAACACCCCTAACCTTACACTTATTAACCCCTAATCTGCCGCCCCCGCTATCGCTGACCCCTGCATATTATTATTAACCCCTAATCTTCCGCTCCGTAAACCGCTGCTACTTACATTATCCCTATGTACCCCTAATCTGCTGCCCCTAACACCGCCGACCCCTATATTATATTTATTAACCCCTAATCTGCTCCCCACAACGTCGCCTCCACCTGCCTACACTTATTAACCCCTAATCTGCCGACCGGACCTGAGCGCTACTATAATAAAGTTATTAACCCCTAATCCGCCTCACTAACCCTATCATAAATAGTATTAACCCCTAATCTGCCCTCCCTAACATCGCCGACACCTAACTTCAATTATTAACCCCTAATCTGCCGACCGAATCTCGCCGCTATTCTGATAAATGCATTAACCCCTAAAGCTAAGTCTAACCCTAATACTAACACCCCCCTAAGTTAAATATAATTTAAATCTAACGAAATTAATTAACTCTTATTAAATAAATTATTCCAATTTAAAGCTAAATACTTACCTGTAAAATAAATCCTAATATAGCTACAATATAAATTATAATTATATTATAGCTATTTTAGGATTTATATTTATTTTACAGGTATCTTTGTATTTATTTTAACCAGGTACAATAGCTATTAAATAGTTAAGAACTATTTAATAGCTAAAATAGTTAAAATAATTAAAAATTTACCTGTAAAAGAAATCCTAACCTAAGTTACAAATAAACCTAACACTAGACTATTACTAAATTAATTAAATAAACTACCTACAATTACCTACAATTAACCTAACACTACACTATCAATAAATTAATTAAATACAATTGCTACAAAGAAATACAATTAAATAAACTAGCTAAAGTACAAAAAATAAAAAAGAACTAAGTTACAAAAAATAAAAAAATATTTACAAACATAAGAAAAATATTACAACAATTTTAAACTAATTACACCTACTCTAAGCCCCCTAATAAAATAACAAAGCCCCCCAAAATAAAAAAAATGCCCTACCCTATTCTAAATTACTAAAGTTCAAAGCTCTTTTACCTTACCAGCCCTGAACAGGGCACTTTGCGGGGCATGCCCCAAGAAATTCAGCTCTTTTGCCTGTAAAAAAAAACATACAATACCCCCCCCCAACATTACAACCCACCACCCACATACCCCTAATCTAACCCAAACCCCCCTTAAATAAACCTAACACTAAGCCCCTGAAGATCATCCTACCTTGTCTTCACCATACCAGGTTCACCGATCGGTCCAGAAGAGCTCCTCCGATGTCCTGATCCAAGCCCAAGCGGGGGGCTGAAGAGGTCCATGATCCGGCTGAAGTCTTCATCCAAGCGGGCCAGAAGAGGTCTTCCATCCGATTGAAGTCTTCATCCAAGCGGCATCCATCCGGAGCGAAGCGGCAGCATCCTGAAGACCTCCACCGCGGAACATCCATCCTGGCCGACGACTGAACGACGAATGACGGTTCCTTTAAATGACGTCATCCAAGATGGCGTCCCTCGAATTCCGATTGGCTGATAGGATTCTATCAGCCAATCGGAATTAAGGTAGGAATATTCTGATTGGCTGATGGAATCAGCCAATCAGAATCAAGTTCAATCCGATTGGCTGATCCAATCAACCAATCAGATTGAGCTTGCATTCTATTGGCTGATTAAATTATATTTAAATTAGGGGGGTGTTAGTATTAGGGTTAGACTTAGCTTTAGGGGTTAATACATTTATTAGAATAGCGGCGAGATTCGGTCGGCAGATTAGGGGTTAATAATTGAAGTTAGGTGTCGGCGATGTTAGGGAGGGCAGATTAGGGGTTAATACTATTTATGATAGGGTTAGTGAGGCGGATTAGGGGTTAATAACTTTATTATAGTAGCGCTCAGGTCCGGTCGGCAGATTAGGGGTTAATAAGTGTAGGCAGGTGGAGGCGACGTTGTGGGGGGCAGATTAGGGGTTAATAAATATAATATAGGGGTCGGCGGTGTTAGGGGCAGCAGATTAGGGGTACATAAGGATAACGTAGGTGGCGGCGCTTTGCGGTCTGCAGATTAGGGGTTAATAAGTGTAGGCAGGTGGAGGCGACGTTGAGGGGGGCAGATTAGGGGTTAATAAATATAATACAGGGGTCGGCGGTTTTAGGGGCAGCAGATTAGGGGTACATAAGGATAACGTAGGTGGCGGTCGGCAGATTAGGGGTTAAAATTTTTTTTTCAAGTGTCGCGATGTGGGGGGACCTCGGTTTAGGGGTACATAGGTAGTTTATGGGTGTTAGTGTACTTTAGAGTACAGTAGTTAAGAGCTTTAGAAACCGGCGTTAGCCCAGAAAGCTCTTAACTACTGACTTTTTTCCTGCGGCTGGAGTTTTGTCGTTAGATGTCTAACGCTCACTTCAGAAACGACTCTAAATACCGGAGTTAGAAAAATCCCATTGAAAAGATAGGATACGCAATTTACGTAAGGGGATCTGCGGTATGGAAAAGTCGCGGCTGGAAAGTGAGCGTTAGACCCTATTTTGAGTGACTCCAAATACCGGCGGTAGCCTAAAACCAGCGTTAGGAGCCTCTAACGCTGGTTTTCATGGCTAACGACAAACTCTAAATCTAGGCCAGAGAGAGTAATCTAGATTTAGATACCATGTCAGCATTCCATGATTTAAGTCATAAAGCTCTTCTAGCCAGAATAGCTAAAGACATATATTTAACATTAATCTTGATGATATCAAAAATAGCATCACAGATAAAATGATTAGCATGTTTAAGCAAATGAACAATGCTAGACAAATCAGGATCTGTTTCCTGATGTGCTAAGCTATCCAACCAAAAAGTTGATGCAGCCGAAACATCAGCCATAGAAATGGCAGGCCTAAGAATATAGCCAGAATGTAAATAAGCTTTCCTTAGATAAGATCCAATCTTCCTAATCCTATCTAAAGGATTCTTAAAAGAAGAACTATCTCCCATAGGAATAGCAGTATGTTTGGAAAGAGTAGAAATAGCCCCAAAACTCCAAATTAGCCACTGGTAAAGGATATAACTTCTTAAACCTAGAAGAAGGATTAAAAGAAGCACCAGGCTTAGACCATTCCTTAGCAATCACATCAGAAACCGCATCTGGAACAGGAAAAACCTCAGGAGTAATCACAGAGGGTTTAAAAACAGAATTTAAACATTTACTGGTTTTGTTATCAAGAGGATCAGACTCCTCAATACCCAAAGTAACCAATACTTCTTTCAACAAAGACCGAATATATTCAATCTTAAAAAGATAATAAGATTTATCAATTTCAATGTCTGAAGTAGGATCTTCTGAACCAGAGAGATCCTCTTCAGAGGAGGATATTTCAGTATTTTGTCGGTCATCATAAATTTCATCAGTTTTATGAGAAGTTTTAAAAGACCTTTTACATTTATTAGAAGGTGGAATAGCAG
This sequence comes from Bombina bombina, assembly GCF_027579735.1. Taxonomy (NCBI): domain Eukaryota; kingdom Metazoa; phylum Chordata; class Amphibia; order Anura; family Bombinatoridae; genus Bombina; species Bombina bombina. The sequence continues at coordinate 166,028,550 of NC_069500.1, read as the reverse complement.
ACATAGCCTTCTGTATTGCATCAGCAATATAATTTTTCATATCAACAGGGATATCATGCACATTAGATGTTGAGGGAACAACAGGTGCTGTACTAGTACTAATAGAAACATTATCGGCATGCAAAAGCTTATCATGACAACTGTTACATAATATAGCCGGAGATATAATCTCAGCTTGCTTACAACAGATACACTTAGCTTTGGTAGAACTGTGTTCATGCGGCATGGTTCCTACAGTAGCTTCTGAGACAGGATCAGACTGAGACATCTTGCAAAATGTAAAAGAAAAAATAAAATTTAAACAAAATATCCAATTTCCTTATATATCAGTTTCAGGAATGGGGAAAAATGCATATGCTAAATAAGCAGAAAAGCAAACACCCTAGCCCTCTAGAATATAAAGAGAGCAGGGAGCATAAAGGAAGTGGGGTAATATAACCAAAAAAAACTATTTGGTGGCAAGTATGACGCAAATTGCAATGTGAACATTTTTTGGCACCAAATAACATCCGGAAATGACGCAACTCGCGTCATAACAAAAGCGACTTCGCACCAAACGTCAGTAAAGACGCAGGAAATTCGAAACTTGTGATACTATAGATGCAATTTTGTGGCAAAAAAAGTTTTGCGCCAAAAAATTACGCAATAAATAACAGCATTTTGTGCCCTCGCAAGACTAGATTTGCCTGCGAAAAAAAGGATTAACCCCAGGTAAGAAAATTATATATTTTTTTCCCCTAAAACATGATTCTCATACTGAAACTGCAAAGGGAAATACCCATAGACTTGACTCATGGCAAAAATAAGTAAAACAAAATGTATGCTTACCTGATAAATTTCTTTCTTTTGAGATGTACCGAGTCCACGGATTCATCCTTACTTGTGGGAATATTATCCTTCCTAACAGGAAGTGGCAAAGAGAGCACCACAGCAGAGCTGTCTATATAGCTCCCCCCTTAACTCCACCCCCCCCTCATTCAACGCAAGGCCAAGGAAGAAAAAGGAGAAACTATAAGGTGCAGAGGTGACTGAAGTTTTTAATAAAAAATACCATCTGTCTTGAATAGACAGGGCGGGCCATGGACTCGGTGCATCGCAAAAGAAAGAAATTTATCAGGTAAGCATAAATTTTGTTTTCTTTTGCATGATGTACCGAGTCCACGGATTCCAATAGCAAAGCTTTATGACACGGATGAAGGGAGGGACAAGACAGGAACCTAAACGGAAGACACCACTGCTTGCAAAACCTTTCTCCCAAAAATAGCCTCCGAAGAAGCAAAAGTATCAAATTTGTAAAATTTTGAAAAGGTATGGAGCGAAGACCAAGTCGCAGCCTTACAAATCTGTTCAACAGAAGCATCATTTTTAAAAGCCCATGTGGAAGCTACCGCTCTAGTAGAATGAGCTGTAATCCTTTCAGGAGGCTGCTGTCCAGCAGTCTCATAAGCCAAACGGATGATGCTTTTCAGCTAAAAGGAAAGAGAAGTCGCCGTAGCTTTTTGACCCCTACTTTTTCCAGAATAGACAACAAACAAAGATGTTTGCCGAAAATCTTTGGTTGCCTGCAAATAAAATTTCAAAGCACAAACCACGTCCAAGTTGTGCAACAGACGTTCCTTCTTACAAGAAGGATTAGGACACAGAGAAGGAACAACAATTTCCTGATTGATATTCATGTTAGTAACAACCTTAGGTAGGAACCCAGGCTTGGTACACAAAACCACCTTATCAGCATGGAACACAAGATAAGGTGAGTCATATTGTAATGCAGATAGTTCAGAAACTCTTCGAGCTGAAGAGATAGCAACTAGGAACAAAACTTTCCAAGATAAAAGCATAATATCAATGGAATGCATGTGTTCAAACGGAACCCCCTGAAGAACTCTAAGAACCAAATTTAGACTCCATGGCAGAGCAACAGGTTTAAACACAGGCTTAATTCTAGCTAAAGCCTGACAAAAAGCCTGAATGTCTGAAACATCTGCCAGACGCCTGTGCAACAAAATAGACAGAGCAGATATCTGTCCTTTCAGGGAACTAGCTGACAATCCTTTCTCCAATCCCTCTTGGAGAAAAGACATAATCCTAGGAATCCTGATTTTACTCCAGGAGAAGCCTTTGGATTCGCACCAAAAAAGATATTTACGCCATATCTTATGATAGATTTTCCTGGTAACAGGCTTTCGAGCCTGAATCAAGGAATTTATGAACGACTCAGAGAAACCCCGCTTTGATAGAATCAAGCGTTCAATCTCCAAGCAGTCAGTTGCAGAGAAATTAGATTTGGATGCTTGAATGGACCTTGAATCAGAAGGTCCTGTCTCGGTGGCAGAGACCATGGTGGAAGAGATGACATGTCCACCAGGTCTGCATACCAAGTACTGAGTGGCCACGCAGGCGCTATCAAAATCACTGATGCTCTCTCCTGATTGATTCTGGAAATCAGACGTGGAAGGAGAGGGAAAGGTGGAAACACATAAGCCAGGTTGAATGACCAGGGTACTGCTAGAGCATCTATCAGTACATAAATAAAAAGAGAGAAGCGCTCAACCTGGGAAACGAACAATAGCATAATAGCTTGTTCTATGGCTAGTTACCACCCTAGAAGCAGCCTCTTTTTGCTCAATATGTGCCTTTCACAGAGAAGAACTTTCCTGTAGCATATCAGTCTGATCCTGACTTAACAGTGCAGTCCAGCCCCGAAATACCAGGCAATCCCTCTCTGAACGAGAGAAACAGCAAAACCCCAGACGTACGTTTCGGCCTATTGTGGGCCTCGTCAGTGAGGTGCAGCCATATCCCTCTAGGCACACTGAGCAACGGGTCCACATCTGGATTCCCGCATCACACTTAGGGAGACTTCCCTAAGTGTCATAATTTGCATAAATAAAAAGAGAGAAGTGCTCAACTAGCCATAGAACAAGCTATTATGCTATTGTTCGTTCCCAGGTTGAGCGCTTCTCTCTTTTTATTTATGCAAATTATGACACTTAGGGAAGTCTCCCTAAGTGTGATGCGGTAATCCAGACGTGGACCCGTTGCTCAGTGTGCCTAGAGGGATATGGCTGCACCTCACTGACGAGGCCCACAATAGGCCGAAACGTACGTCTGGGGTTTTGCTATTTCTCTTGTTCAGAGAGGGATTGCCTGGTATTTCGGGGCTGGACTGCACTGTTAAGTCAGGATCAGACTGATATGCTACAGGAAAGTTCTTCTCTGTGAAAGGCACATATTGAGCAAAAAGAGGCTGCTTCTAGGGTGGTAACTAGCCATAGAACAAGCTATTATGCTATTGTTCGTTCCCAGGTTGAGCGCTTCTCTCACTTTTTTATGCAAATTATGACACTTAGGGAAGTCTCCCTAAGTGTGATGCGGTAATCCAGACGTGGACCCGTTGCTCAGTGTGCCTAGAGGGATATGGCTGCACCTCACTGACGAGGCCCACAATAGGCCGAAACGTACGTCTGGGGTTTTGCTATTTCTCTTGTTCAGAGAGGGATTGCCTGGTATTTCGGGGCTGGACTGCACTGTTAAGTCAGGATCAGACTGATATGCTACAGGAAAGTTCTTCTCTGTGAAAGGCACATATTGAGCAAAAAGAGGCTGCTTCTAGGGTGGTAACTAGCCATAGAACAAGCTATTATGCTATTGTTCGTTCCCAGATTGAGCGCTTCTCTCTTTTTATTTATGCAAATTATGACACTTAGGGAAGTCTCCCTAAGTGTGATGCGGTAATCCAGACGTGGACCCGTTGCTCAGTGTGCCTAGAGGGATATGGCTGCACCTCACTGACGAGGCCCACAATAGGCCAAAACGTACGTCTGGGGTTTTGCTATTTCTCTTGTTCAGAGAGGGATTGCCTGGTATTTCGGGGCTGGACTGCACTGTTAAGTCAGGATCAGACTGATATGCTACAGGAAAGTTCTTCTCTGTGAAAGGCACATATTGAGCAAAAAGAGGCTGCTTCTAGGGTGGTAACTAGCCATAGAACAAGCTATTATGCTATTGTTCGTTCCCAGGTTGAGCGCTTCTCTCTTTTTATTTATGCAAATTATGACACTTAGGGAAGTCTCCCTAAGTGTGATGCGGTAATCCAGACGTGGACCCGTTGCTCAGTGTGCCTAGAGGGATATGGCTGCACCTCACTGACGAGGCCCACAATAGGCCGAAACGTACGTCTGGGGTTTTGCTATTTCTCTTGTTCAGAGAGGGATTGCCTGGTATTTCGGGGCTGGACTGCACTGTTAAGTCAGGATCAGACTGATATGCTACAGGAAAGTTCTTCTCTGTGAAAGGCACATATTGAGCAAAGAGAGGCTGCTTCTAGGGTGGTAACTAGCCATAGAACAAGCTATTATGCTATTGTTCGTTCCCAGGTTGAGCGCTTCTCTCTTTTTATTTATGCAAATTATGACACTTAGGGAAGTCTCCCTAAGTGTGATGCGGTAATCCAGACGTGGACCCGTTGCTCAGTGTGCCTAGAGGGATATGGCTGCACCTCACTGACGAGGCCCACAATAGGCCGAAACGTACGTCTGGGGTTTTGCTATTTCTCTTGTTCAGAGAGGGATTGCCTGGTATTTCGGGGCTGGACTGCACTGTTAAGTCAGGATCAGACTGATATGCTACAGGAAAGTTCTTCTCTGTGAAAGGCACATATTGAGCAAAAAGAGGCTGCTTCTAGGGTGGTAACTAGCCATAGAACAAGCTATTATGCTATTGTTCGTTCCCAGGTTGAGCGCTTCTCTCTTTTTATTTATGCAAATTATGACACTTAGGGAAGTCTCCCTAAGTGTGATGCGGTAATCCAGACGTGGACCCGTTGCTCAGTGTGCCTAGAGGGATATGGCTGCACCTCACTGACGAGGCCCACAATAGGCCGAAACGTACGTCTGGGGTTTTGCTATTTCTCTTGTTCAGAGAGGGATTGCCTGGTATTTCGGGGCTGGACTGCACTGTTAAGTCAGGATCAGACTGATATGCTACAGGAAAGTTCTTCTCTGTGAAAGGCACATATTGAGCAAAAAGAGGCTGCTTCTAGGGTGGTAACTAGCCATAGAACAAGCTATTATGCTATTGTTCGTTCCCAGGTTGAGCGCTTCTCTCTTTTTATTTATGCAAATTATGACACTTAGGGAAGTCTCCCTAAGTGTGATGCGGTAATCCAGACGTGGACCCGTTGCTCAGTGTGCCTAGAGGGATATGGCTACACCTCACTGACGAGGCCCACAATAGGCCGAAACGTACGTCTGGGGTTTTGCTATTTCTCTTGTTCAGAGAGGGATTGCCTGGTATTTCGGGGCTGGACTGCACTGTTAAGTCAGGATCAGACTGATATGCTACAGGAAAGTTCTTCTCTGTGAAAGGCACATATTGAGCAAAAAGAGGCTGCTTCTAGGGTGGTAACTAGCCATAGAACAAGCTATTATGCTATTGTTCGTTCCCAGGTTGAGCGCTTCTCTCTTTTTATTTATGCAAATTATGACACTTAGGGAAGTCTCCCTAAGTGTGATGCGGTAATCCAGACGTGGACCCGTTGCTCAGTGTGCCTAGAGGGATATGGCTGCACCTCACTGACGAGGCCCACAATAGGCCGAAACGTACGTCTGGGGTTTTGCTATTTCTCTTGTTCAGAGAGGGATTGCCTGGTATTTCGGGGCTGGACTGCACTGTTAAGTCAGGATCAGACTGATATGCTACAGGAAAGTTCTTCTCTGTGAAAGGCACATATTGAGCAAAAAGAGGCTGCTTCTAGGGTGGTAACTAGCCATAGAACAAGCTATTATGCTATTGTTCGTTCCCAGGTTGAGCGCTTCTCTCTTTTTATTTATGCAAATTATGACACTTAGGGAAGTCTCCCTAAGTGTGATGCGGTAATCCAGACGTGGACCCGTTGCTCAGTGTGCCTAGAGGGATATGGCTGCACCTCACTGACGAGGCCCACAATAGGCCGAAACGTACGTCTGGGGTTTTGCTATTTCTTTTGTTCAGAGAGGGATTGCCTGGTATTTCGGGGCTGGACTGCACTGTTAAGTCAGGATCAGACTGATATGCTACAGGAAAGTTCTCTGTGAAAGGCACATATTGAGCAAAAAGAGGCTGCTTCTAGGGTGGTAACTAGCCATAGAACAAGCTATTATGCTATTGTTCGTTCCCAGGTTGAGCGCTTCTCTCTTTTTATTTATGCAAATTATGACACTTAGGGAAGTCTCCCTAAGTGTGATGCGGTAATCCAGACGTGGACCCGTTGCTCAGTGTGCCTAGAGGGATATGGCTGCACCTCACTGACGAGGCCCACAATAGGCCGAAACGTACGTCTGGGGTTTTGCTATTTCTCTTGTTCAGAGAGGGATTGCCTGGTATTTCGGGGCTCGACTGCACTGTTAAGTCAGGATCAGACTGATATGCTACAGGAAAGTTCTTCTCTGTGAAAGGCACATATTGAGCAAAAAGAGGCTGCTTCTAGGGTGGTAACTAGCCATAGAACAAGCTATTATGCTATTGTTCGTTCCCAGGTTGAGCGCTTCTCTCTTTTTATTTATGCAAATTATGACACTTAGGGAAGACTCCCTAAGTGTGATGCGGTAATCCAGACGTGGACCCGTTGCTCAGTGTGCCTAGAGGGATATGGCTGCACCTCACTGACGAGGCCCACAATAGGCCGAAACGTACGTCTGGGGTTTTGCTATTTCTCTTGTTCAGAGAGGGATTGCCTGGTATTTCGGGGCTGGACTGCACTGTTAAGTCAGGATCAGACTGATATGCTACAGGAAAGTTCTTCTCTGTGAAAGGCACATATTGAGCAAAAAGAGGCTGCTTCTAGGGTGGTAACTAGCCATAGAACAAGCTATTATGCTATTGTTCGTTCCCAGGTTGAGCGCTTCTCTCTTTTTAATTATGCAAATTATGACACTTAGGGAAGTCTCCCTAAGTGTGATGCGGTAATCCAGACGTGGACCCGTTGCTCAGTGTGCCTAGAGGGATATGGCTGCACCTCACTGACGAGGCCCACAATAGGCCGAAACGTACGTCTGGGGTTTTGCTATTTCTCTTGTTCAGAGAGGGATTGCCTGGTATTTCGGGGCTGGACTGCACTGTTAAGTCAGGATCAGACTGATATGCTACAGGAAAGTTCTTCTCTGTGAAAGGCACATATTGAGCAAAAAGAGGCTGCTTCTAGGGTGGTAACTAGCCATAGAACAAGCTATTATGCTATTGTTCGTTCCCAGGTTGAGCGCTTCTCTCTTTTTATTTATGCAAATTATGACACTTAGGTTAGTCTCCCTAAGTGTGATGCGGTAATCCAGACGTGGACCCGTTGCTCAGTGTGCCTAGAGGGATATGGCTACACCTCACTGACGAGGCCCACAATAGGCCGAAACGTACGTCTGGGGTTTTGCTATTTCTCTTGTTCAGAGAGGGATTGCCTGGTATTTCGGGGCTGGACTGCACTGTTAAGTCAGGATCAGACTGATATGCTACAGGAAAGTTCTTCTCTGTGAAAGGCACATATTGAGCAAAAAGAGGCTGCTTCTAGGGTGGTAACTAGCCATAGAACAAGCTATTATGCTATTGTTTGTTCCCAGGTTGAGCGCTTCTCTCTTTTTATTTATGCAAATTATGACACTTAGGGAAGTCTCCCTAAGTGTGATGCGGTAATCCAGACGTGGACCCGTTGCTCAGTGTGCCTAGAGGGATATGGCTGCACCTCACTGACGAGGCCCACAATAGGCCGAAACGTACGTCTGGGGTTTTGCTATTTCTCTTGTTCAGAGAGGGATTGCCTGGTATTTCGGGGCTGGACTGCACTGTTAAGTCAGGATCAGACTGATATGCTACAGGAAAGTTCTTCTCTGTGAAAGGCACATATTGAGCAAAAAGAGGCTGCTTCTAGGGTGGTAACTAGCCATAGAACAAGCTATTATGCTATTGTTCGTTCCCAGGTTGAGCGCTTCTCTCTTTTTATTTATGCCAATTATGACACTTAGGGAAGTCTCCCTAAGTGTGATGCGGTAATCCAGACGTGGACCCGTTGCTCAGTGTGCCTAGAGGGATATGGCTGCACCTCACTGACGAGGCCCACAATAGGCCGAATCGTACGTCTGGGGTTTTGCTATTTCTTTTGTTCAGAGAGGGATTGCCTGGTATTTCGGGGCTGGACTGCACTGTTAAGTCAGGATCAGACTGATATGCTACAGGAAAGTTATTCTCTGTGAAAGGCACATATTGAGCAAAAAGAGGCTGCTTCTAGGGTGGTAACTAGCCATAGAACAAGCTATTATGCTATTGTTCGTTCCCAGGTTGAGCGCTTCTCTCTTTTTATTTATGCAAATTATGACCCTTTGGGAAGTCTCCCTAAGTGTGATGCGGTAATCCAGACGTGGACCCGTTGCTCAGTGTGCCTAGAGGGATATGGCTGCACCTCACTGACGAGGCCCACAATAGGCCGAAACGTACGTCTGGGGTTTTGCTATTTCTCTTGTTCAGAGAGGGATTGCCTGGTATTTCGGGGCTGGACTGCACTGTTAAGTCAGGATCAGACTGATATGCTACAGGAAAGTTCTCTGTGAAAGGCACATATTGAGCAAAAAGAGGCTGCTTCTAGGGTGGTAACTAGCCATAGAACAAGCTATTATGCTATTGTTCGTTCCCAGGTTGAGCGCTTCTCTCTTTTTATTTATGCAAATTATGACACTTAGGGAAGTCTCCCTAAGTGTGATGCGGTAATCCAGACGTGGACCTGTTGCTCAGTGTGCCTAGAGGGATATGGCTGCACCTCACTGACGAGGCCCACAATAGGCCGAAACGTACGTCTGGGGTTTTGCTATTTCTCTTGTTCAGAGAGGGATTGCCTGGTATTTCGGGGCTGGACTGCACTGTTAAGTCAGGATCAGACTGATATGCTACAGGAAAGTTCTTCTCTGTGAAAGGCACATATTGAGCAAAAAGAGGCTGCTTCTAGGGTGGTAACTAGCCATAGAACAAGCTATTATGCTATTGTTCGTTCCCAGGTTGAGCGCTTCTCTCTTTTTATTTATACATCTATCAGTACAGCCTGAGGATCCCTTGACCTGGAGCCGTAACGAGGAAGTTTGGCATTCTGACGAGACGCCATCAGATCCAATTCTGGTGTGCCCCATAGCCGAACCAGTTGAGCAAACACCTCCGGATGGAGTTCCCACTCCCCCGGATGAAAAGTCTGACGACTTAGAAAATCTGCCTCCCAGTTCTCTACACCTGGGATATAGATCGCTGACAGATGGCAAAAGTGAGCCTCCGCCCATCAGATTATCCTTGAGACCTCTATCATCGCTAAGGAACTCCTTGTTCCGCCCTGATGATTGATATAAGCCACAGTCGTGATGTTGTCCGACTGAAACCTGATGAATCTGGCCGAAGCCAGCTGAGGCCATGCCTGGAGAGCATTGAATATCGCTCTTAATTCCAGAATATTTATCGGTAGGAGAGCCTCTTCCCGAGTCCACAAACCCTGTGCTTTCAGGGAATTCCAGACTGCACCCCAGCCGAGAAGGCTGGCGTCTGTCGTCACTATAACCCATTCTGGCCTGCGGAAACACATGCCCTGGGAGAGATGATCCTGTGACAACCACCAAAGAAGAGAGTCTCTGGTTTCTTTATCCAGATTTATCTGAGGAGATAAATCTGCATAATCCCCATTCCACTGATTGAGCATGCATAGTTGCAGTGGTCTGAGATGCAAGCGAGCAAATGGAACTATGTCCATTGCCGCTACAATTAGTCCGATTACCTCCATACACTGAGCCACTGACGGCCAAAGAATGGAGTGAAGAGCTCGGCAGGTGGACAAAATGTTTGATTTCCTGACCTCCGTCAGAAATATTTTCATGTCCACAGAGTCTATCAGAGTCCCTAGAAATGAAACTCTTGTGAGGGGGAAAGAGAACTCTTTTTTACGTTCACCTTCCACCCGTGAGATCTTAGAAATGCCAACACTAAGTCTGTGTGAGACTTGGCTAGTTGGAAAGTCGACGCTTGAATTAGAATGTCGTCTAGATAAGGCGCCACTGCTATGCCCCGCGGCATTAGAACCGCCAGAAGGGACCCTAGCACCATTCGTGAAGATTTGTGGTGCCGTGGCCAACCCCAAAGGAAGAGCCACAAACTGATAATGCTTGTCCAGAAAGCCGAACCTGAGGAACTGTTGATGATCTTTGTGGATAGGAATGTGTAGATACGCATCCTTTAAGTCCACGGTGGTCATATATTGACCCTCCTGGATCAATGGTAAGATAGTCCGAATAGTCTCCATCTTGAAAGATGGGACTCTTAGGAATTGGTTTAGGATCTTGAGATCCAGAATTGGTCTGAAGGTTCCCTCTTTTTTGGGAACTACAAACAGTTTGGAGTAGAACCCTTGCCCCTGCTCTGATTTTGGAACAGGGCAGATCACTCCCATGGTAAAAAGGTCTTCTACACAGCCTCTCTTTTTGTCGGGTTTACAGACAATTGAGAAAGATGTCCCCCTTGGAGGAGAATCCCTGAAATCTAGAAGGTATCCCTGGGTTACAATTTCTACTGCCCAGGAATCCTGAACGTCTCTTACCCAGGCCTGTGCAAAGAGAGCGTCTGCCCCCTACTAGATCCGGTCCCGGATCGGGGGCTAACCCTTCATGCTGACTTAGTGGCAGCAGCAGGCTTTTTGGCCTGTTTACCCTTGTTCCAAGCCTGATTAGGTCTCCAGATTGGCTTGGATTGAGCAAAGTTCCCCTCTTGCTTTGCAGTAGAGGAGGAAGTGGGACCACTCTTGAAGTTTCGAAAGGAATGAAAATTATTTTGTTTGGTCCTTGTCTTATTTGACTTATCCTGAGGGAGGGTATGACCCTTCCCTCCAGTAATGTCTGAAATGATCTCTTTCAGTGCAGGCCCGAATAGGGTCTTACCTTTGAAAGGGATAGACAAAAGCTTAGATTTAGATGACACATCAGCTGACCAGGACTTAAGCCATAACGCTCTACGCGCTAAAATGGCAAAACCTGACTTTTTTGCTGCTAACTTGGCAAGATGAAAAGCGGCGTCTGTAATAAAAGAATTAGCTAATTTGAGAGCCTTAATTCTGTCCAGAATATCATCTAGTGGGGTCTCCAACTGAAGAGCCTCTTCTAGAGCCTCAAACCAAAAGGCAGCTGCAGTGGTTACAGGAACAATGCACGCTATAGGTTGAAGAAGAAAACCTTGATGAACAAAAATTTTCTTTAGGAGACCCTCTAATTTTTGATCAATAGGATCAATGAAAGCACAACTGTCTTCAATAGGTATAGTTGTACGCTTAGCCAGAGTAGAAATAGCTCCCTCCACCTTAGGGACCGTCTGCCATGAGTCCTTTATGGTGTCAGAAATGGGAAACATTTTCTTAAAAACAGGAAGGGGAGCGAACCGAATACCTGGTCTATCCCACTCCTTAGTGACAATGTCCAAAATCCTCTTAGGGACCGGAAAAACATCAGTGTAAATAGGAACCTCTAAATATTTGTCCATTTTACACAGTTTCTCTGGAACTACAATAGGGTCACAATCATCCAGAGTAGCTAAAACCTCCCTAAGCAATAAGCGGAGGTGCTCTAGCTTAAATTTAAATGCCGTCATATCTGAATCTGTCTGAGGGAACATCTTTCTTAAATCAGAAATTTCTCCCACAGACAGCAAATCCCTCATCCCTACCTCAGAACATTGTGAGGGAATATCGGATACGGCTACTAAAGCGTCAGAAGGCTCAGCATTTGTTCTTAACCCAGAGCTACTGCGCTTCTCTTGCAACCCTGGCAGTTTAGATAAAACCTCTGTGAGGGTAGTATTCATAACTGAAGCCATGTCTTGCAAGGTGAAAGAATTAGACACACTTGAAGTACTTGGCGTCGCTTGTGCGGGTGTTACTGGTTGTGACACTTGGGGAGAACTAGATGTCAAAACCTGATTTCCTTCTGTCTGAGAATCATTTAATGCCAAATTCTTATAAGTCAAAATATGCTGTTTGCAATTTATAGACATATTAGTACAAGTGGGACACATTCTAAGAGGGGGTTCCACTATGGCTTCTAAACAAATTGAACATTGCATTTCCTCAGTGTCAGACATGTTTAACAGGCTAATAATGAGGCAAGCAAGCTTGGAAAACACTTTATTTAATGAAAAAAATACAATTTGCAAAAATGGTACTGTGCCTTTAAGAGAAAAAAAAGGCATACACAAACTGCAAAACAGGTTAAAATTGCTTCAAATGTTCCGAAATTTTAACAGTGTACCCACTAAGCTTTAGAAGGAATGCACCACAAGTAAATAAGCAATAAACCCCTTCCTGCTTAGAGCCGGCAAAGAGAATGACTGGGGGGTGGAGTTAAGGGGGGAGCTATATTGACAGCTCTGCTGTGGTGCTCTCTTTGCCACTTCCTGTTAGGAAGGATAATATTCCCACAAGTAAGGATGAATCCGTGGACTCGGTACATCATGCAAAAGAAACACATATTTAAAACTTTATATTAATATATAAAGCGCCAAACATAGCTGACAGTTTCTTAAATAATGATACATACTTACCAAAGACACCCATCCACATATAGCAGACAGTTTTCAGAGGTAATGGTATAAGAGTATATCGTCAATCTGAAAAGGGAGGTAGGAGAGGAATCCCTACGACCGATAACAGGACCCTTGAAAAGATTTCCCATGAGTGAAACCATAAAAATCAACAGGCATTACTCTCTTCACGTCCCTCTGACAAACACTATACTCTGAGAATGCTTAGAAGCGCTTATCATAGAAGAAATCATAAAAATCAAGCACAAACTTTCTTCACCACCTCCATAGGAGGCAAAGTTTGTAAAACTGCAGTATGTGTGTGGTGGGAGGTGTATTTATAGGCATTTTAAGGTTTGGAAAACTTTGCCCCCTCCTGGTAGGAATGTATATCCCATTTGTTACTAGCTCATGAACTCTTGCAATTTACATGAAATAAATATATATATATATATATATATATATATAAAGAAGTATCTCACAGCACCATTATACATATAGGCCACGATAATCAACCATGATCTGCAATGTAAATATGTAGCAGACCAGGGGTGCTGGACAGTAGCATCGTATTAAATGAGAACCATAAGAAAAAGTGGTTAAAAAACCACAAGTCTACTATAGCCTGCACTGATTAATAAAAGGCAATTCAAGAAAACTCCAGAGAATTAGGAACAAATGGACAAGGCGAAAAAATCACACTGATACAGTAACCTGTGCTAAACCACACCATTTATTCAATACCGCTAAATACTAGAAAACAATTCCCCAAACAAATAATAAACACATGGATAAAGTAATAACCACAGATACTAATGTGTCGACACAGATGGACTAATCCTATGACCTCTATTGATTACCATCCCGGGAGGTAAGGAAAATAATAATGTCCAAAGAAATTAATTTCAATGCACTAGTGGAATTCCTGAAGCACACGTAATTCACTTTATAACAGGACATCTGCTTAAAATTCTCCTTGGATGATAATGCTTGAATGGACAGAGGTAAACTGTATACAATAAGAGGGAGCTGCTAGAGTTGTGTAACCCCTGTATATAATAAACTTCATATACTGTCCAGTATAACATAGAACAGTCTTGTTATCACACGTATGTTAATCAGTTATATCAGAACGCTAGGGTGGCTATTGCAGCGGCTTCCTTAGAAAACAAATTAGAGATGGCACACGGATACCTGTATCAGGGATAACTCCTTTCTCACCTGACCCATCCTTGGACGGTCCGCACTATGCCTTTAACTCATCACACTGTTAAATCCGGCTTTTGTCTGCTGCAGATGAAAATGAATATTTGCACTCACCCTGGCGTTCATGCAGTAGCCATACTCGGCTGTTGTACAGGGGTTAACAGTCTCTACCTCTATATTGTTCCTCGGCCTGTTTTCATCCGGTCGATCAAAAAGAAGGGGTTCAGCTGCTACCCCAGTGTTGCTGCTGCTGCTGCTACGCGTGTTTCACCCGCACAAGGCAAATTTCAAATCGGGCTTCGTCAGGCCATGTATCTCAATCCGATTGGATCTTACTCATTTATTTATGTGATTCCACGTGACGTCAGAAAGGTGAAATGTTAACAATGTTGCTGTGGTGTCCATTGTTATTAGGGGATTGCAACATTTTTGTTTCAAATTAAATAAACTTATAAATACACAAAATTTAGACAGAATCTATAAAATAAATGATAAACGCCTATTCATTGCCATTTTTTGGCCTTACATATAGCGAAAAATCTTCACTTATCATTCAGTTATTTATTTAAGTTATGATGCACAGTTTTATAGCGGGCTTCAAAGAACAATTAAATAACTAATTTCTAAAGTGTTTGAGTGATGGTCCCTAATGTTAAATTGTTTTGAAATTACAGAGCAAAGGAAATAGAACATATTTAGTAATCCAATTGCATAAACGAGAAAAATTATGTTATAGAAATATGTGTATTTCTAAATCTAAATTATTCACATCAACATAGATTTTATTTACATATATAATGGACCAACTTATATTCAATACATAATTCGTTACTATCTAACTAGTGTCAATAAATGACAATCGAATAGTCATTCATAAAAAAGGAGCATAATTTATTTCCTCATTCAAACCACTAGGGGTTAATGCTTTTAAGTTAAAAATCCACTTGCACTCCCTTTGCAATAGTAGCTTATCAATATCTCCTTCTCTATTTTTAAGGTCTACTTTCTCTAAACCCATACATTTTAAATGGTTTTTATTACTATGATGGAAGGATTGAAAATGTCTTGCTACACTGCTAGTATTAACTTCATTTTCTATATCTCTTTTATGCTCTTTAATTCGTTCTCTCATTTCTCTGTAAGTTTTTCCTATGTAGTACATGGGACAATCGCAAAACACTATGTATATTACACCTTCTGATCTACAATTTATCCTCCCTATCACCTTATTGGAAGTGCCCCATTTGTCTACAAAGTAGGATGTTTGCTGCATATTTTTACAGACTGAGCATCTTTTACATTTCAGATTCCCATCTTTTTGAGAAACTTTCCCCAACCAGTTTTGTTGTTCCTGTCGAATATAGTAACTAAAGACTAACTTGTCCTTTATATTGGGGGCCTTTCTAGGTGTCATAAGGGGTCTATCTCCAACTATTAATTTGATTTCATTATCAATTGTTAGGACATCCCAGTGTTTTTGTGAAATAGCTTGTATGTCATTCCATTTATTATTATACTGACTAATGAATCTAATAGTTGATTCCGAATCTTTGAGTTTATCCTTATAGAGTAATTAATCTCTGGTTCTCTCCATAGCTGCTCCATATGCTTTTTTTAAAACTGTCTTGGAGTAACCTCTCTGAATGAATCGTCCTTTTAAATTTTTTGCTTCAGATTTAAAATCGGAGATTGTTGAACAATTACGCCTGTGTCTTAAATATTGACCTTTCGGAATATTCTGTATAAGGGAATTAGGATGATGGCTGTCAGCTCTTAGAAGGGAATTGCCAGCAGAGGGTTTCCTGAAGGTATTTGTCACTATTTTATTGTTGACTATTTTTGTTAGATCTAAAAAGTCAATATTAGTTCTACTATATTTATAAGTAAACCTCAAATTCAAATCATTTTTATTAAGGTTAGAGACAAATGATTCTAATGCCTGTTCTGTACCTTGCCACAGTACCAAAATATCGTCTATAAATCTCAACCAGAGATCTATAGAACTACCATATATTTCATTATTGTCAAAAATGTTATCCTTCTCCGATTTTCCAAGGTATAGACAGGCATATGTTGGGGCACAGCATGTGCCCATGGCTGTCCCTAAGACTTGTCTATAGTATTTATTGTCAAAAATAAAATAATTATGTTCCAAAATAAACTGCAGAAGTATTGCTACAAAGTTAGTATGGTCATCATATTGGGGGCCCCTTTGTGTTAGGAATTCTACTGATGCTTGTATCCCCTTTTGATGAGGAATCGAAGAGTACAATGCCTCAACGTCAATTGCTACAAGAAAAGTATTTTCGTTCACTACAACTCCATCAAGTTTTTTCAGTGTGTCTTGGGTATCTTTAATATATGAAGTTAATGTTGTCAAGGAAGGTCTTAGGCAGTAGTCTACATAGATTGAGATACCTTCAGTTAAACCACCTTGACCGGAAATAATCGGTCTACCCGGTGGTGGAATACGATTTTTAGTTTTTTTGTGTAGTTTGGGGATAGTATAGAAAGTGGGAACTCTGAGGTATTTATTTATCATAAAGTCCAGCTCTTTTTTATTTATCATTCCATTCCTAAATGCTTGTAGTAAGATATCATCTATTTCATTCTTATAGAGATCAGTGGGATTGGATTTCAGCAACTGGTACTGCTTAGTATCTGATAGTTGTTTTTTGCATTCCAAGACATATTCTGTGATGTTTAACACTACCACATTTCCACCTTTATCAGATGGCTTTATGGTTATTGATTGATCCATCTTCAGGGATTTAATAGCTTGTCTTTGTTTTACAGTTAAGTTGTCTTGAAAGCCCGTTCCACTGTCTAGTTCTATTATATCCTTTTCTACAAGTTTAACGAAATTATGTACACTAGGAACCAATGATAGAGCTGGCATATAGAATGAACTTTTTTTTTTAACATCGTGTGTCCTATACCAAGAGTTTCCATTTCATTATCATTTTGGGTTGTACTCAGGGATTCCAAATCTTTAAGAACTACTCTATCATTTATATCTAAAATTACATTGGAGGTCTTGTGTTGCATTGTCTTTTTTAATATTAATTTTCTGGCAAATAGGTTCACATCTTTAACTGCCACAAATTTATCAAGATTATTTACAGGAGCAAAGTTTAAACCCTTTTCCAGGACCTCTATTTCAGATAATGATAAGGTTCTATTAGATAGATTAATTACTTGTTTATCATTCTGACCATCTAATTGGGATATTAAGTCAATGTTTGTTGTTGTTGCTGTTGGTTCCTCAGGGGATATCTGTTTTTTCCCCCTGTATTTTGCCCTATATTTTCTGCCCCCTTTCCTCTTTTTCTTCTGCCTGAACGCCTGTGGCTGTAATATTCCGAAAAGGTCAATATTTAAGACACAGGCGTAATTGTTCAACAATCTCCGATTTTAAATCTGAAGCAAAAAATTTAAAAGAACGATTCATTCAGAGAGGTTACTCCAAGACAGTTTTAAAAAAAGCATATAGAGCAGCTATGGAGAGAACCAGAGATGAATTACTCTATAAGGATAAACTCAAAGATTCGGAATCAACTATTAGATTCATTAGTCAGTATAATAATAAATGGAATGACATAAAAGCTATTTTACAAAAACACTGGGATGTCCTAACAATTGATAATGAAATCAAATTAATAGTTGGAGATAGACCCCTTATGACACCTAGAAAGGCCCCCAATATAAAGGACAAGTTAGTCTTAGTTACTATATTCGACAGGAACAACAAAACTGGTTGGGGAAAGTTTCTCAAAAAGATGGGAATCTGAAATGTAAAAGATGCTCAGTCTGTAAAAATATGCAGCAAACATCCTACTTTGTAGACAAATGGGGCACTTCCCATAAGGTGATAGAGAGGATAAATTGTAGATCAGAAGGTGTAATATACATAGTGTTTTGCGATTGTCCCATGTACTACATAGGAAAAACTTACAGAGAAATGAGAGAACGAATTAAAGAGCATAAAAGAGATATAGAAAATTAAGTTAATACTAGCAGTGTAGCAAGACATTTTCAATCCTTCCATCATAGTAATAAAAACCATTTAAAATGTATGGGTTTAGAGAAAGTAGACCTTAAAAATAGAGGAGGAGATATTGATAAGCTACTATTGCAAAGGGAGTGCAAGTGGATTTTTAACTTAAAAGCATTAACCCCTAGTGGTTTGAATGAGGAAATAAATTATGCTCCTTTTTTATGAATGACTATCTATTCGATTGTCATTTATTGACACTAGTTAGATAGTAACGCATTATGTATTGAATATAAGTTGGTCCATTATATATATAAATAAAATCTATGTTGATGTGAATAATTTAGATTTAGAAATACACATATTTCTATAACATAATTTTTCTCGTTTATGCAATTGGATTACTAAATATGTTCTATTTCCTTTGCTCTGTAATTTCAAAACAATTTAACATTAGGGACCATCGCTCAAACACTTTAGAAATTAGTTATTTAATTGTTCTTTGAAGCCCGCTATAAAACTGTGCATCATAACTTAAATAAATAACTGAATGATAAGTGAAGATTTTTCGCTATACAGGGAGTGCAGAATTACTAGGCAAATGAGTATTTTGACCACATCATCCTCTTTATGCATGTTGTCTTACTCCAAGCTGTATAGGCTCGAAAGCCTACTACCAATTAAGCATATTAGGTGATGTGCATCTCTGTAATGAGAAGGGGTGTGGTCTAATGACATCAACACCCTATATCAGGTGTGCATAATTATTAGGCAACTTCATTTCCTTTGGCAAAATGGGTCAAAAGGAGGACTTGACAGGCTCAGAAAAGTAAAAAATAGTGAGATATCTTGCAGAGGGATGCAGCACTCTTAAAATTGCAAAGCTTCTGAAGCGTGATCATCGAACAATCAAGCGTTTCATTCAAAATAGTCAACAGGGTCGCAAGAAGCGTGTGGAAAAACCAAGACGCAAAATAACTGCCCATGAACTGAGAAAAGTCAAGCGTGCAGCTGCCAAGATGCCACTTGCCACCAGTTTGGCCATATTTCAGAGCTGCAACATCACTGGAGTGCCCAAAAACACAAGGTGTGCAATACTCAGAGACATGGCCAAGGTAAGAAAGGCTGAAAGACGACCACCACTGAACAAGACACACAAGCTGAAACGTCAAGACTGAGCCAAGAAATATCTCAAGACTGATTTTTCTAAGGTTTTATGGACTGATGAAATGAGAGTGAGTCTTGATGGGCCAGATGGATGGGTCCGTGGCTGGATTGGTAAAGGGCAGAGAGCTCCAGTCCGACTCAGACGCCAGCAAGGTGGAGGTGGAGTACTGGTTTGGGCTTGTATTATCAAAGATGAGCTTGTGGGGCCTTTTCGGGTTGAGGATGGAGTCAAGCTCAACTCCCAGTCCTACTGCCAGTTTCTGGAAGACACCTTCTTCAAGCAGTGGTACAGGAAGAAGTCTGCATCCTTCAAGAAAAACATGATTTTCATGCAGGACAATGCTCCATCACACGCGTCCAAGTACTCCACAGCGTGGCTGGCAAGAAAGGGTATAAAAGAAGAAAATCTAATGACATGGCCTCCTTGTTCACCTGATCTGAACCCCATTGAGAACCTGTGGTCCATCATCAAATGTGAGATTTACAAGGAGGGAAAACAGTACACCTCTCTGAACAGTGTCTGGGAGGCTGTGGTTGCTGCTGCACGCAATGTTGATGGTGAACAGATCAAAACACTGACAGAATCCATGGATGGCAGGCTTTTGAGTGTCCTTGCAAAGAAAGGTGGCTATATTGGTCACTGATTTGTTTTTGTTTTGTTTTTGAATGTCAGAAATGTATATTTTTGAATGTTGAGATGTTATATTGGTTTCACTGGTAAAAATAAATAATTGAAATGGGTATATATTTGTTTTTTGTTAAGTTGCCTAATAATTATGCACAGTAATAGTCACCTGCACACACAGATATCCCCCTAAAATAGCTATAACTAAAAAATAACTAAAAACTACTTCCAAAACTATTCAGCTTTGATATTAATGAATTTTTTGGGTTCATTGAGAACATGGTTGTTGTTCAAAAATAAAATTAATCCTCAAAAATACAACTTGCCTAATAATTCTGCTCTCCCTGTATGTAAGGCCAAAAAATGGCCATGAATAGGCGTTTATCATTTATTTTATAGATTCTGTCTAAATTTTGTGTATTTATAAGTTTATTTAATTTGAAACAAAAATGTTGCAATCCCCTAATAACAATGGACACCACAGCAACATTGTTATCATTTCACCTTTCTGACGTCACGTGGAATCACGTAAATAAATGAGTAAGATCCAATCGGATTGAGATACATGGCCTGACGAAGCCCGATTTGAAATTTGCCTTGTGTGGGTGAAACGTGCGTAGTAGCAGCAGCAACAATGGGGTAGCAGCTGAACCCCTTCTTTTTGATCGACCGGATGAAAACAGCTGAAGAACAATATAGAGGTAGAGACTGTTAACCCCTGTACAACAGCCGAGTATGGATACTGCATGAACGCCAGGGTGAGTTCAAATATTCATTTTCATCTGCAGCAGACAAAAGCCGGATTTAACAGTGTGATGAGTTAAAGGCATAGTGCGGACCGTCCAAGGATGGGTCAGGTGAGAAAGGAGTTATCCCTGATACAGGTATCCGTGTGCCGTCTCTAATTTGTTTTCTCTGGAAGCTGCTGCAATAGGTTACTGTATCAGTGTGATTTTTTCGCCTTGTCCATTTGTTCCTAATTCTCTGGAGTTTTCTTTAATTGCCTTTTATTAATCAGTGCAGGATATAGTAGACTTGTGGTTTTTTAACCACTTTTTCTTATGGTTCTCATATATATATATATATATATATATATATATATATATATATGTATCCAGAAAAAGCGCACTCCAAAGGTCTTTTGAAATATGCAATTGTCACTTTTATTAGCGTGAACGTTTTCGGTTAAACCAACCTGTCCTCAGACAGATAGTGAATAAAATACACTTACCTGCCACCAAACATATAGCCATCTGTGAAAGCTGTAAGATGCTATGTTCTCCCCAGTAGATCCGCCCCCAACATGGGCGTAACCATCCGGGACAGCGTGAGTCTGCGTATAATAAAACTAGTGTGAATAAAACAAACAGTGTTAACAGAACTTAAATAGCCTGACTATCTGCGCAAAAATTGCTATAATAATGTAAGGAATAAGCAATAGAAAATAGTGGCGAGACAGAAGGTGTGTCACAGTGGCTGCATATGTATCTCATTGGTTACCATGGTAACATATATACAAATACGCTCATAGGCGGAGAACATATGCTGCCAATGTGTGTAACACCCAGAATAAGCCGATGCGGATACCAACCATAGTATACTTGTGGCATTACAAATACCTAGATAGAAAACAAACTGGCAAAGCAATACAATAAAAAATGCAATAAAAATTATTGTATCAATAAATGACATGATATAGGTAGAGGCTACGATTCAATATCAGAGGTCTAATTAATATCCCCTAAATTACATTTAACCAATATGTATCTAGCAGTCCCTAAGGCAAAGCACTTGCTACAAAATGGATAACTGATCAAGTCTCTACTAGAATATTAAATTATGCTGGAGAAGCTATGGCTATACTGTATATATCATATTAGAAAATGGACAAATGGATCATGGGTCTCATAAAACCAAGACTGGAGGTTATAGGAACACCTGCCAGTCAAGGTGGGTATTTAAACCCCTGGGTACTAGCGTATCCAAATAAAATGTCCATTTTGCCTCTCTTTGTAGCAGCACTTTGTTGCGATCACCCCCTCTGTTCATCGGTGGAACATGATCGATGATGGTGTATTTCAGGTCCGTTATTTTATGTTTTAGATCCAGGAAGTGTCATGCCACAGGTTGTTCAGAAGTTCCCTTCTTTAGAGCCGTACGGATCGCGGAACGATGATTGGCCATCCGTGTCCGTAGGTCATCAGAGGTCTTCCCTACGTAGTACAGTCCACAAATACAATGTAGAAGATATATAATGTACGTGGTGGTACAGGTTAGTCGATACCGATGTTTATAGATTTTTCTCTTGTGGGGATGTGTAAATGAGGCACCTGTAATAAGCCCTCCACAAGTCACACAACCTAAACAGCAGAAGACCCCCGGTTTCTTAGTGTCCATCCAGGAAGTCTTTCTGTAACATTGTACTGGGTCCGTTTTCACTAAAAAGTCCAGTAGGGATCTAGCCCTTCTGTAACCCATCCATGGGGGCAGTGCCTGTAATAGAGGTAGTGACTTATCCTTGTTCACGATCTCCCAATGTTTGTTGATAATATCGGGTATTGCTTTCTTGTCACTGGAATAGGTTGTGACAATGTCATTCTGTTGGTATCTGGAACCTTCACAATTTTTTGATCCCCTAATATTTGGGTACATTGTCTTTCCAGGAGCTTAATGAAAGTGTATGTAGTGAGACAGCAACCTCTTTGGTCTGCGCACGTAGGACAGGGACTCTGCAACAATCCCTAAAATCCACAATAATCAACAAATGTCCACAGCGCTTCTTAGGTTTACTCAAGTTTCTTTATTAGTTACCCAGACATCCAAATGATAAGCGACGTTTCGGGTGACAACCCTTACTCATGCTTTACATATGTGCTTATTACCTTCAACCTTTTATACATTTTAAAACCATCACAATTCGCGCCAACCACCATATTAGCGGTTCTGCTGCCCTCTTGTGGTGAAAAATCATCATTACACCTTTTATTATTAGAAAACACACAATAAAATTAAAACCATGCTGACTATTCACATAGCAACAATAAACATCCTACGTTTGCCTATTTGTATTTAACCTTTTTCATTTCTTCACTGCTTTTTCTTATATATTAATTTAAATATTCATTCAAATATTGATAAACATTTATTTATTAATTTTTAAAGGAAGACTGCCCAATCATATTCTCTGTTCATACCCTTTGGTACCAAACTCTCTAATTCCCTGATCCAGAACATTTCTTTTTGCTTTAACAATCTTTCTCTATTGCTACCATTTCTTTGGGGGCCTACACTATCAATAATCTGCCATCTAAGTTGGCTTATTTGATGTCCACATTTTAAAAAATGATGTGATACCGGTGCTTCTGTGTTGTTATTTCTAATGTTGGACCTATGTTGTGACATCCTATCTCGGGCCATGCGTATAGATTCACCTATATAAATAAGCGAGCATGGACATTTTATTAAGTAGACTATATGTGTAGATTCACATGTGTAATAATCTCTTATAAAATACTTTTTGCCTTTTCTTGGATAAACAAAACTATTGCCCTTTATCATGGAACTGCAACTCATGCATCCCAAGCATGAGAAGCATCCCAATTTTTTTTTTATTTAGGAGCTTAATGGGATAACTGCGTGTCTGGAAGCATTCTCTCATTTCTTGCATTTGTTCATCCCTATTCTTCTCTTCTGTATTGTTCCTCAGCACCCTTAGAAATTGAGACTAGGGTAAGGCCTTTTTGAGTGCTGGTGGGTGACAGCTAGAGAAATGTAAGAGTGCATTCCGGTCAGTATCCTTATGGTAAAGGGTAGATTGGAGTTTGTCAATATTTTTCTAAAGCCTCAAATCCAAAAAATCGATCTGTTTGTTATATTGCATTTTGAATGTTAATGCAGGATGAGTCACATTCAACTGTGGGAGCCATATTTCCAGTTCATCCTGGGTTCCTATCCAAAATATAAACAGATCGTCAATGTATCTTTTGAAAAAGGTGATCTTGTCTACCTTAAATAAATCAGTACTGAATTCTTCAAAAAAGGACATAAATAAATTTGCATAAGGTGGGGCCACATTGGACCTCATTGCTGTCCCGGTCAATTGTAGGAAGAATTGATGTTCAAATCTGAAATAATTTGTGGTAAGGCAAGTCTCCAAGAGTTGTAGCAGTACTTCAGGAGGAGGTCCCACATATGGGTACCTGTTGAGTTGGAAAGCAACCGCTTGAATACTCTCTCGATGAGGGATCACTGTATATAAACTTGTCACGTCCAATGTGACGACAAGAGCCTCTTCTCCAATTAACTCTATGTCTGCTAATTGCTCAAGGAGAGATGTAGAGTCTCTCAAGTAGGAAGGCATATGCTGAACCAGAGGTTGTAAAAAACATAATTTATATAAGAACTTACCTGATAAATTCATTTCTTTCATATTAGCAAGAGTCCATGAGCTAGTGACGTATGGGATATACATTCCTACCAGGAGGGGCAAAGTTTCCCAAACCTCAAAATGCCTATAAATACACCCCTCACCACACCCACAAATCAGTTTAACGCATAGCCAAGAAGTGGGGTGATAAGAAAAAAGTGCGAAAGCATAAAAAATAAGGAATTGGAATAATTGTGCTTTATACAGAAAAATCATAACCACCACAAAAAAGGGTGGGCCTCATGGACTCTTGCTAATATGAAAGAAATGAATTTATCAGGTAAGTTCTTACATAAATTATGTTTTCTTTCATGTAATTAGCAAGAGTCCATGAGCTAGTGACGTATGGGATAATGAATACCCAAGATGTGGATCTTCCACGCAAGAGTCACTAGAGAGGGAGGGATAAAATAAAGACAGCCAACTCTGCTGAAAATAATCCACACCCAAAATAAAGATTAAATCTTATAATGAAAAAAAAACTGAAATTATAAGCAGAAGAATCAAACTGAAACAGCTGCCTGAAGTACTTTTCTACCAAAAACTGCTTCAGAAGAAGAAAACACATCAAAATGGTAGAATTTAGTAAAAGTATGCAAAGAAGACCAAGTTGCTGCTTTGCAAATCTGATCAACCGAAGCTTCATTCCTAAACGCCCAGGAAGTAGAAACTGACCTAGTAGAATGAGCTGTAATCCTTTGAGGCGGAGTTTTACCCAAAGAAATGGCAGAAGCTTTCTGGCCTTTTCTAGAACCGGAAAAGATAACAAATAAACTAGTCTTTCGGAAAGACTTAGTAGCTTCAACATAATATTTCAAAGCTCTAACAACATCCAAAGAATGCAATGATTTCTCCTTAGAATTCTTAGGATTAGGACATAATGAAGGAACCACAATTTCTCTACTAATGTTGTTAGAATTCACAACCTTAGGTAAAAATTCAAAAGAAGTTTGCAACACTGCCTTATCCTGATGAAAAATCAGAAAAGGAGACTCACAAGAAAGAGCAGATAATTCAGAAACTCTTCTGGCAGAAGAGATTGCCAAAAGGAACAAAACTTTCCAAGAAAGTAATTTAATGTCCAATGAATGCATAGGTTCAAACGGAGGAGCTTGAAGAGCCCCCAGAACCAAATTCAAACTCCAAGGAGGAGAAATTGACTTAATGACAGGTTTTATACGAACCAAAGCTTGTACAAAACAATGAATATCAGGAAGATTAGCAATCTTTCTGTGAAAAAGAACAGAAAGAGCAGAGATTTGTCCTTTCAAAGAACTTGCGGATAAACCTTTATCTAAACCATCCTGAAGAAACTGTAAAATTCTCGGAATTCTAAAAGAATGCCAAGAAAAATGATGAGAAAGACACCAAGAAATATAAGTCTTCCGGACTCTATAATATATCTCTCTGGATACAGATTTACGAGCCTGTAACATAGTATTAATCACAGAGTCAGAGAAACCTCTTTGACCAAGAATCAAGCGTTCAATCTCCATACCTTTAAATTTAAGGATTTGAGATCCTGATGGAAAAAAGGACCTTGCGACAGAATGTCTGGTCGTAGCGGAAGAGTCCACGGATGGCAAGAGGCCATCCGGACAAGATCCGCATACCAAAACCTGTGAGGCCATGCCGGAGCTACCAGCAGAACAAACGAGCATTCCTTCAGAATCTTGGAGATTACTCTTGGAAGAAGAACTAGAGGCGGAAAGATATAAGCAGGATGATACTTCCAAGGAAGTGATAATGCATCCACTGCTTCCGCCTGAGGATCCCGGGATCTGGACAGATACCTGGGAAGTTTCTTGTTTAGATGAGACGCCATCAGATCTATTTCTGGAAGCTCCCACATTTGAACAATCTGAAGAAATACCTCTGGGTGAAGAGACCATTCGCCCGGATGCAACGTTTGGCGACTGAGATAATCCGCTTCCCAATTGTCTATACCTGGGATATGAACCGCAGATATTAGACAGGAGCTGGATTCCGCCCAAACCAGAATTCGAGATACTTCTTTCATAGCCAGAGGTCTGTGAGTCCCTCCTTGATGATTGATGTATGCCACAGTAGTGACATTGTCTGTCTGAAAACAAATGAACGATTCTCTCTTTAGAAGAGGCCAAAACTGAAGAGCTCTGAAAATTGCACGGAGTTCCAAAATATTGATCGGTAATCTCACCTCCTGAGATTCCCAAACTCCTTGTGCTGTCAGAGATCCCCACACAGCTCCCCAACCTGTGAGACTTGCATCTGTTGAAATTACAGAGAGGGAGGGATAAAATAAAGACAGCCAATTCCTGCTGAAAATAATCCACACCCAAAATAAAGTTTAATGAAAAACATAAGCAGAAGATTCAAACTGAAACCGCTGCCTGAAGTACTTTTCTACCAAAAACTGCTTCAGAAGAAGAAAATACATCAAAATGGTAGAATTTAGTAAAAGTATGCAAAGAGGACCAAGTTGCTGCTTTGCAAATCTGATCAATCGAAGCTTCATTCCTAAACGCCCAGGAAGTAGAAACTGACCTAGTAGAATGAGCTGTAATCCTTTGAGGCGGAGTTTTACCCGACTCGACATAAGCATGATGAATTAAAGATTTCAACCAAGATGCCAAAAAAATGGCAGAGGCCTTCTGACCTTTCCTAGAACCGGAAAAGATAACAAATAGACTAGAAGTCTTTCGGAAATTCTTAGTAGCTTCAACATAATATTTCAAAGCTCTAACTACATCCAAAGAATGCAATGATCTCTCCTTAGAATTCTTAGGATTAGGACACAATGAAGGAACCACAATTTCTCTACTAATGTTGTTAGAATTCACAACCTTAGGTAAAAATTTAAAAGAAGTTCGCAACACCGCCTTATCCTGATGAAAAATCAGAAAAGGAGACTCACAAGAAAGAGCAGATAATTCAGAAACTCTTCTAGCAGAAGAGATGGCCAAAAGAAACAAAACTTTCCAAGAAAGTAATTTAATGTCCAGTGAATGCATAGGTTCAAACGGAGGAGCTTGAAGAGCCCCCAGAACCAAATTCAAACTCCAAGGAGGAGAAATTGACTTAATAACAGGTTTTATACGAACCAAAGCTTGTACAAAACAATGAATATCAGGAAGATTAGCAATCTTTCTGTGAAAAAGAACAGAAAGAGCAGAGATTTGTCCTTTCAAGGAACTTGCAGACAAACCTTTATCCAAACCATCCTGAAGAAACTGTAAAATTCTCGGAATTCTAAAAGAATGCCAGGAAAAATGATGAGAAAGACACCAAGAAATGTAAGTCTTCCAGACTCGATAATATATCTTCCTAGATACAGATTTACGAGCCTGTAACATAGTATTAATCACAGAGTCAGAAAAACCTCTTTGACTAAGAATCAAGCGTTCAATCTCCATACCTTCAAATTTAAGGATTTGAGATCCTGATGGAAAAAGGGACCTTGCGACAGAAGGTCTGGTCTTAACGGAAGAGTCCACGGTTGGCAAGAGGCCATCCGGACAAGATCCGCATACCAAAACCTGTGAGGCCATGCTGGAGCCACCAGCAGAACAAACGAGCATTCCTTCAGAATCTTGGAAATTACTCTTGGAAGAAGGGCTAGCGGCGGAAAGATATAGGCAGGATGATACTTCCAAGGAAGTGACAATGCATCCACTGCTTTCGCCTGAGGATCCCTGGATCTGGACAGATACCTGGGAAGTTTCTTGTTTAGATGAGAAGCCATCAGATCTATTTCTGGAAGTCCCCACATTTGAACAATCTGAAGAAAAACCTCTGGGTGAAGAGACCATTCGCACGGATGTAACGTTTGGCGACTGAGATAATCCGCTTCCCAATTGTCTATACCTGGGATATGAACCGCAGAAATTAGACAGGAGCTGGATTCCGCCCATACCAGTATTCGAGATACTTCTTTCATAGCCAGAGGACTGTGAGTCCCTCCTTGATGATTGATATATGCCACAGTTGTGACATTGTCTGTCTGAAAACAAATGAACGATTCTCTCTTTAGAAGAGGCCATGACTGAAGAGCTCTGAAAATTGCACGGAGTTCCAAAATATTGATTGGTAATCTCACCTCCTGAGATTCCCAAACCCCTTGTGCTGTCAGAGACCCCCAAACAGCTCCCCAACCTGTCAGACTTGCATCTGTTGAAATCACAGTCCAGGTCGGAAGAACAAAAGAAGCCCCCTGAACTAAACGATGGTGATCTGTCCACCACGTCAGAGAGTGTCGTACAATCGGTTTTAAAGATATCAATTGAGATATCTTTGTGTAATCCCTGCACCACTGGTTCAGCATACAAAGCTGAAGAGGTCGCATGTGAAAACGAGCAAAGGGGATCGCGTCCGATGTAGCAGTCATAAGACCTAGAATTTCCATGCATAAGGCTACCGAAGGGAATGATTGAGACTGAAGGTTTCGACAAGCTGAAATCAATTTTAGACGTCTCTTGTCTGTCAGAGACAGAGTCATGGACACTGAATCTATCTGGAAACCTAAAAAGGTTACCCTTGTCTGAGGAATAAATTAACTTTTCGGTAAATTGATCCTCCAACCATGATCTCGAAGAAACAATACAAGTCGATTTGTATGAGATTCTGCTAAATGTGAAGACTGAGCAAGTACCAAGATATCGTCCAAATAAGGAAATACCACAATACCCTGTTCTCTGATTACAGACAGAAGGGCACCGAGAACCTTTGTAAAAATTCTTGGAGCTGTTGCTAGGCCAAACGGCAGAGCCACAAACTGGTAATGCTTGTCTAGGAAAGAGAATCTCAGAAACTGATAGTGATCTGGATGAATCGGAATATGCAGATATGCATCCTGTAAATCTATTGTGGACATATAATGCCCTTGCTGAACAAAAGGCAGGATAGTCCTTATAGTTACCATTTTGAATGTTGGTATCCTTACATAACGATTCAATATTTTTAAATCCAGAACTGGTCTGAAGGAATTCTCCTTCTTTGGTACAATGAAGAGATTTGAGTAAAACCTCAGCCCCTGTTCCAGAACTGGAACTGGCATAATTACTCCAGCCAACTCTAGATCTGAAACACATTTCAGAAATGCTTGAGCCTTCGCTGGATTTACTGGGACACGGGAAAGAAGCCAATTCTGTACCCTTCTGAAACAATGTTCTGAATCCAAAAATTGTGAATTGAATTGATCCAAATTTCTTTGAAAAATCGTAATCTGCCCCCTACCAGCTGGGCTGGAACGAGGGCCGCACCTTCATGTGGACTTGGGAGCTGGCTTTGGTTTTCTAAAAGGCTTGGATTTATTCCAGACTGGAGATGGTTTCCAAACTGATACCGCTCCTGTGGGTGAAGGATCAGGCTTTTGTTCCTTATTGTGACGAAAGGAACGAAAACGATTATTAGACCTAAATTTACCTTTAGATTTTTTATCCTGTGGTAAAAAAGTTCCTTTCCCTCCAGTAACAGTTGAGATAATAGAATCCAACTGTGAACCAAATAATTTATTACCCTGGAAAGAAAGGGAAAGCAAAGTTGACTTAGAAGACATATCAGCATTCCAAGTTTTAAGTCATAAAGCTCTTCTAGCTAAAATAGCTAGAGACATATACCTGACATCAACCCTAATGATATCAAAGATGGCATCACAAATAAAATTATTAGCATGTTGAAGAAGATTAACAATGCTATGAGAATTATGATATGTTACTTGTTGAGCTAAAGCCTCTAACAAGTTGAAGCTGCAGCAACATCCGCTAAAGATATAGCAGGTCTAAGAAGATTACCTGAACATAAGTAAGCTTTTCTTAGAAATGATTCAATTTTCCTATCTAAAGGATCCTTAAAGGAAGTACTATCTGCCGTAGGATAAGTAGTACGTTTAGCAAGAGTAGAGATAGCCCCATCAACCTTAGGGATTTTGTCCCAAAACTCTAATCTGTCAGATGGCACAGGATATAATTGCTTAAAACGTTTAGAAGGAGTAAATGAATTACCCAAATTATTCCATTCCCTGGAGATTACTTCAGAAATAGCATCAGGGACAGGAAAAACTTCTGGAATAACTACAGGAGATTTAAAAACCTTATTTAAACGTTTAGATTTAGTATCAAGAGGACCAGAATCCTCTATTTCTAATGCAATTAAGACTTCTTAAAGTAAAGAACGAATAAATTCCATTTTGAATAAATATGAAGATTTATCAGCATCAACCTCTGAAACAGAATCCTCTGAACCAGAGGAATCATTATCAGAATCAGAATGATGATGTTCATATAAAAATTCATCTGAAAAATGAGAAGTTTTAAAAGACCTTTTACGTTTAGTAGAAGGAGGAATAACAGACATAGATGGATTTAATGGATTTAGAAACAAAATCTCTTATGTTAACAGGAATACTCTGAGTATTAGATGTTGATGGAACAACAACAGGTAATGTAACATTACTAAAGGAAATATTATCTGCATTAACAAGTTTGTCATGACATTCATTACAAACAACAGCTGGAGGAACAGATACCACAAATTTACAGCAAATACACTTAACTTTGGTAGATCCAGCATCAGGCAGCGACTTTCCAGAAGTATCTTCTGATTCAGGGTCAATCTGGGACATCTTGCAATATGTAATAGAAAAAACAACATATAAAGCAAAATTGATCAAATTCCTTAAATGACAGTTTCAGGAATGTGAAAAAAAATGCCAGTGAACAAGCTTCTAGCAACCAGAAGCAATAAACAATGAGACTTAAATAATGTGGAGACAATAGTGACACCCATATTTTTTAGCGCCAAAAAACAGAATTTATGTTTACCTGATAAATTACTTTCTCCAACGGTGTGTCCGGTCCACGGCGTCATCCTTACTTGTGGGATATTCTCTTCCCCAACAGGAAATGGCAAAGAGCCCAGCAAAGCTGGTCACATGATCCCTCCTAGGCTCCGCCTACCCCAGTCATTCGACCGACGTTAAGGAGGAATATTTGCATAGGAGAAACCATATGATACCGTGGTGACTGTAGTTAAAGAAAATAAATTATCAGACCTGATTAAAAAACCAGGGCGGGCCGTGGACCGGACACACCGTTGGAGAAAGTAATTTATCAGGTAAACATAAATTCTGTTTTCTCCAACATAGGTGTGTCCGGTCCACGGCGTCATCCTTACTTGTGGGAACCAATACCAAAGCTTTAGGACACGGATGAAGGGAGGGAGCAAATCAGGTCACCTAAATGGAAGGCACCACGGCTTGCAAAACCTTTCTCCCAAAAACAGCCTCAGAAGAAGCAAAAGTATCAAACTTGTAAAATTTGGTAAAAGTGTGCAGTGAAGACCAAGTCGCTGCCCTACATATCTGATCAACAGAAGCCTCGTTCTTGAAGGCCCATGTGGAAGCCACAGCCCTAGTGGAATGAGCTGTGATTCTTTCAGGAGGCTGCCGTCCGGCAGTCTCGTAAGCCAATCTGATGATGCTTTTAATCCAAAAAGAGAGAGAGGTAGAAGTTGCTTTTTGACCTCTCCTTTTACCAGAATAAACAACAAACAAGGAAGATGTTTGTCTAAAATCCTTTGTAGCATCTAAATAGAATTTTAGAGCGCGAACAACATCCAAATTGTGCAACAAACGTTCCTTCTTCGAAACTGGTTTCGGACACAAAGAAGGCACGACTATCTCCTGGTTAATGTTTTTGTTAGAAACAACTTTTGGAAGAAAACCAGGTTTAGTACGTAAAACCACCTTATCTGCATGGAACACCAGATAAGGAGGAGAACACTGCAGAGCAGATAATTCTGAAACTCTTCTGGCAGAAGAAATTGCAACCAAAAACAAAACTTTCCAAGATAATAACTTAATATCAATGGAATGTAAGGGTTCAAACGGAACCCCCTGAAGAACTGAAAGAACTAAGTTGAGACTCCAAGGGGGAGTCAAAGGTTTGTAAACAGGCTTAATTCTAACCAGAGCCTGAACAAAGGCTTGAACATCTGGCACAGCTGCCAGCTTTTTGTGGAGTAACACAGACAAGGCAGAAATCTGTCCCTTCAAGGAACTTGCAGATAATCCTTTCTCCAATCCTTCTTGAAGAAAGGATAGAATCTTAGGAATCTTTACCTTGTCCCAAGGGAATCCTTTAGATTCACACCAACAGATATATTTTTTCCATATTTTGTGGTAAATTTTTCTAGTTACAGGCTTTCTGGCCTGAACAAGAGTATCAATAACAGAATCTGAGAACCCTCGTTTTGATAAGATCAAGCGTTCAATCTCCAAGCAGTCAGCTGGAGTGAGACCAGATTCGGATGTTCGAACGGACCTTGAACAAGAAGGTCTCGTCTCAAAGGTAGCTTCCATGGTGGAGCCGATGACATATTCACCAGATCTGCATACCAAGTCCTGCGTGGCCACGCAGGAGCTATCAAGATCACCGACGCCCTCTCCTGATGGATCCTGGCTACCAGCCTGGGGATGAGAGGAAACGGCGGGAATACATAAGCTAGTTTGAAGGTCCAAGGTGCTACTAGTGCATCTACTAGAGTCGCCTTGGGATCCCTGGATCTGGACCCGTAGCAAGGAACCTTGAAGTTCTGACGAGAGGCCATCAGATCCATGTCTGGAATGCCCCACAGTTGAGTAATTTGGGCAAAGATTTCCGGATGGAGTTCCCACTCCCCCGGATGTAATGTCTGACGACTCAGAAAATCCGCTTCCCAATTTTCCACTCCTGGGATGTGGATTGCAGACAGGTGGCAGGAGTGAGTCTCCGCCCATTGAATGATTTTGGTCACTTCTTCCATCGCCAGGGAACTCCTTGTTCCCCCCTGATGGTTGATGTACGCAACAGTCGTCATGTTGTCTGATTGAAACCGTATGAACTTGGCCCTTGCTAGCTGAGGCCAAGCCTTGAGAGCATTGAATATCGCTCTCAGTTCCAGAATATTTATCGGTAGAAGAGATTCTTCCCGAGACCAAAGACCCTGAGCTTTCAGGGATCCCCAGACCGCGCCCCAGCCCATCAGACTGGCGTCGGTCGTGACAATGACCCACTCTGGTCTGCGGAAGGTCATCCCTTGTGACAGGTTGTCCAGGGACAGCCACCAACGGAGTGAGTCTCTGGTCCTCTGATTTACTTGTATCTTCGGAGACAAGTCTGTATAGTCCCCATTCCACTGACTGAGCATGCACAGTTGTAATGGTCTTAGATGAATGCGCGCAAAAGGAACTATGTCCATTGCCGCTACCAACAAACCTATTACTTCCATGCACTGCGCTATGGAAGGAAGAGGAACGGAATGAAGTGTTCGACAAGAGTTTAGAAGTTTTGTTTTTCTGGCCTCTGTCAGAAAAATCCTCATTTCTAAGGAGTCTATTATTGTTCCCAAGAAGGGAACCCTTGTCGACGGAGATAGAGAACTCTTTTCCACGTTCACTTTCCATCCGTGAGATCTGAGAAAGGCCAGGACTATGTCCGTGTGAGCCTTTGCTTGAGGAAGGGACGACGCTTGAATCAGAATGTCGTCCAAGTAAGGTACTACTGCAATGCCCCTTGGTCTTAGCACCGCTAGAAGGGACCCTAGTACCTTTGTGAAAATCCTTGGAGCAGTGGCTAATCCGAAAGGAAGCGCCACGAACTGGTAATGCTTGTCCAGGAATGCGAACCTTAGGAACCGATGATGTTCCTTGTGGATAGGAATATGTAGATACGCATCCTTTAAATCCACCGTGGTCATGAATTGACCTTCCTGGATGGAAGGAAGAATTGTTCGAATGGTTTCCATTTTGAACGATGGAACCTTGAGAAACTTGTTTAAGATCTTGAGATCTAAGATTGGTCTGAACGTTCCCTCTTTTTTGGGAACTATGAACAGATTGGAGTAGAACCCCATCCCTTGTTCTCCTAATGGAACAGGATGAATCACTCCCATTTTTAACAGGTCTTCTACACAATGTAAGAATGCCTGTCTTTTTATGTGGTCTGAAGACAATTGAGACCTGTGGAACCTCCCCCTTGGGGGAAGCCCCTTGAATTCCAGAAGATAACCTTGGGAGACTATTTCTAGTGCCCAAGGATCCAGAACATCTCTTGCCCAAGCCTGAGCGAAGAGAGAGAGTCTGCCCCCCACCAGATCCGGTCCCGGATCGGGGGCCAACATTTCATGCTGTCTTGGTAGCAGTGGCAGGTTTCTTGGCCTGCTTTCCCTTGTTCCAGCCTTGCATTGGTCTCCAGGCTGGCTTGGCTTGAGAAGTATTACCCTCTTGCTTAGAGGACGTAGCACTTGGGGCTGGTCCGTTTCAAGGCCGAAAATTAGGTTTATTTTTGGCCTTGAAAGACCTATCCTGAGGAAGGGCGTGGCCCTTACCCCCAGTGATATCAGAGATAATCTCTTTCAAGTCAGGGCCAAACAGCGTTTTCCCCTTGAAAGGAATGTTAAGGAGTTTGTTCTTGGAAGACGCATCAGCTGACCAAGATTTCAACCAAAGCGCTCTGCGCGCCACAATAGCAAACCCAGAATTCTTTGCCGCTAACCTAGCCAATTGCAAAGTGGCGTCTAGGGTGAAAGAATTAGCCAATTTGAGAGCACGGATTCTGTCCATAATCTCCTCATAAGGAGGAGAATCACTATCGATCGCCTTTACTAGCTCATCGAACCAGAAACACGCGGCTGTAGTGACAGGGACAATGCATGAAATTGGTTGTAGAAGGTAACCCTGCTGAACAAACATCTTTTTAAGCAAACCTTCTAATTTTTTATCCATAGGATCTTTGAAAGCACAACTATCTTCTATGGGTATAGTGGTGCGTTTGTTTAAAGTAGAAACCGCTCCCTCGACCTTGGGGACTGTCTGCCATAAGTCCTTTCTGGGGTCGACCATAGGAAACAATTTTTTAAATATGGGGGGAGGGACGAAAGGTATACCGGGCCTTTCCCATTCTTTATTTACAATGTCCGCCACCCGCTTGGGTATAGGAAAAGCTTCTGGGAGCCCCGGGACCTCTAGGAACTTGTCCATTTTACATAGTTTCTCTGGGATGATCAAATTCTCACAATCATCCAGAGTGGATAATACCTCCTTAAGCAGAGCGCGGAGATGTTCCAACTTAAATTTAAATGTAATCACATCGGGTTCAGCTTGTTGAGAAATTTTCCCTGAATCTGAAATTTCTCCCTCAGACAAAACCTCCCTGGCCCCCTCAGACTGGTGTAGGGGCATTTCAGAACCATTATCATCAGCGTCCTCATGCTCTTCAGTATCTAAAACAGAGCAGTCGCGCTTACGCTGATAAGTGGGCATTTTGGCTAAAATGTTTTTGATAGAATTATCCATTACAGCCGTTAATTGTTGCATAGTAAGGAGTATTGGCGCGCTAGATGTACTAGGGGCCTCCTGAGTGGGCAAGACTCGTGTAGACGAAGGAGGGAATGATGCAGTACCATGCTTACTCCCCTCACTTGAGGAATCATCTTGGGCATCATTTTCAGTGTCACATAAATCACATTTATTTAAATGAGAAGGAACCCTGGCTTCCCCACATTCAGAACACAGTCTATCTGGTAGTTCAGACATGTTAAACAGGCATAAACTTGATAACAAAGTACAAAAAACGTTTTAAAATAAAACCGTTACTGTCACTTTAAATTTTAAACTGAACACACTTTATTACTGCAATTGCGAAAAAGTATGAAGGAATTGTTCAAAATTTCACCACAGTGTCTTAAAGCCTTAAAAGTATTGCACACCAAATTTGGAAGCTTTAACCCTTAAAATAACGGAACCGGAGCCGTTTTTAACTTTAACCCCTTTACAGTCCCTGGTATCTGCTTTGCTGAGACCCAACCAAGCCCAAAGGGGAATACGATACCAAATGACGCCTTCAGAAAGTCTTTTCTATGTATCAGAGCTCCTCACACATGCGACTGCATGTCATGCCTCTCAAAAACAAGTGCGCAATACCGGCGCGAAAATGAGGCTCTGCCTATGATTAGGGAAAGCCCCTAAAGAATAAGGTGTCTAAAACAGTGCCTGCCGATATTATTTTACCAAAATACCCAGATTAAATGATTCCTCAAGGCTAAATATGTGTAATATATGAATCGATTTAGCCCAGAAAATGTCTACAGTCTTAATAAGCCCTTGTGAAGCCCTTATTTACTGTCTGAATAAAAATGGCTTACCGGATCCCATAGGGAAAATGACAGCTTCCAGCATTACATCGTCTTGTTAGAATGTGTCATACCTCAAGCAGCAAAAGACTGCTCACTGTTCCCCCAACTGAAGTTAATTCCTCTCAACAGTCCTGTGTGGAACAGCCATGGATTTTAGTAACGGTTGCTAAAATCATTTTCCTCTTACAAACAGAAATCTTCATCTCTTTTCTGTTTCAGAGTAAATAGTACATACCAGCACTATTTTAAAATAACAAACTCTTGATTGAATAATAAAAACTACAGTTAAACACTAAAAAACTCTAAGCCATCTCCGTGAAGATGTTGCCTGTACAACGGCAAAGAGAATGACTGGGGTAGGCGGAGCCTAGGAGGGATCATGTGACCAGCTTTGCTGGGCTCTTTGCCATTTCCTGTTGGGGAAGAGAATATCCCACAAGTAAGGATGACGCCGTGGACCGGACACACCTATGTTGGAGAAAAGACGCCCACATTATTTGGCGCCTAAATGCTTTTGGCGCCAAAAATGACGCCACATCCGGTAACGCCGACACTTTTGGCGCAAAAAACGTCAAAAATGACGCAACTTCCGGTGACACGTATGACGCCGGAAACAAAGAAAAACATTTTTTGCGCCAAAAAAGTCCGCGCCAAGAATGACGCATAAAATGAAGCATTTTCAGCCCCCGAGAGCCTAACAGCCCACAGGGAAAAAAGTCAAATTTTAAGGTAAGAAAAAATTGATTTATTCATATGCATTATCCCAAATATAAAACTGACTGTCTGAAATAAGGAACGTTGAACATCCTGAATCAAGGCAAATAAATGTTTAAACACATATATTTAGAACTTTATATAAAAGTGCCCAACCATAGCTTAGAGTGTCACAAAAATAAGACTTACTTACCCCAGGACACTCATCTACATGTAGTAGAAAGCCAAACCAGTACTGAAACGAGAATCAGTAGAGGTAATGGTATATATAAGAGTATATTGTCGATCTAAAAAGGGAGGTAAGAGATGAATCTCTACGACCGATAACAGAGAACCTATGAAATAGACCCCGTAGAAGGAGATCATTGAATTCGAATAGGCAATACTCTCTTCACATCCCTCTGACATTCACTGCACGCTGAGAGGAAAACCGGGCTCCAACCTGCTGCGGAGCGCATATCAACGTAGAATCTAGCACAAACTTACTTCACCACCTCCATAGGAGGCAAAGTTTGTAAAACTGATTTGTGGGTGTGGTGAGGGGTGTATTTATAGGCATTTTGAGGTTTGGGAAACTTTGCCCCTCCTGGTAGCAATGTATATCCCATACTTCACTAGCTCATGGACTCTTGCTAATTACATGAAAGAAATGTGTCTCTACATCTCTCCTTGAACTCAACAGGTACCCATATGTGGGACCTCCTCCTGAAGTACTGCTACATCTCTTGGAGATTTGCCTTACCACAAATTATTTCAGATGTGAACATCAATTCTTCCTACAATTGACCGGGACAGCAATGGGGTCCAATGTCGCCCCATCTTATGCAAATTTATTTATGTCCTTTTTTGAAGAATTCAGTACTGATTTATTTAAGGTAGACAAGATCACCTTTTTCAAAAGATACATTGACGATCTGTTTCTATTATGGATAGGAACCCCGCATGAACTGGAAATATGGCTCTCACATTTGAATGCAACTCATCCTGCATTAACATTCAAAATACAATATAACAAACAACAGATCGATTTTTTGGATGTGAGGCTTTATAAAAATATTGACAAACTCCAATCTACCCTTTACCATAAGGATACTGACCCGAATGACGGAATGCACTCTTACATTTCTCTAGCTGTCACCCACGAGCACTCAAAAAGGCCTTACCCAAGTCTCAATTTCTAAGGGTGCTGTGGAACAATACAGAAGAGAAGAATAGGGATGAACAAATGCAAGAAATGAGAGAACGTTTCCAGACACGCAGTTATCCCATTAAGCTCCTGGAAAAACAATGTACCCAAATATTAGGGGATCAAAAAATTGTGAAGGTTCCAGATACCAACAGAATGACATTTGTCACAACCTATTCCAGTGACAAGAAAGCAATACCCGATATTATCAACAAACATTGGGAGATTGTGAACACCGATAAGTCACTACCTCTATTACAGACACTGCCCCCACGGATGGGTTACAGAAGGGCTAGATCCCTACTGGACTTTTTAGTGAAAACGGACCCAGTACAATGTTACAGAAAGACTACCTGGATGGACACTAAGAAACCGGGGGTCTTCCGCTGTTTAGGTTGTGTGACTTGTGGAGGGCTTATTACAGGCGCCTCATTTACACATCCCCACAAGAGAAAAATCTATAAACATCGGTATCGACTAACCTGTACCACCACGTACATTATATATCTCTACATTGTATTTGTGGACTGTACTACGTAGGGAAGACCTCTGATGACTTACGGACATGGATGGCAAATCATCGCTCCGCAATCCGCACGGCTCTAAAGAAGGGAACTTCTGAACAACCTGTGGCATGACACTTTCTGGATCTACAACATAAAATAACGGACCCAAAATAAACCATCATCGATCATGTTCCACCGATGAACAGAGGGGGTGATCGCAACAAAGTGCTGCTACAAAGAGAGGCAAAATGGACATTTTATTTGGATACGCTAGTACCCAGGGGTTTAAATACCCACCTTGACTGGCAGGTGTTCCTATAACCTCCAGTCTTGGTTTTATGAGACACATGATCCATTTGGCCATTTTCTAATATGATATATATAGCCATAGCTTCTCCAGCATAATTTAATATTCTAGTAGAGACATGATCAGTTATCCATTTTGCAGAAAGTGCTTTGCCTTAGGGACTGCTCTTAGTTAGATACACATTGGTTAAATGTAATTTAGGGGATATTAATTAGACCTCTGATATTGAATCGTAGCCTCTACCTATATCATTATGTCATTTATTGATACGATAATTTTTATTGCATAATTTTTATTGCATTTTTTATTGTATTGCTTTACCAGTTTGTTTTCTATCTAGATATTTGTAATGCCACAAGTATACTATGGTTGGTATCAGCATCGGCTTATTCTGGGTGTTACACACATTGGCAGCATATGTTCTCTGCCTATGAGCGTATTTGTACATATGTTAGCATGGTAACCAATGAGATACATATGCAGCCACTGTGACACACCTTCTGTCTCGCCACTATTTTCTATTGCTTATTCCTTACATTATTATAGCAATTTCTGCGCAGATAGTCAGGCTATTTAAGTTCTGTTAACACTGTTTGTTTTATTCACACTAGTTTTATTATACGCAGACTCACGCTGCCCCGGATAGTTACACCCATGTTGGGGCCGATCTACTGGGGAGAACGTAGCGTCTTGCAGCTTTCACAGATGGCTATATGTTTCGTGGCGGGTAAGTATATTTTATTCACTGTTTGTCTGAGGACAGGTTGGTTTACCCCGAAAACGTTCACGCTAATAAAAGTGACAATTGCATATTTCAAAAGACCTTTGGAGTGCGCTTTTTCTGGATATATAACGATAATTTTTGCTGCACCCAAGGCTGATGCTTGTTTCTATTCTGGAGTGCACACTGTCTGGAGTTAATTTGTATAAATAAAAAGTAAATAGTAAAACAAAATTCTTAAAAAAAAAGAAACAAAACTGCACTAACAGTATTTAAAATCTTTACAAATATGGATACAGGTGTCGGAACTCCTCTCTAAACTCTTAGGAGACCAAATTACAGTCCAGGCCCCACAGGCTCTGTTAAATATCAGACTTGGGGAGTACAACGCTCAGATCAATACCTTTTTCAGAATTATCTTCACTATAGTCAGAACTTCCATCGCTAAATATTGGAAGACAGGGGTTCCACAGTGGCAAGAGATTATAATGAAAATTAAAACTACGTGTGCTGTGTATGAAATGGCTGCTCAATTGCAGAACACGACAGATAACTTTAGCAAGATTTGGTTATATTGGTTAACGGAAGGAACACATAGCAATTTAGATTAAAGCCTGGGGCTTGGGGAGATAGTGGGAGCAGGGGATACTCGATACATCAAGCAACACAAGATACTAAGGAGATGTTGCAAGAGAGAATAGAGTACATTGAGCCCACAGTGACCTATGCTGTTTATTGTTTATTATTGTTCTTTAAGCTAGTTTTCTTTCTTTACTGTTACATTTGTGTGAACCATTATTTCCATAATTCGTTGGATGTAAAACCTGTTAAATGAGATGCAATATGACGGATTGCAGTGAGCTTATTCCATTCACGGGACTTTATTGGAATCTGAAAAATCTGCTGTTATATAATACCCAGTGTTGGGGTTGCTGACTGTGAATTGTATACTGAATTCTTTTCTCATTGTGTATTTGCTCTCATTAAAATTATTTCAACTAAAATCTTTACAAATAAAAGAAACTCCAAATATTATTTAGTAGATTATACAGTTTATTTCTAAATGAACAAAAATATTCGAAAAGCTAATCTTCAATAAATAAAGAATTGCTTTCTCTTTACTCAACATAATTCAAATAATTTGTTACAGAGAAAACTGAAAAGACTGTTTTGAAACCATTTTATACAGTAAAGCAAAGAAGTGGGGAACAGCAGCCGAAACAATTAGGCACAGCAGTAAGGAGTCAGCCACCCCTCCGTATCAGCAAATCTTGAAAAAAGTACCTTTATTGTACCTTGGTCCACACAAAAGCAACAATGTTTCAGACATGTGCTAGGTCCTTAGTTATGTCTCATGACTAAGGACCTAGCACAGGTCTGAAACATTGTTGCTTTTGTGCGAACCAAGCTACAATAAAGGTCTTTCTTTTATGATACCTGCCAAGGCTGGAGTCACTTTTTTAAAGATTTGTTGAAACCTTTTTATACCGCAAATTATATAATTTATAAAATGAGTGATTTATGTTAAATTGCAAAGATGACCGCTTCAAAAAATTATAGAATGTTTAATTGTGCCAGTTTAAAAAGTCATGTCATATTTAAACATATTTTCACATGATGCCACATTTTGAGAAGGGAGATCACCAGAATGGACACTTCCTTCACCGTTTTTCTTTTTTCTGCTTCATGAGCTTTTTGCTTTCCTCTCTTCTCCTCTTGTTAACTGGGTTACGAGGGTCATATATTTCAAAAGTATCTGCATCTTGCATATTGGCATCTTTTACCTTACTGCTTTTCTCATCAAACTGAAGAACATGAGAAAGCCTGCAAATACATTAAGATGGTATAAGATAATTAAGAAATATAACATTGGACATATATTTTAACAAATAATAAAATAAATCCAAGTTCCAGTATTAACAAAGCAACAACATCATCGTGGATAATGTAGGTCTGGACCATTGTGGGCCAAAATGTACTTTAAGGTCTATTCCTTCTTAAGAAAACAAATACTCTAACAAGAGAAAAGACAATTTTAAAATAATAAGTCATCAAATATTTTTTATTTGAATGAAAAAGCAGCATATGAAAAAGTTAAAATTAACAGAAATATTTAAATCTATATTGGTATTTATTTATTTCGGCACACACACAAAAAAAACGAAACCTACACACACACTTGTATTCAAGTCTGGGAACCCCTGATTTTGTTGAGTCAAAAGTGTCTACAGTAAACAAACTTCAAATATTTCTGCAAATTTTAATGCACAGATGCTGTTTGCTGATTTTAACTCACTGAAAAAAACAAAATTTATGCTTACCTGATAAATTTCTTTCTCTTGTGGTGTATCCAGTCCACGGGTTCATCCATTACTTGAGGGATATTCTCCTTCCCAACAGGAAGCTGCAAGAGGACACCCACAGAACTGATGATCCAGCCACCAAGTCAGGGACTGAATTGTTATGTGATCCAGAAAAATCTTTGAGACAGCCGAGTATGATCTCTGCACCACTGACTAAGCGTACAAAGATGAAGAGGTCGAGCATATTGAATTGCATCTGAAACTGGAAAAGAGAGAGACTGAAAGCAGACAGGCTGACACCAATGTTAGCCTTCTTTGATCTGTTAGAGAGAAACTCATGGAGACTGAATATGCTTTAAAAAGTAACTTTTGTATGAGGCACCAAATAATTATTTGGAAAATTGATCTTCCAACCATGCTGTTGAAGAAACAACAACAGACTATTTTCTGGTAGGGGTATTATAGAGCTTCTGGGGTTTGGGAATCTTTGCCTCCTACTAGTGGTCAGTTAAGGTAATTCCCAGGAGTAATGGATTGTGGAATTTCACCGCCTGTATGAAAGAAATCATGTCTCAAAATGTTGGTCTCAGCAGGGGCATTACCCTTCTTAGTCCATTGAGAGATAATGAACAGTTCATTAGAAAGCCTAAAATATTTTGTTCAGGTAAGTATGCAGAAATCTTACTAGACCCAAGGTATAGA
Organism: Bombina bombina; assembly: GCF_027579735.1. Classification (NCBI taxonomy): domain Eukaryota; kingdom Metazoa; phylum Chordata; class Amphibia; order Anura; family Bombinatoridae; genus Bombina; species Bombina bombina. The sequence goes on along the minus strand of NC_069500.1, from coordinate 165,985,991 downwards.
AAGGTTATTCCTTTACAAACTGCTGATCCTTACAGAATGTTGGTAATACAATATTATGAGAGGGATGGAAGTCTGAAACAACTTTCAACAGTGAGCAGGATCACCTTGGCAAAGAATATATGGCTTTTGCATGACAGTGCTGCTTTGTTCAACATACCTGATGTCTGCTGAAATAATCATCAACAGTATTTTGAAGACCAGGAGCATGCTTTGTTTTCAGGTTCCTTAAGTTGTGCAATCAGTCGGTTTCCCAAACTGACCAATTTATATTCTTATCTGTATGATACAGTTTTAATGATAACCAAGATGTTCACAAATGTTGCAACCAAGATGCACTAAAAGTGATCGAGTGCCAAAACCACAACTCACAGTTTTAATACATTGATAAACCATTTGCAATCTGTGTTATCCCATAGGCCTTTAGTGTATGATCCCTGGCGTAAAGCTCCGGAACTACATAGATGTAGAAAACTGGGATCTGATATAGGGTGATCTGCTGCCATATTCTCTATCTCTACCTTCCAGTATAAATGCTGCTCAGCATTGCTGGAGATTTGATTTCCTCAGTTTCTATCTGGTGACAAAATATTAATAATGGGTCTTATGCTTTGATATATATTTTTGAATGACAAATTCGATCTTCCACACATCCAAAGTATTGCTAAAATAACCATTTTCTTCTATTATATTTTTAAGAAGGTATGGAGCTGTTGAATCTTGTATCCTAATCTGTATTCAGAAAATAGGAACACTTCCCAGAAACAATAATACGTAAAGTTCAACAAGAGACACACTGTTACAGTGTAGGTAAAGGCTTGGTAAAGGAAACATTTTGGATGTTATCTAAACAGTAGCTTGTTTCTGTAGGTTTACCTAAAGACAAAGACTCCAGCAGAGGATAAGACCACAGTCCGCAGAACTCGAACAAGAAAATCATTGTGTGTCACGAATCCTGCATGTTGAAGCCCTAAAAAGCCACAAAGAAACCTGATACTAGAGAGCTAAAGAAAGAATATCAAATGTTAAACCTCAAAAGGAACCTGAAAGATGTATCTGGTGTATTTTAATGGTTCTTTTGCTGTAGTTAATGGTAAGTAACCAGATATAGTTAATCGCGTGATAGCTAGTAAGAGTTTGAGAATATTTGGCTTTCTCCAAACAGAAATTAGTTTATTATTTAACAAAAAGCAGGTCTGATAAATCCAGCAGTTGCACTGAAAGCGGATGCATTCTTAAAATAATACAAATGTATATATATGATTTCAGAAAGAAAGGGGGGGTTGCCCTGGCCGAAACACTGTATGTAAACTATCATGCTCTTCTGAGGATGAAGATATGATGAACGCCAATTCTTATAGACCATGATAGAAGATGGAGTACAGGAAGGCCATCCTTGTACAAAGTACTTGTTTTCAATTTGATGTATCCATGTAATAATCTAGGGAACATTTATTGCACACAACCTTACATTAAATCCAAGAATGTAACCTTAATGTGTCCTCATTGGTTTCTTTGACTAACACAAATAGAAAAACCAAATGAATACTAAATATAGCAAAATTATTTTCTCTTGGTGTCTGGTATGATCCAGATGTAAGTCAGAGAATAATCCATGAAAAGCACAGAGGTCTTATTCTGCTCTCTGCATCTGTGTGTATGGAGGGGGCAATCTCCTCAACAAATAAAATCCCCAAAATAATTCAACTTAAAACAGAGGTGCTAATAGATATGAAGGGTTTTTTGTAAGGAGAAAAACCTAAAGGCTTCTGGGAGCATCTGCCTATAATAGTTTTTTTCTAATTTATCTCTATGAAATTATTTTTTATTAAGCTTTTCATAAAGAAAAATATATATTAAAATGAAATTAAGAAATTATTAAATTGTACTAATATATGCTCTGAGAATTACTCTACTTACCTTCTACTAATTTTTAATGCATAAATAAATCAAGACTTTTGTATGTCAAAACTTTGTAGTTAAAATTCTGATTGCAAATCTTGACCACAGTAGTATTTTCAAAACTTCATGAAATCCCTAGCGGTCCAAAGGAACATCTGCAAGACTCATGAAAAAAACGTTTTGGCTGGACTCAGGAGCAAGGAAGCCTGCAGTTGATCAGCTCTGCCTCATTTGTAGGTGTCACTACAGTGGGGATTAGTTTAGAAGATTCCAGGCAACGTGACACATTGGCCAAGCCAAAGAAAACCTCCAAGTTAGAATACATCTAATTTTTCAACCATTGTTTAACCAAAACAAAGACCAATTAGGACACGTTTCAATGATCATCAAATGTGCAACAGAAATGTGTGCTGACAATATTCCTTTCCACTGCGTGTTTAAAGTATTAGTTTTTTTTTAGGCTTCAGGGAATTCACAAACCTCATCACAGCTGTTGTAGTTTAGTTTAAAAACAGCAGTCTATGATTTTTTTCCCTAAGACTTAAAAAATGGACTTATAAAGAATAAAAGGAACTCAAATAATATAAACATGGTGGTTATATTGCATACTAACTTCATTAAAAACTATATTAAATATCCTTTTTTCAGACATTGAAAAAACAAAACAAAAAACTATATATACACACCGGTATATATATATATATATATATATATATATATATATATATAGTTTTGCAAATTTCTAGTGATTACAAAATTCATTCATTCATTCATTCATTGTATTACAATTATCCTTACAGACGTTGGGGAGATTCTGGACATTGGAAAAAGATACCAGGCTGAGCTACTAAAAGTTTACATTCTACATTATAACAAAAATGTAAAAGGTGCAATTCCTTATTATAAAAATGTATTTTGTTACTATTATTAAAATGTAATGTTTGAACACTTTACAATGAAACATGATTTTCTGATAATGATGTAATACATTTGAGACATCAGGCTACATAGATATTTGTCAAACAAAGAAAGTATAAAGAAAATCCGGGTACTAGTATTCCCATTTTCCTATCAAGATTATTTTAAAGGAATGGCACATTTTTAAAACAGGAAAAGTGAGGAGCAAAATATTTTCTTAACGCTTGAAGACATTTGATTTAAGATATTCTGAAAAAAACAGTGCAAGGTACACATATTTAACCTGACTGGTTGAACAAAAAACCCCAAGGTTTTTGATTGATAACATTAAACAGAACCCTACAAAAGTATTTATTGTATACCTAATGTGTGATATTATAATACTTATGGATTTCTGCCCAGATCTCATACATTTTACATTTCCTTTTTGTAACAAAACAAACAAAATGAATAGTTCCAAGAGCTTTTTTAAATTCTTCATCTGTTTGTCTTTCAACATGTTTGACTCACTAAATTTTTAAACAAAACAGCTATTGTGATTTTCTACATAATAAACTCCTGACCTATACGCCTCCATAAATCACAGATTGAAGTAAATTGAAAGGTAGTATACATTGTACCACATCCTATAAAATGCAAGCATTTTAGAATTTGTTTGCTAAAAAGACATAAAATATATCTATCTATATCTATCTATCTATCTATCTATCTGCGTGGGTGTGTGTGTAGAAACTGACATTCAGATTTAAAAATATTAAATATTTCCATGTGATCTATAGCATTCTGAGCAAGAGGATTCTACAGGATCTTTAACTAAACAATGGTATAGTGGTGATTTTTTTTCTTGGTTCAGTCTAATACAGAGCTTTCCAAACTTTTCATGTTGGTGACACACTTTTTAAACCTACATCATTTTGCGACACAGTAATTTAGTTGTACGAGCAAACAGGAGGTTAAACTAACTTGTTTTAAGAGATATGGACACATACATAAATTATTTAATAACCAAATGTATTTACAAGTAACAGTATATATGTGCAAGAATTAAAAGAAAGTTCAATAACATCAATAGCTACTTACTATTTTAATGGGATGTATGAGGTTGATGGGTGAAAACAGTTTCTGAATATTTGGTGAAAGATTAGATAAAGACATTGGCATGTCATCATCAAGTATTTTTAAGCTTCCACTTCCTATCCGTATAGCAAGAGCAGGAGCAGCAATGCACTACTGGGGACTAGCTGTAAAAAAACACTTTGACTTCTGACTTCAGTTCAGCATTTAAGCGGCTGCCCTCAGAGCTTTGCAAGTCTGACTGACTACTGCCCGCACTGCAAACACACTGCTGTCCCATTTACTGACTACACATGCAGTCATGAGCCAAATGAGGAGACTACACGTGTAGTCAGGAGAAAAATCCGCCAATAGTAATAGTTTCAGTACCCGCTGAGCTGCGGCAATAGGTTAAGATGATCTGTGACCCACTAGGTATCATTCATGTGTCAACCACATAATATGCGTAGCAGGCAGGAGGAAAGTCGGAAACCCACCAAAAAAAATTTTAAATTAAAAAAAAATTGTGCTGAAACTGGGACACACCTACACACTGCAGCCGACACACTAATGTGTCACGACACACAGTTTGGAAAGCACTGGTCTAATAAGATGACATTTTAAAATTCATTATAAGATTTTTAACTAAACGAAGATGTTACTTTGTTGAATAAAACATATTTTCCTTGACTGACTTGTTGAGATGTAATCCTTTTCCACCATTATAGCTGTTGGAGTTGTCCCAAAATATTTTATTTAAAAAGGCCCCCTAATTTAAAGCAGCACATTCAACACTTCAAATAAATGGTTCATGTGAATGATGATTAATTGGTGGAACTATCTTATATTTGCATTTTATTTTGTATGCACACACTGTCAATTTGAGTTAGATTACCACTTTTTGAAATCACAATAATACAGTTTACATACATATATACATACACACACCTACATATATACACATACTACAGTGTATATATATATATATATATATATATATATATATATACATATATAAATATGAGCAGCTGGAGAACACTCGCACAACTAGGTCAACTTGCCAGGGTGCATGCAAAAACATGAATAGAAGTAGACAAATGGCTTGCACTCGCTGGACTTTTAAAATACGTGCCTTATTTGTTAAAGGGACAGTCTAGGCCAAAATAAACTTTCATGATTCAGATAGACTATGTAATTTTAAACAATTTTCCAATTTACTTTTATCACCAATTTTGCTTTGCTCTCTTGGTATTCTTAGTTGAAAGCTTAACCTAGGAGGTTCATATGCTAATTTATTATACCTTGAAGCCCACCTCTTTCAGATTGCATTTTAACAGTTTTTCACCACTAGAGGGTGTTAGTTCACGTATTTCATATAGATAACACTGTGCTTGTGCACGAGAAGTTATCTGGGAGCAGGCACTGATTGGCTAGACTGCAAGTCTGTCAAAAGAACTGAAAAAAGGGGCAGTTTGCAGAGGCTTAGATACAAGATAATCACAGAGGTTAAAAGTATATTATTATAACTGTGTTGGTTATGCAAAACTGGGAAATTGGTAATAAAGGGATTATCTATGTTTTAAAACAATAAAAATTCTGGTGTAGACTGTCCCTTTAAATAAAGGCACATATTATATATATATATATATATATATATATATATATATATATATATATATATATATATATATATATATATAGCAATTCATCTTTTACTGCAACCAATTTTTCTGAATAAAATGCAAAAACAAAAAAACCCCAAACCTAAAGCAATCTTATTTTTTTAAACTCAAATAAAATATCACATAGGTTCTAACATTGTACAAAATTAAGTACTGTAATTTCAAATAAAATAATGGTTTATGTTATGTTTTAAAAAGATTGCAATATATAATTTTCAACCAAAAGAGGAATCATATAGTCACAAATTATACTTTTTTTTGCTGAATAATCTGACAAAAATTGCTGGGGTGGCTCAGTACAGCTTAAATACATATTTGGAATATATGCAACATTCTATCTTCTGTCATTAAAATATTTTGGGATTCTTTTCAGTACAATCTGGATTATCACAGGTAGTTGACAGTTAATTTTACTCTTCCATCAGACACAGTTACTGCCCACTGTTTGTTTTTTTCCTCATGCCTGATGAGTGGAAGAAGTCAGCTCCTTTGTGGTAGGTTTTAGACACAGACTGAATAGCTTACATTTTCAGTCCAGACTTGATTTCCAGTGTCTGACCTGTTATGACCCAAGTTCCCTTAGTGAGGCTCAACAGCTACTTAATATATCATATTTTATTTTCACGTTTTATAGCAGCCCTCTGCGGACAGCTTTAACTCACATTCTTTACTATGTTTGGGTTTTCTGACAGTCTGGGTAAGACAGAAAGAAGCTGATTGTTATGGAACTAAACTTATAAAAGTGATAAATGAACAACGGCAAATACACTAGGAGAAAACTATTGGAGATCATACCTCAGAGGTAATTGAGGTTACAGGACAAGAACTTTAAAAAACATATTTTGAGGAGCAATTTAAAAATGTATATATTCATATTTCATATGTATTTCAAACATATACAGACTATATCTTATTTAATTAAATCAGATAACTAAACCTATCTACATTTTATAAACAAACATAAATAATAATGGTATATAATTGTGTTGTTCATATGAATCATTATTGTTCAGTTAGGATTTTTTTTAATAAAACAAAAAATATTATTATATATAATGCGCATTAAGAAAATGAAAATCTCAACTATAATAACATTTTCAGCCGGGGGGGGGGGGGGGGGGGGGTTTAAACTTATTTCTAGTTAGTGTATATGACATCCATGTTATCCTAGTTTTCTGCTACTTGTTTTTAAATTGAGAACGTTGTATAATCTTACCATTTATAACTCTTGTTCCAGATTTCATTCAGTATTAACTTTAGATTAAACCTCCCAAGAACAGGGTCCTTAAAACCATCTGTTTCAGTGCTTAAAATCATGGAGTGCCATAAGTATTGTATATCCGTGTTAATCTGCTGTACAGTGGTAGGAAAAATAATTTTTGAAGCTTTGTAAACAAATGAATACTGTGGACATATTTTTGCAAAAAAAGGTAGTATATCTATTCAACTGAATGGGGAATCATATGTTCCAATGGATTGCACTTACATACATCCCCTAAATTCAGAAGCTACACTTTGCTTTCTTTAAACAATCAACCTTATCATTGTAATACTTGTTTATTCTATTTCAACCATATCTGAAAATGAATTCTTTTTTTTTTCTTTTAGATATAGGATCCATCAAGTAATTCCTCTGTTTGCCTTTTTTATATATATATATATATATATATATATATATATATATATATATATATATATATATATATATATATATATATATAAAGAAAAAGGCAGTTTGGTAGACTTATTCAGTCGAATCACTCTGTGAAGTAAGAATTTGTTTTATCACAAATATAAATCTAATTTTATCTCCTGCTCTTGTGATATCATATAAACAACTGGTGGGATATGAAGAGATAGGTGAATAAAAAACAAATATGAGTAAGATCACAAGTGTTGTGACTGCACTATCTTGCACACGTATTGCAAGTTGAAAGTAAACAAACAAAATTTGCGCTCATTGGGTTAGCACAAGTAAAGAACTTACTAAGGCTAAGGGGTAAAAAAAAAAAGTTGTGCCAAACAAAACATAAATAAATTAAAATAAAGTGCTACACTGATATATACACTTACTGATAAAAGGGATTCATATAAAACATAATTTATTCTTACCTGATACGCTCCTTATGAGAAGAAGGATTAGGACACAAAAAAGGAACAACAATCTCTTGATTAATATTCTTATCAGAAACAACCTTGGGAAGAAAACCCAAGGCAGTACGCAAACCTACCTTATCAGAGTGAAAAGTAAGAAAAGCGATTCATACTGTAAGGCTGAAAGCTCCGAAACTCTTCGAGCCGAAGAAATAGCCACCAGAAACAAAACCTTCCAAGATAACATCTTAATATCCAAAGAATGCATAGGTTCAAACGGAGCCTGTTGAAGGACTCTAAGAACCAAATTAAGACTCCAAGGTGGAGTAGTAGACTTAAACACAGGCCAAATTCTAAAAACAGATTTATTTATTTTTAAAACTAGAAAATCCTTAAATAAACTGCACAATAAATCTTGCAGCAATGCAAAAAGAGACACAATGCAAAAAGAGACACAAACGTTAGTCACAGAAATTCAGACAGAAACTTAAATATAAACAGAGCAACAGCCCCACAAAAAAACAACAGGCAACCTCCACACCTTAGCAAGCTCTGCTCAGATGCCTACCTGACCTCCTTGCTACCAGAAACAAAGTCAGAAAATGATCCGGACCCCATACAGCCGCACCGGAGAGAACACTAACACAACCTCTGAGGAGCTATGCAACAGAGCTGCAACATCCAGGAACAACATGAAACAGCTAAAAGGGCGCCAAAAACGCCCTTGCTATCTCAGATAGGCCCACCTATTGTGGGAGTGGCCTAACAAACTTCCCGGTAGCCATTAATACACAAACAAAAAACATGTACACCAAACTGAAAACATAATAAACTGAGCCAAACATCCCCAGTGCCTGCAAAACTGCCATACATTAAACCGTTAACCTAGAAGGCTGATTGTATATTTAGACAGAATTAACTGTCAAAGTGCCAAATGTTCCTATATCAAAACAGGGAAAGAAAACAGAATTTATGCTTACCTGATAAATTACTTTCTCCAACGGTGTGTCCGGTCCACGGCGTCATCCATAACTTGTGGGAATATTCTCTTCCCCAACAGGAAATGGCAAAGAGCACAGCAAAAGCTGTCCATATAGTCCCTCCTAGGCTCCGCCCACCCCAGTCATTCGACCGACGGACAGGAGAAAAAACAGGAGAAACCATAAGGTGCCGTGGTGACTGTAGTTAAAGAAAGAAATTCATCAAACCTGATTAAAAAACCAGGGCGGGCCGTGGACCGGACACACCGTTGGAGAAAGTAATTTATCAGGTAAGCATAAAACATAATTTATGTAAGAACTTACCTGATAAATTCATTTCTTTCATATTAGCAAGAGTCCATGAGCTAGTGACGTATGGGATATACATTCCTACCAGGAGGGGCAAAGTTTCCCAAACCTCAAAATGCCTATAAATACACCCCTCACCACACCCACAAATCAGTTTAACGAATAGCCAAGAAGTGGGGTGATAAGAAAAAAGTGCGAAAGCATAAAAAACAAGGAATTGGAATAATTGTGCTTTATACAAAAAAATCATAACCACCACAAAAAAGGGTAGGCCTCATGGACTCTTGCTAATATGAAAGAAATGAATTTATCAGGTAAGTTCTTACATAAATTATGTTTTCTTTCATGTAATTAGCAAGAGTCCATGAGCTAGTGACGTATGGGATAATGACTACCCAAGATGTGGATCTTCCACGCAAGAGTCACTAGAGAGGGAGGGATAAAATAAAGACAGCCAATTCCGCTGAAAAATAATCCACACCCAAAATAAAGTTTAAATCTTATAATAAGAAAACTGAAATTATAAGCAGAAGAATCAAACTGAAACAGCTGCCTGAAGTATTTTTCTACCAAAAACTGCTTCAGAAGAAGAATACACATCAAAATGGTCGAATTTAGTAAAAGTATGCAAAGAAGACCAAGTTGCTGCTTTGCAAATCTGATCAATCGAAGCTTCATTCCTAAACGCCCAGGAAGTAGAAACTGACCTAGTAGAATGAGCTGTAATCCTTTGAGGCGGAGATTTACCCGACTCGACATAAGCATGATGAATTAAAGATTTCAACCAAGATGCCAAAGAAATGGCAGAGGCCTTCTGACCTTTCCTAGAACCGGAAAAGATAACAAATAGACTATAAGTCTTTCGGAAATTCTTAGTAGCTTCAACATAATATTTCAAAGCTCTAACTACATCCAAAGAATGCAATGATCTCTCCTTAGAATTCTTAGGATTAGGACATAATGAAGGAACCACAATTTCTCTACTAATGTTGTTAGAATTCACAACCTTAGGTAAAAATTTAAAAGAAATTCGCAACACCGCCTTATCCTGATGGAAAATCAGAAAAGGAGATTCACAAGAAAGAGCAGAAAATTCAGAAACTCTTCTAGCAGAAGAGATGGCCAAAAGAAAACAAAACTTTCCAAGAAAGTAATTTAATGTCCAGTGAATGCATAGGTTCAAACGGAAGAGCTTGAAGAGCCCCCAGAACCAAATTCAAACTCCAAGGAGGAGAAATTGACTTAATAACAGGTTTTATACGAACCAAAGCTTGTACAAAACAATGAATATCAGGAAGAATAGCAATCCTTCTGTGAAAAAGAACAGAAAGAGCAGAGATTTGTCCTTTCAAGGAACTTGCAGACAAACCTTTATCCAAACCATCCTGAAGAAACTAAAAAATTCTCGGAATTCTAAAAGAATGCCAGGAAAAATGATGAGAAAGACACCAAGAAATGTAAGTCTTCCAGACTCGATAATATATCTTCCTAGATACAGATCTACGAGCCTGTAACATAGTATTAATCACAGAGTCAGAGAAACCTCTTTGACTAAGAATCAAGCGTTCAATCTCCCTACCTTTAAATTTAAGGATTTGAGATCCTGATGGTAAAAAAGGACCTTGTGACAGAAGGTCTGGTCTTAACGGAAGAGTCCACGGTTGGCAAGAAGCCATGCGGACAAGATCCGTATACCAAAACCTGTGAGACCATGCTGGAGCCACCAGCAGAAAAAACGAGCATTCCTTCAGAAACTTGGAGATTACTCTTGGAAGAAGAACTAGAGGCGGAAAGATATAGGCAGGATGATACTTCCAAGGAAGTGACAATGCATCCACTGCTTCCGCCTGAGGATCCCTGGATCTGGACAGATACCTGGGAAGTTTCTTGTTTAGATGAGAAGCCATCAGATCTATTTCTGGAAGTCCCCACATTTGAACAATCTGAAGAAACACCTCTGGGTGAAGAGACCACTCGCCCGGATGTAACGTTTGGCGACTGAGATAATCCGCTTTCCAATTGTCAATACCTGGGATATGAACCGCAGAGATTAGACAGGAGCTGGATTCCGCCCATACCAGTATTCTAGATACTTCTTTCATAGCCAGAGGACTGTGAGTCCCTCCTTGATGATTGATATATGCCACAGTTGTGACATTGTCTGTCTGAAAACAAATGAACGATTCTCTCTTTAGAAGAGGCCATGACTGAAGAGCTTCTGAAAATTGCACGGAGTTCCAAAATATTGATTGGTAATCTCACATCCTGAGATTTCCCAAACCCCTTGTGCTGTCAGAAACCCCCATACAGCTCCCCAACCTGTCAGACTTGCATCTGTTGAGATCACAGTCCAGGTTGGAAGAAAAAAAGAAGCCCCCTGAACTAAACAATGGTGGTCTGTACCACATCAGAGGGTGTCTAACAATCAGTTTTAAAGATATTAAATGAGATATCTTTGTATAATCCCGGCACCACTGGTTCAGCATACAGAGCTGAAGAGGTTGCATGTGAAAATGAGCAAAGGGGAACACGTCCAATGCAGCAGTCATAAGAACCTAGAATTTCCATGCATAAGGCTACCGAAGGGAATGATTGAGACTGAAGGTTTCGATAAGCTGAAACCAATTTCAGACGTCTCCTGTCCAACAGAGACAGAGTCATGGACACTGAATCTATCCGGAAATCTAAAAAAGGTTACTCTTGTCTGAGGAATCAACAAACTTTTTGGTTAATTTATCCTCCAACCATGTTCTTGAAGAAACAACACTCATAAAAAGCTGGAAAAGATCTTTCCATTGAAAATGAGCAAAGGGAATTGAATCCAATGCTGTTAAAACTTCTATGCATATATAGCAACTGAAGGAAATAATAGAGACTAAAGGTACCGACAGAAGGAACCCAATACAAATTGTCCCTTGTCTGATAGAGACAAAGATAGTGACATAAACCATCTGGAAACCTAAAAAAAGGTTACCCTTGCGTGAGGAATCAAGAGCTTTTGAAAAAAGATCCTCTAACTATGTCCTGAAGAGCAAGTGAAACATATGAGAATCCGCATCCTCAGGAAATAATCTGAATGAAAACAGAAAAATTAAGAATACGCATTTATTGTATCTAAAGAAAACAAATAATGCTATCAATGACCACAAAAAGGCAGAATAGTTTGAATAAAACTCCAAAACCCAGTTCCTAGAAAAGGAACTGGAATAAAAACCCCAGAAGATTCCAGGTCTGAGCAGCGCTTGAACCCCATGGGTACCCAGCCATGCCTCAACAGTATCCAAAATATATAGGACAGAAACACACTGAAAGAAAGTGTTAGCCTTACTGGAATAAAATCAAAGAAATTTGGACAAAATAGAACCAAATAAATTTCAAAGAAGTCTTAACATGCCCCTTACCAGCCAAGCTGGAATACGGCACGTGCATCGCAACATTAGGGAGCTAATTTCGAATCCCAATTAAAAACATGTTACTTGGGAAAGAACTCAGGATTTGTTCCCTTAATAAGAACAACCAAACTAGTATAAGCTTAAAGTTTTAGTCTTAGAACTCAATCTTGAAGCCCATAGTACCAGTTAAGAATTGAATCCAATTATAATTGATTATCTTAGAACAAAAGAAATATGGATTTTCTTTTTTTTTCTTAAAAAATCACAGAATTCTTCTAGCTAAAATAGCTAAAGACATAGATTAACCCTCATTTTCGAATATATTCAATAAAATGAAGACACAAATGAAATCATTAGCATGATAATCCAGTTTAAAGGACCAGTCAAAACAGAGGACCCTTAACAATGCTAAAATAAATCATGATCTGATACTTGATCTTAAAGTAAACAGAAAAAATGAAGCAATTGCAATATCACAGGACCAAGAAAAGTACCTGAAACTAAATAATTTTCCAAAAATAAGATACAACTATGTAAAGGAAAATAAATACTATTTTGCTATAAAAACAATAGCATAATTAGTAGGAGTAGAGATAGCTGCAATAAATTGGAGAACCCTCCAAATTGAATTTAACTGCTGACAAAGAATATAGTTTAAAAATAAAAGAAAATTCTCAGCCTATTCCATTCCCTAGTATGGGGAATTGGAAAGAAAACCTCTGAAATCACAGAAGAAATAAAAAGGCAGAAATAGTGTCAGCTAGTCTTAAAGAACTAGTTACCTTAATATCCAAAATAATCAACACCTCTTCAACAAAGAACAAATGTACTTTAATAATAAAAAAATTATATAAAAAAGTAGATTTGTTAGTGTCAATATCTGATGAAGAGAATTTCTGAAAGAGAAAAAAACATCATCAGAGAAGGATAAATCAGTATGTTGTTGGTCATTTGAAACTTCAATAATTAAAAAAGAAGTGAAAAAGACCTAAAAATCGTATTAGAAGGCACAAAGTCAGACATAGCCTTAATCAGAAAAAATATTTCTTATAAATCTTCTAAACATTACTTGCACTTAAGAATGGAAATGTATAAAGCATAAATACTAATGGAATCTGCATGTAAAAGTATATCATAATAACTTATTACAAACCATAGCTAAAGATAAACATTTATAACATTTAAAATAAATGAACTTAGCTTTGGTAGAACTGAAACTCAGTTAAGCATTTTTCCAGAAGTGGCTTCTGACTCAGGGACAAACGGAGACATCTTGCAATATGTAATAGAAAAAACAACATATAAAACAAAATTGATCAAATTCCTTAAATGACAGTTTCAGGAATGGGAAAAAATGCCAGTGAACAAGCTTCTAGCAACCAGAAGCAATAAATAATGAGACTTAAATAATGTGGAGACAATAGTGACGCCCATATTTTTTAGCGCCAAAAAAGACGCCCACATTATTTGGCGCCTAAATGCTTTTGGCGCCAAAAATGACGCCACATCCGGAACGCCGACACTTTTGGCGCAAACATTTTTGCGCCAAAAAAGTCCGCGCCAAGAATGACGCAATAAAATGAAGCAATGAAGGAAACCAGGTTTAGTACGCAAAACAACCTTATCTGAATGGAACACCAGATAGGGCGGATTACACTGCAAAGCAGATAACTCAGAAACTCTTCTAGCAGAAGAAATAGCAACCAAAAACAGAACTTTCCAAGATAACATCTTGATATCTATGGAATGTAGAGGTTCAAACGGAACCCCTTAAAGAACTGAAAGAACTAAATTCAGACTCCAGGGAGGAGTCAAAGGTCTGTAAACAGGCTTGATCCTGACCAAAGCCTGAACAAAAGCTTGAACATCAGGCACAGCTGCCAGTCGTTTGTGTAACAAGACAGATAAAGCAGAAATCTGTCCCTTTAGAGAACTCGCTGATAATCCCTTATCCAAACCTTCTTGGAGAAAGGAAAGGATCCTAGGAATTTTGATCTTACTCCATGAGAATCCCTTGGATTCACACCAACAGATATATCTTTTCCATATTTTATGGTAAATTTTTCTAGTTACAGGTTTTCTGGCTTGTACCAGAGTATCTATTACAGAATCCGAAAACCAAAGCTTAGATAAAATCAAGCGTTCAATTTCCAAGCCGTTAGCTGGAGGGAAACTAGATTTGGATGTTCGAATGGACCTTGTACTAGAAGATCCTGTCTCAAAGGTAGCTTCCATGGTGGAGCCGATGACATATTCACCAGATCTGCATACCAAGTCCTGCGTGGCCACGCAGGAGCTATCAAGATCACCGAGGCCCTCTCCTGCTTGATCCTGGCTACCAGCCTGGGAATGAGAGGAAACGGTGGAAACACATAAGCTAGGTTGAAGGTCCAAGGCGCTACTAATGCATCCACTAGAGTCGCCTTGGGATCCCTGGATCTGGACCCCTAGCAAGGAACCTTAAAGTTCTGACGAGACGCCATCAGATCTATGTCTGGAATGCCCCATAATTGAGTCAACTGGGCAAATATCTCCGGGTGGAGTTCCCACTCCCCCGGATGGAATGTCTTACGACTCAGATAATCCGCCTCCCAGTTTTCCACTCCTGGGATGTGGATCGCAGATAGGTGGCAGGAGTGATCGTCCGACCATTTTATGATTTTGGTCACTTCTCTCATCGCCAGGGAAATCCTTGTTCCCCCCTGATGGTTGATGTAAGCAACAGTCGTCATGTTGTCTGATTGGAATCTTATGAATCTGGCCTTTGCTAGTTGAGGCCAAGCCCTGAGAGTATTGAATATCGCTCTCAGTACCAGAATGTTTATCGGGAGAAGAGACTCTTCCCGAGACCATAGCCCCTGAGCTTTCAGGGAGTCCCAGACCGCGCCCCAGCCCACTAGACTGGCGTCGGTCGTGACGATGATCTTTGTGGATAGGAATATGTAGATACGCATCCTTTAGATCCACGGTAGTCATAAATTGACCCTCCTGGATTGTAGGTAAAATCGTTCGAATAGTTTCCATTTTGAACGATGGCACTCTGAGAAATTTGTTTAGGATCTTTAAATCCAGAATTGGTCTGAAAGTTCCCTCTTTTTTTGGGAACTACAAACAGATTTGAGTAAAAACCCATTCCTTGTTCCACGGTTGGAACTGGGTGTATCACTCCCATTTCTAACAGGTCTTCTACACAATGTAAGAACGCCTGTCTCTTTATTTGGTTTGAAGATAAGTGAGACATGTGGAACCTTCCCCTTGGGGGTAGTTCCTTGAATTCCAGAAGATAACCCTGAGAAACTATTTCTAGTGCCCAGGGATCCTGAACATCTCTTGCCCAAGCCTGAGCGAAGAGAGAGAGTCTGCCCCCTACTAGATCCGGTCCCGGATAAGGGGCTACTCCTTCATGCTTTTGGTAGCAGCAGCAGGCTTCTTGGCCTGCTTACCCTTGTTCCAGCCTTGCATCGGTTTCCAAGCTGGTTTGGTTTGCGAAGCATTACCCTCTTGTCTAGAGGCTACAGAGTTGGAGGCCGGTCCGTTCCTGAAATTGCGAAAGGAACGAAAATTAGACTTATTCTTGGCCTTCAAAGGCCTATCTTGTGGGCGGGTGTGGCCCTTACCCCCAGTGATGTCTGAGATAATCTCTTTCAATTCTGGCCCAAAAAGGGTTTTACCCTTGAAAGGGATATTAAGCAATTTTGTCTTGGAAGATACATCCGCTGACCAAGACTTTAGCCAGAGCGCTCTGCGCGCCACAATTGCAAACCCTGAATTTTTCGCCACTAATCTAGCTAACTGCAAAGCGGCATCTAAAATAAAGGAATTAGCTAACTTAAGTGCGTGAATTCTGTCCATAACCTCCTCATACGGAGTCTCTCTACTGAGCGACTTTTCTAGTTCCTCGAACCAGAACCACGCTGCTGTAGTGACAGGAATAATCCCACTCCTTATTCACTATGTCCGCCACCCGCTTGGGTATAGGAAAAGCGTCGGAGTGCACCGGAACCTCTAGGAACTTGTCCATCTTGCACAATTTTTCTGGAATGACCAGGTTGTCACAATCATCCAGAGTAGATAGCACCTCCTTAAGCAGTGCGCGGAGATGCTCTAATTTAAATTTAAATGTCACAATATCAGGTTCTGCCTGTTGAGAAATTCTACCTGAATCAGAAATTTCCCCATCTGACAAAACCTCCCTCATGGCCACTTCAGATTGGTGTGAGGGTATGACAGAGCAATTATCATCAGCGCCCTCCTGCTCTACAGTGTTTAAAACAGAGCAATCGTGCTTTCTCTGAAATGCAGGCATTTTGGATAAAATATTTGCTATGGAGTTATCCATTACTGCCGTCAATTGTTGCATAGTAACAAGCATTGGCGCGCTAGAAGTACTAGGGGTCTCCTGCGTGGGCAAAACTGGTGTAGACACAGAAAGAGATGATGTAGAACTATGTCTACTCCCTTCATCTGATGAATCATCTTGGGCAACTTTACTATCTGTGGCAGTACTGTCCTTACTTTGTTTGGACGCTATGGCACAATTATCACACAATTTTGAAGGGGGAGACACATTGGCTTCCATACATACAGAACATAGTTTATCTGAAGGCACAGACATGTTAAACAGGCTTAAACTTGTCAATAAAATACAAAAAACGTTTTAAAACAAAAACGTTACTGTCTCTTTAAATTTTCAACAGGGCACACTTTATTACTGAATATGTGAAAAACTATGAAGGAATTGTTCAAATAATTTAACCAAATTTTCACCACAGTGTCTTAAAGCATTCACAGCATTGCACCCCAAATTTCAGACCTTTAACCCTTAAAATGAGGAAACCGGAGCCGGTTACAGTTTTAACCCCTCTACAGTCCCAGCTACAGCCTTTGCTGCGACTTTACCAAACCCAGGTGGGTATACGATACCAAATGAAGCCTTCTAGGAACCTTTTCAACTACTTTCAGACCCACACACATGCAGCTGCATGTCCTGCTCTCAAAAGTAACTGCGCAGTAATGGCGCGAAAATGAGGCTCTGCCTACTACAGAGAAGGCCCTTCCTGACTGGGAAGGTGTCTAAACCAGTGCCTGACGTAAAAGAACGTTCCCCAAAGTTTATAAAGTGTGAATTTCAACATAAAGCTGTATAAAATGCCCAAATAAAGCAATCGATCTAGCCCATAAAAGTGTCTACCAGTTTTATAGCCCATATTAAGCCCTTTATTCTGTTTGAGACTAAGAAAATGGCTTACCGGTCCCCATGAGGGGAAATGACAGCCTTCCAGCATTACACAGTCTTGTTAGAAATATGGCTAGTCATACCTTAAGCAGAAAAGTCTGCCAACTGTTTCCCCCAACTGAAGTTATCTCATCTCAACAGTCCTATGTGGAAACAGCAAACGATTTTAGTTACTGCTGCTAAAATCATATTCCTCTCACAAACAGAACTCTTCATCTTTTTCTGTTTCAGAGTAAATAGTACATACCAGCACTATTTTAAAATAACAAACTCTTGATAGTAGAATAAAAAACTACAACTAAACACCACATACTCTTCACCATCTCCGTGGAGATGCTGCTTGTTCAGCGGCAAAGAGAATGACTGGGGTGGGCGGAGCCTAGGAGGGACTATATGGACAGCTTTTGCTGTGCTCTTTGCCATTTCCTGTTGGGGAAGAGAATATTCCCACAAGTTATGGATGACGCCGTGGACCGGACACACCAATGTTGGAGAAATAGGGACTTACCTCAAAAATCTGTCCGGCAGCAGGACAGCTCACTTGGTATGAGAGGGGCGTCCTACCTCACATGGACCTGTGGAAAAAAGAAAAGGCTGAGTAAACATACTCAAACTTTCAAACGAGGGCAGCATGAAATTACTTGGGAGGCCCAGTGGGGATTATACCCCACATGTTCCCAAATGCTTAAAAGCCACCACTTGCTCTACAGAAGAGACTGACATGAACTACGGCTAAACCCCAAAGAAAACCAGAGCAAACTTGCTCTGCTTAAAAATTAAACTCTTGATTGAAGAATCAGACACCTAACTTTACCCGTCCTTGCAACTGATATAAGCAAAGAGAATGACTTGGGATTGTGGGTAGGGGGAGTGATATTTAACAGCTTTTGCTGTGGTGCTCTTTGCCTCCGCCTGCTGGTCAGGAGTGATATTCCCAACAGTAATTAAGATGATACGTGGACTCACCGTGTCATTAGAAAGAAATATATAGTTTTTCTTTATAAGGGTTAAAAGGTATACATTATATGACAAGGTGTTTGACTGGAAAGAGCTATTATGAATCTATCCGGATATGTCCAAGCACCCAATCCATTTAATTCATTATCTTGCCGGGTGCAATCCTTATTCATACAATAATATAATATAATCTGTCACTGAAGGGCACGATCAGGTCTTAAAATAATTACTCTTTATTTCTTCAATTTTTTAAAGACATCAGAATTGACAACTCTGAAGTCTTTTTAAAAATTAAAGAAATAAAGAATAATTATTTTAAGACATTGGAGTGCCCTTCAGTGACTGATGATATTTTACTTTTTACTTTCAACTTGTAATATGTGCGATAACCTGCCCACATTAAAAGTTTACTTTCAGCTGTGTTTGTGTGCAAGCGAAAAAAATGTTTTAGATCACCACTACCCTATGGGGCCTATTTATCAAGCCGTCAACTTACTTGCATTCGAAGGCACCAATACGCTCACCTAAGATCGCCTAACTTCGCTACCGCGGACCTGAATTCGTTCTCCAAAGTTACCAAAAAAGCTGTTAAAAAGACGCGCACCAAGTACGGGGCGATGAGCAGCGGACTGTTGTTAACTGACAGTCACCGATCTCACTGCTCTTCGGCTCTTTCCCAGCTTTATTGGTATACTGTCACCAAACACCCACACTATACTACACTGTTTTACCCCTATCCCGCCGCAGCTAAATAAAGTTATTAACCCCTAAACCGCCGCTCCTGGAGCCCACCGCCACCTACATTATGTTATTAACCCCTAATCTGCCGCCCCCTACACTGCCACTATACTTATTAACCCCTAATCTGCCGCCCCCTACACTGCCACTATACTTATTAACCCCTAATCTGCCGCCCCCTACACTGCCACTATACTTATTAACCCCTAATCTGCCGTCCCCAACGTCGCCGCCACTATATTACATTTATTAACCCCTAACACACCTAACTTAAACATAATTAAAATAAATCTAAATAAAACCTACTATTAATAACTAAATACATCCTATTTAAAACTAAATACTTACCTATAAAATAAACCCTAAGATAGCTACAATATAACTAATAGTTACATTGTACCTATCTTAGGTTTTATTTTTATTTTACAGGCAAATTTGTATTTATTTTAACTAGGTAGAATAGTTATTAACTATTTAAGAACTACCTAGCTAAAATAAATACAAATTTACCAGTAAAATAAAACCTAACCTAAGTTACACTAACACCTAACACTGCACTACAATTAAATAAATTCCCTACATTAAATACAATTAAATAAATTAAATACAATTACCTAAAGTAAATTACCTATATTACAAAAAAAAGAAACACTAAATTACACAATATAAAAAACAAATTACAGATATTTAAACTAATTATACCTAATCTAATAGCCCTATCAAAATAAAAAAGCCCCCCCAAAATAATAAACCCCCCTAGCCTAAACTAAACTACCAATAGCCCTTAAAAGGGCCTTTTGCGGGGCACCCTTAAAAAAAAAACCTAACACTAACCCCCTGAAGATCGACTTACTTTTCTGAAGACCGGACATCCATCCATCAAGGAAGCGGCAGAAGTCTTCATCCAACCGGGCTGAAGTCCTCAACGAAGCCAGGAGAAGTCTTCATCCAAGCCGGGCGAAGTGGTCCTCCAGACAGGAAGAAGTCTTCATCCAGACGGCATCTTCTATCTTCATCCATCCGACGCGGAGCATTCTCTTCCTTCCGACGACTAGCGACGAATGAAGGTTCCTTTAAGTGATGTCATCCAAGATGGCATCCCTTAGATTCCGATCGGCTGATAGAATTCTATCAGCCAATCGGAATTAAGGTTGAAAAAATCATATTGGCTGTTGCAATCAGCAAACAGGATTGAGCTTTCATCTTATTGGCTGTTGCAATCATCCAATAGGATTGAGCTCGCATTCTATTGGCTGATTGGATCAGCCAATAGGATGAAAGCTCAATCCTATTGGCTGATTGCAACAGCCAATAGGATTTTTTCAACCTTAATTCCGATTGGCTGATAGAATCTAAGGGACGCCATCTTGGGATGACATCATTTATCAGAATCTAAGGGACCCCATCTTGGATGACGTCATTTAAAGGAACCTTCATTCGTCGGCAGTCGTCAGAAGGAAGAGGATGCTCCGTGTCGGATGTCTTGAAGATGGAGCCGCTCCGCGTCGGATGGATGAAGATAGAAAATGCCGTCTGGATGAAGACTTCTGCGGGCTTGGATGAAGACTTCGGCCGCTTCGTTGAGGACTTCTCCTGGCTTCTTGGAGGATGAATGTCGGATCTTCAAAACTGTAAGTAAATCTTCTGGGGTTAGTGTTAGGATTTTTTAAAGGGTTTATTGGGTGGGTTTTAGTTTTAGATTAGGACTTGGGCTGCAACAGAGCTAAATGCCCTTTTAAGGGCAATGCCCATCCAAGGAACCCAGGTTTGGTATGTAAAAACCACCTTATCAGAATGAAATATGAGATAAGACGAATCACACTGTAATGCTGAAAGCTCAGAAACTCTTCGAGCAGAAGAAATAGCAACCAAAAACAGAACTTTCCAAGATAAAAGTATAATATCTATGGAATGCATAGGTTCAAACGGAACCCCTTGCAGAACTCGAAGAACTAAATTCAAACTCCAGGGAGGAGTGATAGGTCTAAATACAGGCTTAATTCTAGATAGAGCCTGACAAAAAGACTGAACATCTGATACATTTGCCAAACGTTTGTGAAACAGAATTGACAAAGCTGAAATTTGTCCCTTTAAGGAACTTGCTGATAACCCTTTCTCCAATCTTTCTTGGAGAAAAAACAAAATCCTAGGAATCCTAACTTTACTCCATGAGTAACCCTTGGATTCACACCAAAAAGATATTTACCCCATATCTTATGATAGATTTTTCTAGTGACAGGCTTTCTAGCCTGTATCAAAGTATTGATAACTGAACCAGAGAATCCTTGCTTCAATAAAATCAGGCGTTCAATCTCCACGCAGTCAGTTGCAGAGAAATTAGATTTGGATGTTGGAAAGGACCTTGAATGAAAAGGTCCTGTCTCAATGGAAGTTTCCACGGGGGCAGAGAGGACATGTCCACTAGATCCGCATTCCAAGTCCTGCGTGGCCATGCAGGCGCTATCAGGATCACTGAAGCTCTCTCCTGTTTGATTCGAGCAATCACGCGTGGGAGGAGAGGAAACGGCGTAAACACATAAACTAGGCTGAACAACCAAGGTACTGCCAAGGCATCTATCAGTTCGGCCTGAGGATCCCTTGACCGGGATCCGTATCTTGGAAGCTTGGTATTCTGAAGAGATGCCCTCAAAACCAATTCCGGTCTGCCCCATCTGAGAATCAATGAGGCAAATACCTCCGGGTGAAATTCCCACTCCCCCGGATGAAAAGTCTGTCGACTTAGAAAATCTGCTTCCCAGTCCTCTACCCCTGGGATGTAGATTGTTGACAGATGACAAGAGTGGGCCTCTGCCCAACTGATTATCTTGCATACTTCTATCATCGCTAAGGAACTCATTGTTCCCCCCTGATGATTGACATATGCCACAGTCGTTATGTTGTCCGACTGTAATCTGAAGAATTTGGCCGAAGCCAACTGAGGCCACGCCTGAAGCGCATTGAATATTGCACTCAGTTCCAGAATATTGAATGGAAGTAGAGACTCCACCTGAGTCCAAACACCCTGAGCCTTCAGGGAGTTCCAAACTGCACCCCAGCCCAGAAGGCTGGCATCTGTTGTCACTATCACCCACGAGGGTCTGCGGAAACAAGTCCCCTGGGACAGATGATCTGGCGACATCCACCAAAGAAGAGAGTTTCTGGTCTCTTGATCCAGAATTATCTTTGGAGATAAATCCGCACAATCCCCATTCCACTGACCAAGCATGCACAGTTGCAGTGGTCTGAGATGAAAGTGAGCAAACGGAACGATGTCCATTGCCGCTACCATTAATCCGATTACCTCCATACACTGAGCCACTGATGGCCGAGGAATGGACAGAAGTGCTCAGCAAGTATTCAAAAACATAATTTATGCTTACCTGATAAATTTATTTCTCTTGTGGTGTATCCAGTCCGCGGATCATCCATTACTTGTGGGATATTCTCCTTCCCAACAGGAAGTTGCAAGAGGATCACCCACAGCAGAGCTGCTATATAGCTCCTCCCCTAACTGCCATAGCCAGTCATTCGACCGAAACTAGCCGAGAAAGGAGAAACCATAGGGTGCAGTGGTGACTGTAGTTTAAAATTTAGACCTGCCTTAAAAGGACAGGGCGGGCCGCGGACTGGATACACCACAAGAGAAATAAATTTATCAGGTAAGCATAAATTATGTTTTCTCTTGTTAGGTGTATCCAGTCCACGGATCATCCATTACTTGTGGGATACCAATACCAAAGCTAAAGTACACGGATGAAGGGAGGGACAAGGCAGGTACTTAAACGGAAGGGACCACTGCCTGTAGAACCTTTCTCCCAAAAATAGCCTCCGAAGAAGCAAAAGTATCAAATTTGTAAAATTTTTAAAAGATATGAAGCAAAGACCAAGTCGCCGCTTTGCAAATCTGTTCAACAGAAGCCTCATTTTTAAAGGCCCAGGTGGAAGCCACAGCTCTAGTAGAATGAGCTGTAATCCTTTCAGGGGGCTGCTGTCCAGCAGTCTCATAGGCTAAGCGTATTACGCTCCGAAGCCAAAAAGAAAGAGAGGTTGTCGAAGCCTTTTGACCTCTCCTCTGTCCAGAGTAAACAACAAACAGGGAAGATGTTTGACGAAAATCTTTAGTCGCTTGTAAGTAAAACTTTAAAGCAATGACTATGTCCAAATTATGTAAAAGACGTTCCTTCTTTGAAGAAGGATTAGGACACAATGATGGAACAACAATCTCTTGATTGACATTCTTGTTGGAAACTACCTTAGGTAAAAACCCAGGTTTTGTACGCAGAACTACTTTATCTGTATGGAAAATCAGATAAGGAGAATCACATTGTAAAGCTGATAACTCAGAGACTCTACGAGCCGAGGAAATAGCCATCAAAAACAGAACTTTCCAAGATAAAAGTTTGATATCAATGGAATGAAGGGGTTCAAACGGAACTCCTTGAAGAACCTTAAGAACCAAGTTTAAGCTCCATGGAGGAGCAACAGGTTTAAACACAGGCTTAATTCTAACCAAAGCCTGACAAAATGCCTGGACGTCTGGAACCTCTGCCAGACGCTTGTGCAAAAGGATAGACAGAGCAGAAATCTGTCCCTTTAAAGAACTAGCTGATAATCCTTTATCCAAACCATCTTCGAGAAAGGACAATATCCTAGGAATCCTAACCTTACTCCATGAGTAATTCTTGGATTCACACCAATGAAGATATTTGCGCCATATCTTATGGTAGATTTTCCTCGTTACAGGCTTTCGTGCCTGTATTAAGGTACCAATGACTGACTCTGAGAAGCCACGCCTTGATAAAATCAAGCGTTCAATCTCCAGGCAGTCAGTCTCAGAGAAATTAGATTTGGATGATTGAAAGGACCTTGTAGTAGAAGGTCTTGTCTCAGAGGCAGAGGCCAAGGTGGAAAGGATGACATGTCCACCAGGTCTGCATACCAGGTCCTGCGTGGCCACGCAGGCGTGATCAAGATCACCGATGCTCTCTCCTGTTTGATTTTGGCAATCAGTCGAGGGAGCAGAGGAAACGGTGGAAACACATAAGCCAGGTTGAAGAACCACGGTGCTGCTAGAGAATCTATCAGCGTCGCTTCTGGGTCCCTGGACCTGGATCCGTAACAAGGAAGCTTGGCGTTCTGGCGAGACGCCATGAGATCCAATTCTGGTGTGCCCCAACGATGAACCAATTGAGCAAACACCTCCGGATGGAGTTCCCACTCCCCCGGATGAAAAGTCTGACGACTTAGAAAATCCGCCTCCCAGTTCTCTACACCTGGGATATGGATCGCTGATAGATGGCAAGAGTGAGTCTCTGCCCAGCGAATTATCTTGGAGACTTCTAACATCGCTAGGGAGCTCCTGGTCCCCCCTTGATGGTTGATGTAAGCCACAGTCATGATGTTGTCCGACTGAAATCTGATGAACCTCAGGGTTGCTAACTGAGGCCAAGCTAGAAGAGCATTGAATATTGCTCTTAACTCCAGAATATTTATTGGGAGAAGTTTCTCCTCCTGAGTCCACGATCCCTGAGCCTTCAGGTAATTCCAGACTGCACCCCAACCGAGAAGGCTGGCATCTGTTGTTACAATTGTCCAATCTGGCCTGCGAAAGGTCATACCTTTGGACAGATGGACCCGAGATAGCCACCAGAGAAGAGAATCTCTGGTCTCTTGATCCAGATTTAGCAGAGGGGACAAATCTGTGTAATCCCCATTCCACTGACTGAGCATGCATAATTGCAGCGGTCTGAGATGTAGGCGCGCTAATGGCACTATGTCCATCGCCGCTACCATTAAGCCGATCACTTCTATGCACTGAGCCACCGAAGGGCGCGGAATGTAGTGAAGAACACGGCAGGAATTTAGAATCTTTGATAACCTGGACTCCGTCAGGTAAATTTTCATTTCTACAGAATCTATCAGAGTTCCTAGGAAGGAAACCCTTGTCAGGGGTGATGGAGAACTCTTTCCCTCGTTCACTTTCCACCCATGCGACCTCAGAAATGCCAACACTATGTCCGTATGAGATTTGGCAATTTGGAAGTTTGACGCCTGTATCAGGATGTCGTCTAGATAAGGGGCCACTGCTATGCCCCGTGGTCTTAGGACCGCCAGAAGAGACCCCAGAACCTTTGTAAAAATTCTTGGGGCTGTA